>NC_135378.1:2311250-2654166 GCF_049243985.1 Paroedura picta | reverse complement strand
CCCCTCCCCAGGGAAGCCTTTGCAGGATGAAGGCTTAATGGGGCCTGCCACAGCGCAGCCAGCCGCCCGCAATCTGGGGGGTTCTCCTGGCCAATATCCCAATATTGCTTTGCCTACTCTTTTATTGATTATGAAGGCTACTCCATTTCTTTTGAGAGATTCTTGCCATAGTAGTATACCTGATGGTCATCTGAATTAAATTCACCCATTCCTGTCCTTTTGAGTTCACTGATTCCTAAAATGTTGATGTTCAGCCTTGTCATCTCTTGTTTGAACTCGTCCTGCTTGCCTTGATTCATGGATCTGACATTCCAGGTACCTATGGATTAAAGTCTTTACAACATCTGACTATCTTTTCACCTCCAGTTCCATCCACAACTGAGCGTCCTTTCAGCTTTGGCCCAGCCGCTTCATTCATTCTGGTGCTACTCGTACTAGCCGTCTGCTCATCCCCAGTAGCATATTGGACACCTTCCGACCTGAGGGGCTCATCTTCCGGCGTCATATCGTTATGCCTATTGGAACTGTCCATAGAGTTTTCATGGCAAAGATACTGGAGTGGTTTGCCATTTCCTTCTCCAGTGGATCACCTTTTGTCAGAGCTCTCAGCTATGACCTGTCCGTCTTGGGTGGCCCTGCACGGCATAGCTCATAGCTTCACTGAACTACGCAAGCCCCCTTGCCACAACAAGGCAGCGATCCTTGAAGGGGAAGGATTGATTAGAGATGGTAAAATAGAGTTTAAGCTCAAATCAATAGAAACCTTTTTTTAAAAGATAACAAAAATATATTGGTGTTTATATGTCAGATAACAGAGGCAAATTTTATTACAGTCATAAACTTGCATAAGGAAAATTAACAATCAATTACAGAATTAAGGATTGGGCAGCAAAAAAGCATAAAGCAGCTAAAATAATACATTTACCAATAATATTAAATAGCTTAGACCATAAAACTGCTAAAAACAGATTAGATTATAGATATAGGAATTTATTCTGATGGCAGATCTCTGAATTATTAGGTGTTAATCATTTTGCATTGAATTCTCATGGCTGTTGCACAGAACCTGGCAATGCTATACAATATAGCATATTGTGTATATATGAGCAGTAAGGAACTATCTGGATTTTCAGATAGTTAGGTGGATAGGGAATTGGTTAGAGAACCGCACTCAAAGAGTTGTTCTCAATGGTGTTTCATCAGACTGGAGAGAGGTGAGTAGTGGGGTACCTCAGGGCTCGGTGGCCCCTTCCAACTCTATGATTCTATGATTCTAAGTATAAAATTGACCTGAACACCTTGGGACACTATGTACTAATGGTGATATAAAAATGGAACATATATCTTTACTAGAAACTAAGCCCGCTGTAGTTTAAAGACAGCGGGCACTAGAGGGCTGAAACAGTTGGGTGGGGTGGCCATGTGACTTGGCGATAGCCAGGTCGTGCACCCAAGGCCGGGGATGGTGCGGCCTGTGTGTCAGCCCCGGCGTCTTCTGGCCCCTGCATGTCTGGGTCCGGCGGTGGACCCACCAGAGGTGTAGGAGGGCAGGCTGGAGATGGCGGGCGGCGTGCTCGGTGGCGTGAGAGAGCGGAGGAGGTCGTTTTTGATGGGTGTGGGGCCGCCGCCGTTGCTGGCCCCTTTCAACTCTATGATTCTATGATGCAAAACGGGTGCACTCTCGGGTGCATTTCATCCGGCCCAGGGGATTTGAACTCATCCAGTGCAGCTAAATGTCCCTCTTTAAGTATTTGAAAGGTTGTCACTTAGAGGAGGGCAGGATGCTGTTTCTGTTGGCTGCAGAGGAGAGGACACGCAGTAATGGGTTTAAACTTCAAGTACAACGATATAGGCTAGATATCAGGGAAAAGATTTTCACAGTCAGAGTAGTTCAGCAGTGGAATAGGCTGCCTAAGGAGGTGGTGAGCTCCCCCTCACTGGCAGTCTTCAAGCAAAGGTTGGATACACGCTTTTCTTGGATGCTTTAGGATGCTTAGGGCTGATCCTGCGTTGAGCAGGGGGTTGGACTAGATGGCCTGTATGGCCCCTTCCAACGCTATGATTCTATGATTCTATGAAAAGCTTCTAAATAAATAACACTTTGCTGGTCTTAATGGTACCCCTGGACTCAGACTTCCTTGCCATCAGCCAGCAGTTGTTGTTAGGTGCGAAGTCGTGTCCGACCCATCGCGACCCCATGGACAATGATCCTCCAGGCCTTCCTGTCCTCTAACATTCCCCGGAGTCCATTTAAGTTCGCACCGACTGCTTCAGTGACTCCATCCAGCCACCTCATTCTCTGTCGTCCCCTTCTTCTTTTGCCCTCGATCGCTCCCAGCATTAGGCTCTTCTCCAGGGAGTCCTTCCTTCTCATGAGGTGGCCAAAGTATTTGAGTTTCATCTTCAGGATCTGGCCTTCTAAGGAGCAGTCAGGGCTGATCTCCTCTAGGACTGACCGGTTTGTCCGCCTTGCAGTCCAAGGGACTCGCAAGAGTCTTCTCCAGCACCAGAGTTCAAAAGCCTCAATTCTTTGACGCTCGGCCTTCCTTATGGTCCAACTTTCACAGCCATACATTGCAACTGGGAATACCATAGCCTTGACTAAACGCACTTTTGTTGGCAGGGTGATGTCTTTGCTTTTTGGATGCTGTCTAGATTTGCCACAGCTTTCCTCCCCAAGAGCAAGCATCTTTTAATTTCTTTGCTGCAGTCCCCATCAGCAGTGATCTTGGAGCCCAGAAAAATAAAATCTTCCACTATCTCCATTTCTTCCCCATCTATTTGCCAAGAATTGAGAGGGCCGGATGCCATGATCTTTGTTTTCTTGATGTTGAGTTTCAAGCCAACTTTTGCACTCTCCTCCTTCACCCGCATCAACAGGCTCTTTAATTCCTCTTCACTTTCTGCCATTATGGTGCTACTGCTGGCTGCTCTAATGGCAGCCAGCAGTAGCAAAGGATAAAAGAGAAGTAGGAGACCTCAGCCGAAGGCCAGAAGGAGGCTTGGCTTTGTATCTCTCCCTGTGCAGTTGAGATACATGGGTGGAAGCGAGTGACAATGCAGCAGCAGCCCTGGGGACGGCTTCAGGAGAGAGCTAGTTGCTTCCAGGGCCCCCCTCTCCCTATAGTGCCTGTATGACTGACTGTTGGTCCTGGTTCTATGGAGTGGAATGTTAGACATCGTCTGCTTAATAATCACGGTCATTCCTTTTGCTGTCCTGGCTTACTCAAGTGCCATTCATGGCCACTGGGTGGAATTGTTTTCCAGGCTGGACATCCCCTGGCATCCCTTCCTGGTTAACCTAGATATGTCCCATAGTGAAAACAATAATAACCTTGAACTAGAGTTTTGATTATCTATGGAAAGTTTAATATTAGGATAGCTGACTCTTTTCTCTAATGAATAGAATTCTTGCCATTCTGACATTAAATTCAGTTGATGCAATCTCTAAATGTTTTCTCTAAATTTTCAATATCATTATTTATTCTTCTTCTTCCATTGTGAATTTACTCCTAGTAGAGTAGTAGTTTGTAACCCTGAATTTTTAAAGCTAGGCTATAGATCAAATTTTTCTGTTGAAACAAAATTGTGATTTGACCACAGAATGGCGATGAGGAGCCATTAGACCTTGGGGTTCCCATCTCTAATCTGGATGGACAGCGGGTGATTCTTGATGAGAAGCTGCCAGCAAAGGGGAAAGGTAAGCGTTGCTGAAATTTGTAACAATTTAGTGAGCCTAAGTAGTTAATAGAGGCAATCTAGAAATCATGCAAGTTATTTAGAACATTGGATTTTAGGCAATCCCTTCTCACATTTGCCAGCAAATGTTTTGACAGCCAGCAAAGAGAGTTGTTCATATTGCTAACCTTGCCCCGAGGATCCAAAATCCTCAATTTTGGGCTTTTAAAACAATAAATAGGAATCAGACTACACCGTTCCCTCCTTGTTTGGGGCAAAGCAACCAAATACAATTTGGTGTGTTAGTCCCTAATTGTGGCTTGGGGGACATTTAGTGCTGCTCCACATTTAATGGGCAGGAGTGAATTAAAGGTTCAGAACCACTGGCCTAATTTGTCTCCTTGTTGCTAGAGATGCAGTAGCTGAAAGTCAAGCAGGGTAGATTTCAAATGAGGGGGTGAGGGATTCAGGTTGGATGTTGTTTGGTACCTGCAATTGGGTTAAAATCCTGCAGCACTTTCATTCATGGAAAACAAACATACATTTCTAGAATTTTTGCAGTGAAATCTTACGTATGTTTACGTAGAAGTAAGCACCACTGTACTCAGTGGAACGTTCAGGAAAATATGCATAGGATTGTATTCCTACCTGTATACTTATTGGTTGCTGGTGAAGTATTGGAGTGTTCAGCTGTTTTGGTTTCAAAGCCAGCAGTGTGAATTGTGCCTTCATCACCAGGTTATTTCACCCAGCTGCCTCCTATGCACATTCAAGAGTGGAAAGTTCTCTCAAAGTGTTTGGCGTTCTGTAGGACAAATCCATGTTTAGTATTGTACTTTGATTCTGCAGTGAACCATGCTTTGTGTCTGCAGAAAAACAGCATGATCGATATTGTCTGCAGAATAACCAACCAAGGGAAAACTGGGAATAGAAACAAACTAGGTAAAGAATAAAAACAACGTATTTTATTGAGCAGGTGAAGATTCAAACTTATTTGATATCCTACCCCTTTGAGGAGCTAGATAGCAAAAGTTCCAGTAAGGTTTTTTTTATTGTATTTTATTTTATTATTAGGGGCAAAGCCCTTGGTATCCAAGAATACAACGGGCGCTAGAGCTTGGCAGTGGGAAGAGGAAGGGGAGGAGTTGTCCAGTCTGTAAAGGCATGGGGTTGAATGTGTGTGTTGTGTGGGAGGTTGTGGTGGCAAATGAGGGTATGGGTGTGGAGAGATGGGTGTCAAGAACCTGTGGTGTGGAATGTTCGTTGAGTGTGGGAGAGGACTGACCTTTGGGAATAGTGGCATAGTAGCTACGGATGAGCTTTCCAGAGCCATGTCTTTAGATATGTGAAGGGAAAATCAGACTGGAGACTCCTCTTAGGGGGAGATTACATGGCAAACAATTCCCCCCAGTTCTGCGTCATTTCCCTTCTTGTGGGAATTAGGCCACAGACACCGAAATGCCCCTCTGCCCTAATATACATAGGGTAGTCACAGTACACAGGTGTCCACCCTGTTCTTTCTGTCTCCCATGTTTTCACTGTTGGTAAAATGTTATGTGCCCACATGCTTCTTTCATGGTTGCTCCTTAGAAGAAGAATGGATTTTTGTACCCTGTTGTTTACTACCCAAAGGAGTCTCTAAGCAGTTTACATTCATCTCCCCACATTCATCTCCTTTTCCCTTCGTCTCCCCACAATAGTCAACCTGTGAGGTATGTGGGGCTGTGAGAAGTCTGAGAGAACTGGGAATGGGCTGCAGTGACCCAGCAGGCCTCAGGTGTCTCAAAGCATTTTCCAATCATCTTCCCTTCCTCTCTCTCTCACTATTTACAGTTTCAGGCTGTAAGTATTTATTTAGATCTTCCTGCAGTTTCCAGACTCACAGGACTGATACTGGTCTGCCTGTCTGCGCCCCAGAATACAAACAGTTGCTGGTAAGGGCTGGCCATAACCCATAGGCCAGGAGGGACACACCTGCACCACTCCCTACCAACTGCAGGCATAAATGGCTCCTTTGAAGGCTGGACTCTGAGGCATTATACAATTTTGAAGTCCCACCTCCAAACCTCCAGGAATATTTCCAACCCAGGGGTAGCCAACCTACAGGTGTGGCCTGGAGAGCTCCTGGAATTACAGCTCACCTGCAGAGTATAAAGATCAGCTCCCCAGGCAGAAAGGGCCACTTTGGAGAGGGTTGTGGTAGAGAAGAAACATTTAAGGCCTCCCACACAGGTTGTTGTTGAATTGAAATACTTGAGGCCTACTGCACAGGGTTGTTGTGCAGAAGAAACAGGAGACAAAAAACCCAGTTTTATCTGCAAAATAACGCTGTACAGTGGGCTCAAATCTGCAAAGAGTTGCAAAGAAGAAAGACACATGGCTTGGCTGTGTCTAACCCCCGGCCAGAGCAGTATTTTAAGTGAGAAGGGGCTTTTCTGTGGGCTCCCTGTCAGCCAACTGTCCCCCTCCCCCTCAAAAGGAAGGCCCTCGGGCTCCCCTGCGTTGCTCTCTGAAGGAAAAGGCCTCCCTCCCCTCAGTCAGAGCCTGTCAGAGGCTCCTTCACAGCAGGCCTGAAGGGAGGGAGGGGGAGGGAGCGCACTCTGCAGCCTCCTTCCAGCTCTGTCAGGGTTCTGAGGCCATTTGCAGTTGGACATGGCAGTTAGGACAGCCTTGGGGCAAAAAGGGCTGGCGCAGCCTCTGTTCTCACCCCCCTTGGCAGCCCTACTGACCTCCTCTCCCTTTGGTAGTCAGGAGCAGACTGGCAGCCATTTCTCCAAATTGCCCCTGGCTGGATGGAATTTTGTTCTGTCCTGGTAAGGGGCCAATTGGAAGGCGCTTCACGCCTTCCGATTGGCCCCTCCGCTTGTCAGTCCAGAGCCATGGGACCAATTGTTGCCCCTCCCCATCACGGACTGAGCCCACCCCAACACCCCTTACTGTTTTATTAAGAGGGAAAAGATTATATTTATATACCACCCTCCCCAAAGGCTCAGGGCAGTTTACAGGGAACAGGAAAAGATATAGATAACATATGGTAACAGGTGATAACAGTAATAACATGATCACAACAATAACAGAAAATGGTAGAATTGCAAGAGCCTCAGCTCAACTCTTACTGGGACCCAGTGGGTTAGGCAGATTAGTGTCAGCTATAGTGGGGGGGGGGGAGGGCTTGGGAGCCAATTGGAAGTGATGGTTTGGGTCGACCTCAACCAAATGCCTGGTGAAGGAGCTCCCTTTTGCAGGCCCTGTTGAACTGTTAAGGTTCTGTCAGGGACCTGATCTCCTCTGGAGCTCGTTCCACCAGGTGGGGCCAGAATGGAGAAAGCTCTGGCCCTGGTTGAGGTCAAGCGGGCTTCCTTGGGACCAGGGACCACCAGGAGGTGGGAGGTAGTAGAGCACAAGGCTCTTTGAGGAGTGTAGGCGGAGAGGCGGTCCCTCAGGTATACGTTATCGAGCAATACCAGTTCAAATGGTTCTCAGTCACTGAGACAGCAGGCAGGAAAGGCAGGAATAAACAAAGTAGTTCTTGGATCCAACCATCTAGCCTGCATATTCTTGGTCAGTGTGAATTAATCATGAACCTTGAAGATATGTGTACATATTTTTAAATATTTTCCATTTGCAGACCAGGGAAAGGGGGCATCATTAAAACACAATTCAGCTGCAGCTTGTAATGCAAGAGCTCAAGCATCTATGGTAAGTTTTTTTTTAAGTATTTGTCACTCCCATTGTTATTTTGTTTTGACTTTGTTTCCCCAACTGGAAATTGCTGGTGAAAAAGTCTTTATTCCAGTGTGTGCTCATCCCCTTCCTTTGTTTTGTTGTTTTCACCAATGCATGCCCATGCTTTCTGCCCTTTATATATCAGGCTGTCTCAAATATTTGCCCAAAGGTTCATTTATCAGTGGATCAAAGTATATGTTAGATGCTGTTGCAAGTATCTTTCCTTGATTCCCCCCTCGCCCCAAATGGCCGACATGGGAAACTGTGACTTTGAATGGAGTTCTTGTAGAGGGGGAAGAGATCTCAAACCCTTCCCTCTTGGGCTCTTTTCCACTCTCAGTCACACTCCCATGGCTCTGCTGAAGAAAACAAACCCATCACAATATAGTTTTCTCTATTAAGAGGAAAGTAGCTGGAGAGAACAATTTTGAGTAAAAGTAGCAGAAAAAGTAGCACTTCTAACCACTGCACCAAACTGGATTTCAATATAGAGTGCAATAATGCAAATGCCCTTCAGCAGCCCCTCCCTTGCTAGTGCACCCCTCGTGGCCGCAGCCTCCTGCACTGCTTCACCCCCAACAACACAGCATGTGTTGTTTGGCCTAAACCCACAGACAGGAGCCTGCAATTAAAATGGACATGTTATATTTTTAGTGTATCTGTGAGTGAAGATTTGTCAAGCCCCTGTTGAGCTCTCAATAAGCATACTCCCTGTGAAAGTATATCTCTTTATTGAAGAAAGTATCAAACCAAGAGCAAAGTGTTTCCTTGCTAGAACTAAAAAGCAAAGCTAGCAAGCAAGACTATATGCTTTCTCTAAATCCCCTTCCCCATTTGAAAATACGTGCACTAGACCAGTGGTCCCCAACCTTTTTATCACCAGGGACCGGTCAAGGCCTGACAATTTTATTGAGGCCCGGGGGGGGGGTAGTCTTTTGCTGAGGGACGTCGTTGCCATCGCCACTGCCCCCGCCTGAGCCCCAGCTCCACTTGCTTTCCCGCCGGCGCCCCTGACTTCCCACCACCCGCTGGGGGGTGCTTGCCAGCAGCAGCTGCACAGTGTCATGCCGAGGGGGAGCCCCAGCCATGGTGGCCGCCGGAGAGCACCAAAGGTGAGCCGGTGGCAGAGTGGCAGGGCAGCCCCTGAGGCAGCAGCCGGGGAGGAGGATGAGGAGGAGCTCCGGACCGGTACCAACTGATCTACGGACCGGTACTGGTCTCCGGACCGGTGGTTGGGGACCACTGCATTAGACAATACGTGCAGCATTTCCCATACAAATGTGCATGCAGCAGCTTAGACACTACAAAGGCTGTCAGGTTATCAAGGTCAAAGCAATTAAAAACCTCAGGAAATATATGAGAGAGAGATTGGGCCTCTAAGCTGTGGGAAAATACTGTGCAATTAAAGCAGGGCATAAATGGCTCACGGAAGCATCCCATGGCAAGAACATGTCAACAGGGTCTTGACATTCCACCCACTCCCCAAAGACACAATGACTGTACTTTACGTGGAAGCCGATCTGGCAGGGTTTCTCTAAAAGGCTTGGAACTACCATTGGATTCTACTGCTGTTATGGTGGTTGTGCATGATTTTACTGGAACTGCTTATCCTGTTTAGAAAATATAAAATAATATTAAGATTTGATTACATCAACTTTGTACTATAAATTAAATGTAAGCAGTCCTTTAACTTTCCTTCTAATACAGGGAGAGGGAAGAACTCTAGGAAAGTCTAATTCTATTAAACTAAAAGGAGAAAGTGGAAAAAATGCTAGGGATATCCGTCTAGCAAAAAGAGAAGAATGTATTGCACAGACTGGGGGAAAAAAGTGTCACAAAATTAATTTGGACGAAGCAGAGGGTATGTCATATTTTTAGTATATGAAATAATATTAGCTTTCCTAATGGACATCATATTTTATGATACAATATTAATTTACTTTGTTATTGCAGAAAGCAAGGGTTATATTATGAATATCAGCTGTATGTTCTTGCTTTTCATTAATCTACTTTGGAATTGCTTGTACTGGTATTTATATGGAATGTATGTTGGAGACACAAAAACAGAAGCATAAGCTAATGTATTTTTGAGCCATTTTCTTCTATTTCTGCAGTGTAAACTTCTGTAGAGTAGTTTGGGGAACAGAATGTTTTGCTTCTGTCTGTATTGCTTAATTGACACATTTATTTTGTCTGAGCTTTAGGATTGTGCAAATCAAACATGTTCACCTGAATCCCAGAAGATACTGTAGTCATGGCAGATTCCCCCCCCCCCTCTTTACTCTTGTTTCTGGAATGCAGCCAGTCTGTTCTAGCAGTCATGAAGCATATGATTGACGTGTAATTGACTTTTAGATTGGTTTTCTTACATCAGTTTAGGATAGCAGATTCAGATACATTTATTTTGGTCAACGACCAGCACAAAATACAAAACATTAAAACACCATATAAAATTGATTAAAAGTTCCAAAATACTTCCTGTGTTCAATAAGTCCATCCTAACCCTTATAAATATTTAGCCAGGCACTTCTACATTTAATTGCTAATCTCACATATTTGGCAATATAGGATAAATTCTTATTTTTATCCAAAAGGAGTTCCTTTAATTTGGCTTGTCTTGAGGTAGCCCTTAAGTCAGTAAAGATGGAATACAGTAATTCCTGACGCAATTGGTTATAAATACAGCAATCAAAAATCATATGTTCAGTGTTCTCAATGTTACCGTCCTAGCATAAACAAGTTCATTCCTGGGGTGGAAGCTTATTATATTTTCCCTCTGCCCATGCTGAAGGAGAGCATTAAGAAGAAGAGTTGGTTCTTATATTCCACTTTTCTCTACCTGAAGGAGGCTCAAAGCGGCTTACATTCACCTTCCCTTTCCTCTCCCCACAACAGACACCTTAGGAGGGAGGTGAGGCTGAGAGAGCCCTGATATTACTGCTCAGTCAGAACAGCTTTCTCAGTGCCGTGGCAAGGCCAAGGTCACCCAGATGGCTGCATGTGGGGGAGTGCAGAATCGAACCCTGCTCACCAGATTAGAAGTCCGCACTCCTAACCACGACACCAAACTGGATTTCAATATATAGTGCAATAATGTAAATGCCCTTCTAAATTCAGAGTTGTCAATATTAGAAAGATAGGGCATAAGAGATAATCTATTTAGAAGAGAGGTGTCATGTTGTTGTTGTTGTTGTTAGGTGCGACGTCGTGTCCAACCCATTGCGACCCCATGGACAATGATCCTCCAAGCCTTCCTGTCCTCTAACATTCCCCGGAGTCCATTTAAATTTGCACCAACTGCTTCAGTGACTCCATCCAGCCACCTCATTCTCTCTCGTCCCCTTCTTCTTTTGCCCTCGATCGCTCCCAGCATTAGGCTCTTCTCCAGGGAGTCCTTTCTTCTCATGAGGTGGCCAAAGTATTTGAGTTTCATCTTCAGGATCTGGCCTTCTAAGGAGCAGTCAGGGCTGATCTCTTCTAGGACTGACCGGTTTGTTTGCCTTACAGTCCAAGGGACTCGCAAGTCTTCTCTAGCACCAGAGTTCAAAAGCCTCAATTCTTTGACGCTCGGCCTTCCTTGTGGTCCAACTTTCACACCCATACATTGCAACTGGGAAGACCATAGCCTTGACTAAATGTACTTTTGTTGGCAGGGTGATGTCTTTGCTTTTTGGATGCTGTCTAGATTTGCCATAGCTTTCCTCCCCAGGAGCAAGCGTCTTTTAATTTCTTTGCTGCAGTGCCCATCTGCAGTGATCTTGGAGCCCAGGAAAATAAAATCTGTCACTACCTCCATTTCTTCCCCATCTATTTGCCAGGAGAGGTGTCATACAGTGGATTATTGATTCTATTCAAATCATGCTCTCTTTCCACATCCTGTATTCTTTGTAAGCTGTGGCTTCTTCACGTAGTTTAGGATAACTATTCAAGCTGTGTGAGAAGCTGATGGGCCAGGTTCACGTAGGCTTATCTCCAAACATGGTTCCCAAGTTAGGGCTGAGTGGGGTCTGTGTGGAAAGGAAGGTTGTTCTGCAGACGACTGAGGAAGGAGAGAAGAGACATGTTGGTGGGAGGCAGCATAGCTTGTCCCTCATGTTTGTAGATCTTCCTGCCACTTTTCCAGGCAGGCTATCCTCATCTAGAAGAAAATAGTCACAGGTTTAATCACAAGTTTACAATGCTGATACGGATGCATTAGGCTGCATTGAGCAGGGGATTGGACTAGATGACCTTTCCCAACTCTATTATTCTATGAAAAGTATTATTGTGGGATTTGTCCAGGACTAACTGTAGTAATGACTGTCCTTCTGATCTCATTGACAGCTTCCATTGATGTAGGTCTTCATGCATATAGGCTATTACAGCTGGATTTGAAGAGTCACTATGTGAAAATAGTTTCAAGGGCAGCCGTGTTGGTTAGCACTACAGCAGTTAGATCTGAGTCCAAGAACACCTTACAGACACCCCAGAGAGTTTTAGGGTATCAGCCTTTGTGAGTCCCTTCTTCAGACACAGTAGAGTAGAAATGGAGATCAGAGTCCTTTTATCCTATTCAGAAAGTGGGAGAGGTACCAATGCTTGTATAGGATGCAGAGGGACAATGCAGAATCTGATCAGCTTGATTAGAGCAGCGGGGAAATGCTTGGAAAACTTTTGAAAGCATGTGAAATAAAAGCAGTTTACCTGTTTGGATAAAGGAATAAGCTAGACATTCAAAATGTGAACCATGGAAAGAGTTTGAGAATATCAAAAAGTGCGAAAGTGCACGTTTGCGTGCGCGGCGTACACGGCCGGGCAATCGCCTTCCCTGCTGCCATTTTCGACTGTGCATGATGCATGCGCGCGTGCGTGGCCCGGCCATGCATGGTGCATGCGTGCATGCGCGGCCCTGCTTCCCTCTCCCCCCCTTCCACCGTAAGAAGCTTACCAGGCCGCAAGCTTGCGGCCTGGGAAGTTTCTTACTGCGGGGGGGCGGGGAGAGGGAGCCGCGGCCCGGTGCCAGGGCCCGACCACCGATTTAAACAATGAATCCCTGAAAATACTATAATGTCTGACATTTTTCTCCAATCATTAATAGTTCCCTGTCTGAACTTTCCCCTTTTTTACTTGGACTTCAGAGAATGAAAGTTCATGTGTATTAAACTAAGTGTCCCTATACGTATATGTATTGGCTTGTTTGTTGTCTGTTATGTTTTCTTCTAAGCATATCTGAGTAGGCTTTGACCTGCTGCAGACATGGAGACCAAAGCAGCTGAGAGGGCTTGAGAAGTGTCCATGTCTGCAGTATTCATGGGATCATAGAGTTGGAAGGGGCCATAGAGACCATCTAGTATGATCCATTGCAGGATCCAGGATAACTGTCTGTCCAGCTGCTGCTTGAAGACAACCAGAGAGGGGGAGCTCACCATGTCCTTAGGCAGAGGATTCCACTGCTGAACTACTCTGACTGTGAACATTTTTTTCTGATATCTAGCCTATATCGTTCTACATGTAGTTTGAACCCATTACTGGGGTCATATTCTCTGCTGCAAACAGGAACCACTCTCTGCCCTCCGCTATGTGACAACCTTTCACCCAGACACTATACCTTGCCTTATACCATCCCTAGATGTGTCCATATTCTTCTGGGAAAACATGGAAGCAAAATAGGTACTGAGCCTTTCTGTTTTCCGTCTGTCCTCTGTTAGAGTCTCTCCGTCTTCACCCAACAACAGGCCTATTGCCTCATTTACCCTACATTTGCTCTTCACATATCAGAAGATGCTTTTCTTGTTATAGTGCGTTTCCCTAGCCAGCCTCTGCTGACTCTCGGCTTTTCACTCTTTGATGGCTGATCTGCAGTGACTAGTTACCTGCAGATACGTTTCTTTAGAGGCCTGTCTCATCCATTTCTTGAACATTTCCTTTTTCTTCCTTAGCTCCTCGTGAAGTTCTCTGTTCATCCAAATAGGCATCTTGGCTCCCTTACCATGTTTCCATCTTGCTGGAATAGTCATGGTTTGAGCATGCAATAACTCTTGTTTGAACAGAGCCCACCAACCACTTGCTCCTTTGTCTTCCAGCATTCTGGTCCATAGACTGACTCTCATGTCTCCTTATCCCCCCATCTTAAAAGGAATTCTAGGAGGATATGGTCACTCCCCCCCCCCCCAGGGTCCCTCTTCCCTTCACTCCATCAACCAGCTCTTTGCTGTTGGTCAGTATTAAGTCAAGTATGGCTGAACCTCTCATAGGTTCTTCCACCATTTGATAAATGATACTGTCAGCCAGACAGCCAGAAAGTTGCCTGACTCAGGATACTTAGAGTTTGTTTCCCAGCACATATTTATCCACTACTGCGTTTTAATCATGGAAATCATTTCACTAAGTCTCTATAATACCCACTAAATCATCTCTCTGTGTCTGCATGAGAAGCTTGAGCTCTTCCTTTTTATTGCCCATGCTTTGGGCATCGGTATACAGACACCATCTTCCCCAACTTGGATAGCAGGCCTTATAGAAAACATATCCCATGGTCCCAGGATCCAAATTTGCCAGAATGACCACCAGGACCACCAACTCCTGACTAATTCCTCTTCCCCTGACAGGCAGGATCAACGAGAAAACCGCTAGTGCCCCCATTTGTTCCAGCTGCCTCTTGCAAAAATTCTTGGGCACCAAGATGCGAACATACATATGAGTGGCTTAAATGACTAAAAAAACTGTTAATATTTCCTTCGTAAAGAAGATAATATTTTTGCAGAGTTGTATACGTGCTACTAAGATCTAAGATGTGTGATTCCAAAAACTGGCACTTGTGAAAGTTCACTAAAGATGTTTTATTGTTGTGCTTGAACATTTTGTCAATTTCTTAAAGAGCTAATGTCTAGATAGTTATTATTGTGGCTTCTGTGCTGTCTCACGTGGGATTGCGTGTGCATGCAGGCCTGTTGCAGAGGTATGGAGTTAAAAAACATTATATACACCTTATATTGCTTTTTAACGCCATACCAAGGAGGTCTCTATGTTCACCCCTCAGTTTAGGCAGGATGAATTCATTACACTGACATTATTTAGTTTTTAATTGTTTTTTGAAGTTAGTGATATTGTCTCACAATAAGAGTTAATTAATTTAGTATTCTAAGAGGCAAAGATATCAGGACTCATAGAACCATAGAATAAGGCTAAACAGACCAAACTCCTTCAACCTTTCCTAGAATCATAGAATAATAGAGTTGGAAGGTACCTCCTGGGTCATCGAGACCAACTGCTAACACAATGCAGGACACTCACAACCCTATTGCTCTTCCACTGTAACCTGCCAACCCCTTGAGCCTTCACAAAAGAAACCTCCCCATCATATGGCTATCCAGCCTCTGTTTAAGAACTTCCAAAGAAGGAGAACCCACCACCTCCCGAGGAAGCCTATTCCACTGAGAAATCTCTCTCGGATCTCCTCTCCAGGCTAAAAACACCAAGTTCCTCCAACCTTTCTTCATACGTCTTGGTCTCCAAACCCCTCACCATCTTTGTCATCCTCCAGTTTGTCTATATCCCTCTTCAACTATGGTGCCCAAAACTGAACACAGTACGTCAAGTGTGCCCAAACCAGACCAGAGTAAAGCAGTACCATCACCTCCCATGATCTGGACACAATACCCCATTTGATACAGCCTAAAAACACATTTGCCTTTTTATCCACCGAGTCATGCTACCCTTCCAAGGATCGCTGTCATGGCAAAGGGGCTTGTGTAGCTCAGTGAAGCTATGAGCTATGCTGTGCAGGGCCACCCAAGACGGACAGGTCATAGCTGAGAGCTCTGACAAAAGGTGATCCACTGGAGAAGGAAATGGCAAACCACTCCAGTATCTTTGCTATGAAAACTCTATGGACGGTACCAAAAGGCAAAACGATATGATGCCGGAAGATGTGCCCCTCAGGTCGGAAGGTGTCCAATATGTTACTGGGGATGAGCAGACGGATAGTACGAGTAGCACCAGAATGAATGAAGCGACTGGGCCAAAGCTGAAAGGGCGTTCATTTGTGGAGGGAACTGGTGGCGAAAAGACAGTCTGATGCTGTAAAGACTTTTATTCCATAAGTACCCGGACTGTCAGATCCATGAATCAAGGCAAGTTGGACGAGTTCAAACAAGAGATGCCAGGACTGAACATCGACATTTTAGAAATCAGTGTACTAAAATGGACAGGAATGGGTGAATTTAATTCAGTGGACTATCAGGTATACTACTATGGTTAAGAATCACTCAGAAGAAATGGAGTAGCCTTCAACTGTAAACCGCACCTGCGGAGCAGTATTAATAAAAGGCTAAGGGCAAGTTGGGAGGAGAGAGGGCGGGAGCCGTCTGGGATAAAAACTCTGAGGGGCGAATCAGGAGCCGCAAAGCGGCTCCTGATTCGCCCCTCAGAGTGGCACTTGAGGGCCAAGTGGCCAATGGGGAGGCGTGCAAAGCGCGCCTCCCCATTGGCTACTTGGCCCGTTTTCGGCTCTGTGCTCTGGCGAGGCACACATCCTCGCCTCTGTACTCCCACTGCATCCAAGCCATCGCTGGAGAGAAAGCCATCCAAGCCATTGCCGGAGCCCCTATCTTCGACGCAGTGGCCCTGCTTCTTTCCTAGCCCCCCCGGCCCCCAACTTGCCCGGGGTGCTCGAGAGGCTTCCCGAGCCTCCCTCACCGACCTGCTTCGCCCTCCACATGATGGCCCCACTGCCTGAGGAGGGACACCTCGCGCCCCTCCCGACCTCACCTACACGTTCCCACGAGTTTTATGGCAGCAGCTTCTTTTCCCCAAATCGCCCAATTCCTTTCGGGGCCCGAAAATTTCTTGGAGATATATGCACATCCGAGGAATCTACCTGTACTGTGAAGGTTTTGTTGGGGTCTGCGTGAGCCAGCACCGGCTCCGTGGTGAACAGTGCCTTCAAGTGCTCAAAGGCCATATGCATTGATCTGACCAGGCTAAGGGGGCGCTCGGCTTGGATGCTTGCTTCCCCCCCCCCTTTTGTCTTCAACAAGTCAGTTAGGGGAAACGCCACTTTGGCGAAGTTGGGAATGAATGACCAATAAAAGTTTGAAAAACCTAGGAAACTTTGTAATTGCTTGCGCATGCGGGGCGGCTCCCAGGCTAGCAAGTCCCAGACCTTTGCTGGGTCCATTTAAATGCCTGCTGGGGACACTCTGTACCCAAGGAAGTCTACACAATGTTTGTGGAATTCACATTTTTAAAGCTTCGCATAGAGGTGGTTCGCCTGCAAGCGGTGCAATACTTATTGCACCAACTGCACATGCTCAAAGGGCTCTTTTTAGTACAGAAGAATTTCATCCAAATAAACCAGGCCCCCCTTGTGCAATAAATCATGCATCACTTCATTAATTACATTCATGAACACGCCCGGAACACCGGCCAACCCAAACGGCATGACCGTGTACTCAAATTGACCGTAGGGGGTGTTGAAAGCCGTTAAATATTCATGCCCTTCCTTGATTTGCACCCGCTAGTAAGCTTCTCTCAAATCCAGTTTTGTAAACCCTCTGGCCAAATTATTGTCAAGAAAGGCGCACAGCTCCTGCATCTCCCACGGACTTATGGAGTACAGCTTGGCGTGCAGGAGGGGCTCCCCTGGCTTAAGCTCGATGGCACAGTCTGTTTTGCAGTGGGGGGCAGCTGATTGCACTCTTTCTCTGCAAATACATCCTGCAAGTCCCAATAATCACTGGGCAGCCTGGGCGGCCCGGCGCGGGACAATACTGCGACCTCATACTACCCTTCCATGGCTGACCTGTCCGGCTTTGGTTGGCAGTGGTCCCAGCAACCCGGGTCAGTAAACTGAATCTCCCCGGTTCGCCACTGGACACTGGGTTCATGTTTGCGCAACCAGTCCAGCCCCAGCACACATGGAAACTCTGAACTCAGCGCCACCACCAGTTGTATCTTCTCACAGTACTCTGCCACGTTTAATTCTAGGGGAAGGGTGCGGGTTATGGCCTCCCCCTGGGCTCCTCTCCCAGCCCCAAAGTCTGAGCCAGGGGCGGGTTGATCAATGTTCTCGTACAGCCCGAGTCTAAAATGCTTTGCACCCCCACTCTCTTCCCTGTCTTGGGCACAGTCAAAGTCACTGGAATAAGAAGTAGGGGGGAGCACTCACCGAACGCTTGCCCCTGCCTTGGGCCTACTGGCAAGTTTTACAGCAGGTTGGCTTTGTTTCCTGACGGCTCCCAAGGTGCCTCCTTCATCCGCTCCACTATAGCTAGTGGAGGTGAGCTCGTAGACCACGGTCTCCAGGAAAGGGGCCAGGAGTGCTTTCGTCGTCTTCTTCCCGGCGGCCACTCCCTTGGTGGAGACTCCGGAAGGCTTGCTTGCCATGTGGGATGGAGGCAGCCAACTTCCGAAATTCTCTCGTGTACTGGCCCACCGTCATCGACCCCTGCTTCAGGCAATGCAGGTTCTCTTCGGCCATCTCTACCTCAAACGGGTCCTCAAACCTCTCCCTCATGCATCAGATAAAGCAGTCATAGTGTTAGACCTCGGCCTGGGCGTAACGGTAGAGGCTCATAAGCCATCTGGCTGCTTCGCCGTCCATGCAGTCACCGGCAAAGCGAATGCACTCAGTGTCGTCAGGGAAAGTGTGGTCCGGGAAAGCCATCATGTAGGCTTGGAGCTGGATCAGGAACCCATGGAACGCTTCGGGGTCTCCTTTGAAAAGGGTGCGGAATCAGCAGTAGCGCCATGCCTCGGCTCCCGCTATTGGTGGTGGCACCTGCGATCCAGCCCGGGCATCCCCCGTTGGTGGAGCAGGCAGCCCGGACCGAGCATCTACCCGTGACGGGGTGGGGGCTCCCCCATCTCCAGGTTGCTGGCCCCCACGCGGCTACCCTGAATCTGGGCAAGGGGCCCTGCAGCCCCAGCTTGCACGACTGCCTCTCGAGCTTCCATCTGTGGGGCCGGAAGAGCTGTGGCCGCGCCACCCTCTGGAACCAGCACTGGACAGCGCAGCTTGGCCAAAAAGAAACGGGCACCCTGGTGCAAGTCTTCGCCCAGTTTGTCCGTAACCGTGGCCAGCTATTCTCGCAGCCGGTCCATTCGATCGCGAAGGTCCAAATTTTCCAGGACGACTGCCGCATCCTGGTTGGGGACCCCCCGCCGGAGCGCTGGTCCCCATTTGACCCCCACAGCGGGGTTGTCATATCTGGAGAAGTGCCGCCGCTCTGTGACGTGCCGCTCTGTGACGTGCCGCATTGTGCCCTGTTGTAACGGCACGCGCCAGCGCGCGGAAGCTGGCGCCGTGCATAAAAGGCCAATTGAATGCAGAATTCCCGAGAAAGTTAGAAGAGATAACAGTGCAAACAAATTGAAGAGAACAATAGAATAGGGAGGACCAGAGATCTCTTCAAGAGAATTGGAGATATGAAGAGAACATTTCATGCAAAGATGGATCTGATAAAGGAGAACAGATTTTTAAAAGGTGGCAAAATTATACAGAAGAACTATACAAGAGTGAGCTTAACATCCCTCATAACCAAGAAGGGGTAGTCACTGACCTGGAATGTGAAGTCAAATAGGGCTTAGGAAGTCTGAGCAACAATAAAGCTAGTGGAGGTGACAGCTTTCCAGTTGAACTATTCAAAATCTTAAAAGATGACACAGTAAAAGTGCTATGCCAGCAAATGTGGAAAACTCAGCAGTGGCCACAGGATTGGAAAAGGTCAGTTTACATTCCAATCCTAAAGAAGGGCAATGCCAAAGAATGTTCAAACTACCGCACCATTGCACTCATTTCTCATGCTAGCAAAGTTATGCTCAAAATCCTACAAGCTAGGCTTCAGCAATATGTGGACCGAGAACTTCCAGAAGTACAGGCAGGATTCCGAGGAGGCAGAGGAACTAGAAGCATATGGAGAAAGCTAGGGAATTCCAGAAGAACATTTACTTCTGCTTCATTGACTATGCCTTTGATTGTGTGGAGCACAACAAATTGTGGCAAGTTCTTAAAGAGATGGGAATAGCAGAGCATCTTATCTGTCTGATGAGTCACAAATTGGGATCAAGATTGCAGGGAGAAATATCAACAACCTCAGATATGCAGATGATACCACTCTAATGGCAGAAAGCAAAGAGGAACTGAAGAGCCTGTTGATGCGGGTGAAGGAGGAGAGTGTAAATGTTGCGGGTGAAGGAGGAGAGTGTAAGTGTTGGCTTGAAGCTCAACATCAAGAAAACTAAGATCATGGCATCTGGCCCTCTCAATTCCTGGCAAATAGATGGGGAAGAAATGGAGGTAGTGACAGAAATGGAGGTAGTGACAGTCCCGCCTCGAGCCTCCTGGGGGAGGCGAGATATAAATTAAATACTACTACTACTACTACTACTACTAATAATAATAATAATAATAATAATAATAATAATAATATTTTCCTTGGCTCCAAGATCACTGCAGATGGGGACTGCAGCAAAGAAATTAAAAGACGCTTGCTCCTGGGGAGGAAAGCTACGGCAAGTCTAGACAGCATCCTAAAAAGCAGAGACATCGCCAAGGGTCAGACATGACTGAATGGATGACATCATCATCATCATTGCTATAATGTTTCCCCACACACAAACACGCTAGGAAGGAGAAAGAATGACCTCTGTGTGGGACTGTAGTGCATAAAATAGCACCCGTGTAGGCAGGAAGGGGGGGATCCAGGCTTTCTTCCCACATGGCAGTCATTCTGACTTTGCTGTGATTTTCCCCAAAAGATCACAGTCAAGCCGGTTTTTGAAACCTGCAGAAAAGTTGGGAAGTGCACAAAAGCACCATAATGCTATGGGGAGGTAGGTCAGGGGGTGGGGAACCTGTTTCCCAAACAGACCCAGAGTCAGGACAGACAACCCGTGTGAAAAACCCTCAGATTCTTAATCAGTCACATGCTGAACCATAATTTAATATTAACAGTCTGTAATTTTAAAAAGATTTTAGACTATTTGAGGCATTGGCATCAAACTGCCAGTCATGTTACTAGTAAAATATTTGTGGATTGATATTATTTGGTACCTGGGAAATAATTGTGTTGGTGTCATCAACGGCATAGAGATTGATCTCTTTTTTGTTTCACCAAAAATAGAAATATTAGAACAATTTCACCAAAAAGATACCATGAAGAATTGTTTAGGTAAATTGGATTTGGGGCAGGAGTTGTTCAGGGCAGCAGTCCATGTAACCTGATTCAGCTCCAGGGGGGAGTGTTCTGTTCTGCCAGGTATGAACTTCTATCTGGATTTCACGATGGAAGCAAACCCTTTTTTTGTAATGTTCCTTGGTTGATGAAGATGTAATTTCCTATCTGTCTTTCGGCATATATAGATCTGTATTTTTCTGCAGGGAGGATCAGGCCAGTGGGACTGTTCTAGTTGGCTCTTGCTTTCTCAAGTAAGCCATGGAAACAGAAAGTCTCCGTTCTTGCTTTGCTTAGTCATGCTGCCTTTATAATGCAACGTATTGCAAATGTTAACGACCATAAAAGCAACTAGTCTCTGGTTCAGAAAATATGCACAACTACTAAAAGCATTCAGATTTAATATTGTTCGGCATAGAATCAGAAGTAGACCTGGGGGCTGGGGGCTGGCGGGGGTTGTCTGTGTTGCTGGCAAACCCTGAGAGAGAAACACTGGTTATCAAAGAGTTCAGAGCACAATTGAGCGGTGCAGTGGATATTTGCAGTGTTGACTGAGTCTGTTCTCTTCTTGGTTTGTTGAACAGAATTTTTTGAACTCATCTCCAAAGTGCAAAGTAATAGAGCAGATGACCAGCGAGGGCTGCTGAGAAAAGAAGACCTGGTTTTGCCTGATTTTCTTCATTTGCATCCTTCCTCTGCCCCTGAAAGATCTCAAGACTATGACAAGAAAAATGTACAAACTGAGATCAAGGAGGGACGCTTGCAGCCGAGTGGCAAAACTGACTTGATGAAAAACAGCAGTGAAAGTTCAACACTCAAAATTGGCCTTTTAGAAAATAAACAGAAACTGGTGGTCCTAGCCAATCAAAACAGCCAGAAGAGCTGCAGTGTTCCTTTCGACACACCCCTCTCTCCCATTCTACCTTTTCATCCTGCCGTTTCACGGAAAAGACAGTCCAAAGAACTGCTCACAGCAAGCATCCAGACGGTGGAGGACGAGAACGTGGCCACTACGACTCTGGTGTCCGAGGGGGACATTAGCCTTCCCAGCAGTACGCTGCTGCCGCTGCAGCTTCCACCCACTGCTTCAGACAAAAGCCCTGGTGCAGAAGGCATGCTTTCCCATCCCGTTTTGCTAACAGGTAATCCAGAAAAATCTGCCACTGAGAATTGCAGTCAGGTATTCCCAGGTTTTGACTGTCTTTAGTAAGATAGTTCCAGGTGGGTTGTCATGTTGATCTGAAGCAGCAGAACAAAGGTTGAGTCCAGTAGGACCTTTAAGACCAATAAAGTTATATTTAAGTTATTTATTCAAGGTATTCAAGATTTTATTCAAGGTATAATCTGAAAACTTATACCATGAATAAAACTTGGTTGATTTTAAAGGTGTCCCTGGACTCAAATTTTGTTTTTACAAAAAGTGATTCTGCATTAAATGTATTGCTTCTCTGTACAAACATGCTGAAATCTGTTGGTAAGACCCTTTCAGTTAGCGGTTTCAAAAGAGTCAGATGAATACCCAGCGCACAAGCTGCCCTCCGTTTCCCTCGTCTCCCATGGCTGCACCCTGTGCCTGTCCTTCCTTCGAGCAGTAGCAAGGATCAGACCCATCAACCTGAGCTGTTGTCTATCCAAACACCGTGGTGAGACTGTGGGATGCTATTTGCTTAGATGTGCTCTCAGTGTTCAAATAGCTTTATTGCCTTATTAAATGTTCAGGATAACAATACATGTAAAGTACATGCAAAAGTGAGCATGCAAACTTCCAAAAATAGTATGTTAATGCATGCATGTAGCATTTGTTTGTTTTATTTTATTTGTGTATCATGTTGGCATCAGGAAAAGGGCAGAAATACTACTTCTTAAGAGTCAAGTGTGCTCTCAAGAGGCATGCATTATATTCAGAAACTCCCTTCCGAACATACATGCAGCTCTCCTGTGAAGAAAGTACTGCTCCTTCCCCCTGACCTCCCCCCCCATGGCAGAGCATGCCACATCTGGCTGGATCCTTTGGGAGCAGGGCACGGGGCCTGTCTAGGCCTTATGGACTCTCTCTGAGTCTCCTGAGCATCAGCCCTGCCCTCTTCCTGTGGGTTTCAAGGGCTGGGCCTTCTGTAGTTAAAGTCACTGCACTGTACCAATTTTCACGATTCCAATAGCAGGCAACTTGTCTGGTGCCGGCACAGTCTGTTTTGTTCTCTTTTGGATAGTTTTGTCTGTGTGATTTACACCTGCCTGATCACCCCATGCTAATCAATGCTGAACTCTTCTGTCTGACTTCTCTGAAATAATCAAAGCAGGTTCCATAAACACTACAAGGAACAAGATTAAAGTTCTAACCATGTGGCAATTGGTCACATCAAAATGAAAATACCTGAAGTTTGTTTCAAGGCCCAATTCTGCATATTTGTGTGTATGTATATTTTTTGAAAATTTAGGAGTTTTCAAATTGGGTTTCAGTTTTCAGTGGGGGTTTATAGCTGCATCCTTGCCCCCTTAAGAATTTACTCTGACTTGCATTTAGTGCATGCCATGTCTCTCGACACAGTCACTGAACACTTTCACTGTTTCTGTCTTCTGCTTCGATTTGGTAGCTACCTTAATGTATCTCCCTAGAGTAATAAACTCTGTTCTTTGTTATTGAAGTTCTTATTTTCTTCCTTTATCTTGAAAGTATTTTATGCGTAGAAACAGAAAGATAAGCCTTCCCCTTCACAGGCCTGAATGTACCAGGGAGCACACATGCAAATAAGAGATTGAGTCCCCACTCATTGGACTGGGGCAGCCAGTCCTGTGTGACTATCAGAGCTCAGGAAGAAATCTGGATCAGGGTACATGGGTTTAATTTTTAAAAAATCAGTTTTCCTTATTTACATCCTTTATACATTTGGTAAACACTTTGCTAAATTCTTATGCTCCATACCTTTTTGTCTTTCCCTTCCCATGTAAAGAAGACTACCATAACATATTACTGTATTTTATGTCCACTGATAAGCTCAAATACTGCTCTGATTGACCCTTTCGGATTGTCCATTAGTCTCGGCTTCAAATCGTGGTGCAGTTTGAGTACATCCAGGCAGCAGCTGCAGGAACATAAAGGTTATCCCCCTTGCAAGACAGCCCCCCTTTCTCCTGCAAGTCTGGGTGCAGGGTAGCGAATTCACTAGCCCACCCCAAGTCCTTATGCAGCCACCACCCCAGGGTGGAGCACAGCTGTGACGCTTTGCTGCATGTCACTACAGCCAGTCCCAGGTAGGAGGGGTGGAAGAGCGAGTCTAGCACTGGATCCACTTTGATTTTATGCTGGAGTAGGTGGGAGAGGGCGTCAGCAAAAAAGTTGTTTCCCTGGGAGGTGCTTCACTGTGAACGTAAAGCGCGAGAAGAATTCCGCCCATTGAATCGGTTTGGCGGTTAATTTTCGCAGCTGCTGTAGTGCCTGTAAATTTTTATGTTCAGTCCAAAGGGATTGGGGACCCTTTTAACCAATGTCGCCAGGTAGACAACGTTAGTTTAATGGCCGCCGCCTCAACCAAGGGGATCAGCAGTGCTCACACAGGTTTCTTCACCGCCTTGCCTGCCTGGCTGCGACCGTTGTTTTCGGGGTTATTGGTGCTCCAGGATGGGCACTCAGCGAAGGAAATGACTAGTGCCTCTGCACCCCAGGCAAAACCTTTTTCACGATGATGAATTTTCTCAGCAGCTACGTGTAAAAAAAAAATAATAATACAAATGCAGGGGAAATGGATATCACTCCGAGACTAATGAACAATCCGAAAGGGTCAATCAGATCTTAGAGCAGTACATTGATGAAGGGGAGGAGGATGGCACAAGGTGTAGAGTGGAGTGGAATGACCTCAATGTGGCCAGGAGAGTGACCTTCAAGTGGCAACAAAAGGGCAGAGGGGGAAATCCAAGGGAATCTATCCACTTTAGAATTCTCATGTCTTGGAAGCAAAACAAGGGGAAAACAAGCACAAAAGCACTCTCAGAAAACCTTAGGGGAGGAAAACCAGTGAAGAACAACAAAGAAAACCTGATGTACATGCACAATGAAAGCAAGAGAAAAAACCTGTGCATAACAGACTCAGATTCATTATACTATTTTTGAGATTGCCAACATGCACAATTCTGCACCGATTTATGTCATCTAGTTTAAGAAATGCTACCAAGTTTGTAAGACTTACAGTTTGCAAGATGGTACCTTAAATCCTACATGAGACCAGATTGAGAACATATTTCACATACAAGAACAATGCTGTCAAAACATTTTGCATTGCTTCTTTGAATCATAGAATCATAGAGTTGGAAGGGACCTCCTGGGTCATCTAGTTCTATGCCCTGCACTATGCAGGACAATCACCACCTTATTGCTCATCCACTGTCACCTGCCAATGACTTGAACCTTCACAGAATCAGCCTCTCCATCAGATAGCTATCCGGACTCTATTTAAAAATTTCCAAAGATGGAGAACCCACCACCTCCCGAGGAAGTCTGTTCCACTGAAAAACCGCTCTATCAGTCAGGAACTATTTCTGGGTGTATAGATAGAATTTCTTTTGAATTAATTTCATCCGATTGGTTCTGGTCCATCCCTCCAGAGCAAGAGAGAACTCTGCGCCATCTTCTACATGGCAGCCTTTAAATACTTGAAGATGGTTATCAGATCCCCTCTCAGTTGCCTCCTCTCCAGGCTAAACAGACCAGGCTCCTCCAACCTGGATCCTCCTTTTTCCCTTTCTTGAAGATGGGGACATGTTTTTGCCACATTGAGCACTCTTTCCCTCACAAGGGAAGACTGAGGAGAAATAAGAGTTAAGCAGTTCAGCCCTCTCTTCATCAACTGTTATGATTTAACTCAGGATTAGTCAATCTGTGTTCCTCCATATGTCCATGGACTACAATTCCCATGAGCCCCTGTCAGCATTTGCTGGCAGGGGCTCATGGGAATTGTAGTCCATGAACATCTGGAGGACCACAGGTTGACTACCCCTGATTTAACTTCGTTGTCCTCGCAGTGGTCCTATGGTGTCCCTACTCTTTCTTACTTGAGATATAACTAAGAATCATTTGAGCCTTTAGTAGTTCACTTTTAAGAAACTCCCAGCCCTCTTGGACTCCAGTCTCTTTAAGACTTTCTGACCACGAGAATCTACCCAATATGCCTTTGTTAAAATCTGCTTTCCTGAAGTCCAGTCTATATGTCATAGGCCTGAAAGTTCTCCAAGACAAACAAGAATCTCCTCTAGGATAACCAGGGAGCTAAGAAGGGTTGTAAGAGATCCCCTGCCGTGTGCTACTTTTATGCATGCAGACAGATTCCTTTAGATCAAAGTGTTTGCATGCATAGCAACTACACCAGCATACTAGAACTGAGGGATAGAATCTACTGAATATTAGAATTGAGGGGTACAATCTATTCAATACTAGAAGAAGAAGAAGAGTTGGTTCTTATATGCTGCTTTTCTCTACCTGAAGGAGTCTCAAAGCGGCTTACATTCGCCTTCCCTTCCCTCTCCCCACAACAGACATGTGAGGTGGGTGAGGCTGAGAGAGCCCTGATATCACTGCTTGATCAAAGCAGTCTTCTCAGTGCTGTGGCAAGCCCAAGATCACCCAGCTGGCTGTATGTGGGGGAGCGCAGAATTGAGGAGTACAATCTATTCACAAGAGACAGACAAGTAAAGAAGGGGGTAATATATGTATACTTGTATACATATGTATACTTGTGAAGAAATACAGGTACCTGAACATGAAAGTTCAATTGAGTGTATTTCGGTAAATATAAAAGGACTAGGAAAAGAGAATGGTATTATTGTGGGGTTCTGTTATGGACCACTAAGCCAGTCAGAGGACTTGTATTAGATACTCCTAGACCATATTACACAATTCTCAAAGGGGGGGGGGGGTAAACGCTGGCAGAGGCTTATGGGAATTGTAGTCCACGAACATCTGGAGGACCACAGGTTGACTACCCCTAATTTAACTTTCTTGTCCTCACAGTCGTCCTGCAGAGTCCCTACTCTTTCTTACTTGAAATATAACCAAGAATCCTTTTTTTTTGCTATGTTTAGCACTTTTTGCTCATATTGAGCTTTAGCTTTTGTAACAGTCTCCCTACAATCATTGGTTATTTGTTCATACTCATCCTTCCATTTCCTAAATGACTCTTTTTCATTCCTCACATAATTTGACAGCTGCTTATGGAGCCACCTTGGCTTCCTTAGGCTCCTTCCATCTTTTCATATCATGGTAATAGTTTAATTGAGCCTTTAGTATTTCACTTTTAAGAAACTCCCAGCCGTCTTGGATGCCAATTTCTAAGCCCATCGGACCACGAGAATCTATCCAACATGCCTTTAAGTCTGTTAAAATCTGCTATGGTGATTGTCCAGGCTATACGTCTGACATCATAAAGGTTTTCTCTTTCCTACAATTGAAAATCAGATGGTCAGTACTACCAAGTGTGCCCACTACTTCCACCTCATCTACCATTTCTTCCCTATTGATGAGAAGCAAGTCTAAAATAGAATACCCCTGGTTCCCCTCTCTGCTTTCTGGGAAATGAAGCTGTCAGCAAGACAAGTTAAGAAATTAATGGAGTTTGTATTTTTAGCAGATATCTGGGTAATTCAAGTCACCCATGACCACTGTTTACCCCTCTCCCCCTTTGACACACATCTTGACACCCATCTGTCCACACCCACACTCTCACTTGTCATCACACCACCACAACCCCCCACACAACATACATATTCAACCTCATGCCCTTACAGACTGGACAATCCCTCCCCTTACTCTTCCCACTGCCAAGCTCTATCTTAATCACTCTCTTCCTTTCTACCTCCCTCTCTCTTTGCTATTTTCCTCTCTCCCCTCCCCTGCTAGCGCCCGTTCTATCAGTTACAATAGGCTTTAATTCTAGTATATATATATACTCTCTTTTTTTTAGTTTCATGGAGTGGGCTGATCCAGACAATGTAGGAATCCTTAATTGCCTTACTGACCCAGGAAAGGATGGAAGGGTCTCAGTATAGACATTATCATGTTGAATGATGTTTCTATTATTATTATTATTATTATTATTATTATTATTATTATTATTATTATTATTATTATTATTATTATTAGATTAGATTAGATTAGATTAGATTAGATTAGATTAGATTTATTTCCCACCACTCCCGAATTGGCTCATGGTGGGTTACATGTCATAAAAACCCTGCTAAAAAAACCCAGTTAAACTAACAATCTCTTCGTGAGGTAGATGTCCCTATTGATATTTCTATGAATTACACATGTGCTCAGAGGGTTTTTTTTCTACAGTCTTCATGGCTGGATGGTTTCTGACAGATATGTGCAGTGGGACGACCATGAGCCACATTTGTCTACCACTGTGCCATAGATGTCAATTCCTGGAGAGAGGTTACTTTGAGTTGAGCAGGACTTCAGTCTATTTTTCCATTGTATAATCCCATACCCTCCATGAGTGACTTTGCTATTCTCACAGGTGTGACTGCACAGAAACCACAAAGATGAAAACAGGGTTGCACTTGCCTGTAATTGTTCATCGAGTGGTCTTCTGTGCAGTCGCACAAACCTCCCTCCTTCCCTGCTGAAAGCTGATGATGATAGATAGCTGATGATGATAGCCTTGAACAAACATAAAAAAGCAAAGATATAATCTTGAGTACCAAATGTAGATTAGTTACATCAATAGCCACTTATGGCTATGAAAATTGGACAGTGAAAAAATCGGACAAAAATTGACTCATTTGAACTCTGGTGTTGGAGAAGGCTTCTGCGGGTTCCATAGATAGCAAAAGTTACAAATGAGGAAATACTGCAGTGCATAAAATCTGTTCGGCAAAATCATGAAACTTCAGCTCACTTTGGTCACATCATGCAATCCAACTCAGTGGAGAAAGCAGCTATGCTAGGATTGGTCAGTGGGAAAAGGAAACTGGGCCAATAGAGGGTGCAGTGGTTGGGCAGTGGCCAGAACATTGCATGGCTGAGGGAGGACGGTGCAGGATTGAGGATCATGGCAACAGCTGTGCCATGGGATTGCCAAAAGTTGGACATGACTGAATGGCTGACAACAACAACCTATTTTGACAACAGGAAGGATAACTGAAGGGAGAGTGCTAATACCTCCCATATCACTGGCTGGGAAAGACACCCTCCAGGGAAAGGGTGAGCACTCTTGGGAGCTTCTCGATTATATTTATACACATACACATACACATACACATACACATACGTACGTACATACATACATACATACATACATACATACATACATACATACATACATACATACATACATACATACATACAGTTACAGGTAAGTGCAATCCTGTTTTCCATACCCTGAGTGGCAACCAAATCCCAGACATCCAAACCCTACTAACTCACCATGCAAGATTTTTGACACTCTGCATGGCAGTCAACAGAAGTGCAAAATCCATGCCAACTCATCTTGCAGGATATCTCTTCAGATCAAGGAGTACTGTGTCAAAAAGATATGTAATAATAGAGTTTGTCTCTTTTCCAACCTAATCACCCACTCATTTAGTTCCCTCCCCCCAGAACTCTTTGTAGAGATCAACACTCTCTTCATCAAAAAAGTAATGGTTAGAATGCCCACAAGATATCACCACTCCGGGTTTTACTCCTGATACTTTTTGAGTCAAAAAGAAGAGGGGGTAGGGGAGAGAGAGATACTTATATTAGACTTGAGAAGCCTGAACAGAATTCTGTTAATAAAAGTTCAGAATATTATTGATCTCTGATGCCCTTCCTCTGCTGTACCAGAACATACCGTTATTAACATTAGATCTGCTAGGCACATTTCCAAATGAAAATAAGACTAGAGCAGAAATATCTCTGCTTTTAATGCAGTTTCCACCACTTTCAATACTTAGTCCTTCCCTTTGGATTGGCTACAGCTCCCAAAGTGGTAATTACCTACCTCTGAAGGGTGAGATATACTCATATCTTAATGATTGGCTGATCATATCTGGTACTCAGCCAAACATCTGGATGAACTTCTGACTCATTTTACAGGCAGTGAAAGCTTTGAACCTATAGGTCAATGCAAAGAAATCCTAACTAGCAGCTGTAGGGAAAGTAATGTTCATAGGTGCCATCATAGATTCTACTCTAGGCATTACTATGGATTCTATCCTCTTGCCAAAAGGAAGTGCAAGTGACAACTGTTGAAATTCTTAAAGAGAGCAATTATGTCCCCTCTCAACTTCTCCAGGCTGAACATTCCCAAGTCTCTTAGCCTTTCCTCAGAGGGTTTGGGTCCCAGGGCCCAGATCATCCTCATCACTCTCTTCTACACCCTCTCAATTTTATCCACATCCTTTTTATATGGAGGCCTCCAGAACTGAACACAGCACTCCAGGTGTGGTCTGGCCCATGTGATATACAACAGGACAATGACATCTTGGAATTTCCATGACCCATTATGCACGGGGGTTTTAGCGCGCATTCGGGGTGGAATGGCGGCGACTAAAATCACCGATAACGCACAGTGCCGGCGGCAACTGGCTGCAGATTTGACGGATGCTGCCGAAAAAGCCACGTTAGAGGAACATGGTTGAAACCGCATCTTCCGTGGCGACCAGGGCCCAATCAGACCCAGCGGCGAAGGCGCCGCGTGCATAATCGGGGAGTTCCGGGTCGTGCGCAAGAGCCAGAATCGAAGCGGCTGCTTGAACGCCGCGGCAGGCAGGAGGGCACCAAAGGGGACGGGGAGAGAAAGGCGGCCAGGGAGCCCATAGGGGAGGGGGACCAGGGGAGCACCGCAGGTAGCGGGCCGAGCTGCACAGTACCGGCGGCAAACAGAGGGCAGCATGGCCCCATCCAGGGACGGCAGAGGGGCCCGGTCTCCAATCCCCCACCCGCCCCGCCACCCAGTCCCCAACCACAAACGACAATGGAGGCGAGGGGTGTAAGAAAATATACAAACTTTATAGAGAATAAATATTAAAAGAAACAATACAGAGGAAAAACGGCAACAGGCCAAAACAGGGAAACAGGGAATATGAACGGGGTAGAAAGGGGGAAGGGAAGGAAAGGGAAGGACCTGGGAACTATACAAGGTGAAGGGCGAACGGGAAACAGACGAAGGGGAAGGCAAACAAACAGGGACACATCCCCCCCCCACTGTCCGGCGGCAGGGCGGCGGCGGCAGCCTATGGGGTGCTCACGTGGCCGAGGAGGATGGGCCAGCAGCCGTCGGGTCCGTCGAGGCATCCCCTGCAAGGGTGGAAGACAGGGATCCCATGAGAGTGATGGCTGTACCAGAGGGCCCTAGAGGGCCATGACGGCGAGTGGCCCGGGTCCGCACAGATGGCCGTTGCCGCCATACACAACCTCCTGCTGCCGTAACATCCATGTGGGTGCTCCGGCCTCCGCCCACATGAGATTCAGGACATGAGCGTGTGGCAGAGGTGGCCCCGGAATGTCGGCTGCTATGGCCCGCACTACCAGAAGCTGGCCGAAATCCTGGGGACGCGGAGCAGTGGGCGGCCACGATGGGTGGCGCGGAGCATCAGTGTGCGGCGTGTTCCCCGGCAGGCGACGGTAGTGGAGGCTGAATGGGCAGGCCGTGGTCGGCCGCCAAAGAGACCGGCATCCACCGGCGGGGACCCGCCGGCGCCAAATGTGGCCCACAGGCAGCAGGAGCCTCGCGCAGGTGGGTGGATGACTGGGCGGTGGGGCCGGGGGCAACGCCACAGGCTGGCAACCCAGGAGACCACAGGTACAGGGGGATGCCACGCGAAGAGGGAATGGATGGTGTGGGGTCAGCGGCCACTGGCTAGCCCGACCCAAGGCGCCGTCCATTCTGTCATCCGCATGTGCAGCGTAGGGGGATGAGCCGGACAGGAGCCCACCGTCCCCATACGCCGCCTCTGAGTCCAAGCGCCAGGGGGAGGACTCTGCAGGTGCGTAGTCCGGCGCAGGGTCCGAGGGAGGGGGGCAGACGGGACGGGTGGTGGCCAGCACCCCAACCCTATTTGCATGCAGGTGACGGCGGCGGGGATGGCGACAGCGCGGATGACGGGGAGGGGCCAGGCCTGGACCTCGAGGCACTCTCAGCTGAGGAGCGCCTGCAACGGTAGCGGAGACACCACCGCCGTGTCGCGCTCCTCACCACAATCGGGGAACGGCTATTGGAGCCGGGGCAGGAGGAAATGGCCGAGCGGCGCCGGTTTGAGACCGCCCTGCTGTAGCTCAGAAGGGCGGCGGAAGCGCGGGAACGGTAGGAGTGGGAAGAGTTCAAGGTCCTTCACCGAGAAACGATGGCCGGTCCAGCTCCCTCCCTCACGACAGCAGCTGGGGCCCTGGAACGCATCGCCACGGCCCTAAAGCAGATGGCTCCCATGGGCGCCGAGCCTGCTGCCGCCGCCAACTTCCCACTGGCCAAGGCACCCCTGCGGCTCCCGTTGCGGTGCTTGCGGAGGCCCCACTCGCCATGGCACAGGGGGCAGAGAAGGTGGAGGGGGAGGGAGCGGCGCCGGGCACGGGGACACGGCAGGCCGCCGCCACGGGGGGGGCGGCGGGGGGCGCGGACAGGGCGAGGGCAGCGGTGGCTGTAAGCGGCGCGGCGGACGAATAAATGGCTCTCCCATCAGTGGATTCGCCCTTAACTTCACCTGTCATTCGCTGCTGTCATTCACCTGGGGCCCTTCGCGATCTACGCTCGAACATGTAGGCAGCCACGGCATCCCTGACGCGTTGACCCTGCTGCCATGTGCACAGGCGATCCCGGCGACTGGGCAGTCCCTCCTCCTCGACCACGACGGTCTCCCTATGCATCTCCAGATGGAGTTCATGGCCGTGTGCCTCGCAGTTGTTGTGGAGGACGACGCAGGCTATGATCACCGGGGTAACATTCACAATGGCAACCTGCAGGCAAGACAGCAGGCATCGCCAGCGGGCTTTCAGACGCCCAAACGCCCGTTCCACGACGTTGCTTGCACGGCACAGACAGCAATTGAAGTACGCCTCCACTGCGTCCCGCGGGGGAGCGTAGGGGTTCATGAGCCACCGCCGTTGGGGGTATGCCTCATCTGCAACTATCAGAGCTGGCATGCGGACGCCATACATCGTGATGGTGGAGTTCCCTGGAACGTAAGCCCCAGCGTCCATGGCGGCGCGCAGGTTGGACTGCTGGAAGACGAAGGTGTCATTCCACCGGCCACCCCAGCCTGCCTCCGCATCAATGAAATGGCCAGTGTGGTCTACCGTCCCCTGGAAAATGACGGAACAGAAGCCCTTCCTGTTCCCATATTCATTGTAGCGCATCCCAGGTGCACGGATGGGGATGTGGCAGCCATCGACCGCCCCGATGCAGTGGGGAAACCCTAGGCGCCTGAAGCCATCCATGATCTGTGGGTGACGGGGGGTTAGAGTGTGCTTATACTTCCCCATTCCGCCGCCCGCCCATCTGCCATGCCTTTCGTGCCTACCTCGCTGACCCTGTCTCCCAGGCACACTACCGTCCAGTAGAGCTCCGCCTCCATCGCCAGACACACCTCCTGTATGATCTCCCCTGCTGTGGCGACCCCAACACCGAACTGGTGAGCGACGTCCCGATATGTGTCCCCTGTGGCCAGGTACCATAGGGCAATGGCAACCCTTTTCTCTACGGGGATGGGCAGCCTCATGTTGGTGGCTTGTCTCTCCAGTCGGCTCTGTAGGGCTGTCACGAACTCCTGGAATGTGCTCCGCGTCATGCGGAAGTGGTCGTCACTCCAGCTGGCTGTCACATAGTTGTCCCACCAGTCTCGGCTGCGCTGTTCGGCCCAGTGGTCCCTCGGGAACCGCACTGTAGAGAGAGCGTGCCACTGGCGGCTGGCAGCTTGCCTCCAGGACTATGAGGCACCCCACCACAGGCCTGACCTGCACCATGCCTCCTTGGCTCGGCGTCGCCTCCGCTGCTGTTGGCGGCGGTGCTCTTGCCATTAGGCCGCCATTAGGCCGCCATTAGGGCCTGTAGGCCGCTTACTAGGACAGTGATGGCTGATGCCACCTGTGCGGCTGCCACCACCGCTGCCCTAGACTCCATCCCGTTTATGCAGCTCACGGCTATGGCACTTGCTCCCTCCCCCTCCGTGGCCGTCGAAGCCGGCAGGACTGCGCCTGCGCAGGCTGCTTCCGCCCTTCCTGCCCTCGACCTCCGGCGCGACGGCCGCTTGGCGGCGCAGCGGCGCGCTCGCCTCGCTTCCTCTTGGCTCCGCATCAATGCCTCGACACCAGCCGCTCCGGGTTTTGCCGTCGTCGCACCCTGTCCCGTGCATAATCGGTTTGCTTCGCGTCTTCCCCCTCCGCGTTTTCCATGTGACCCGAAATCGCCGTTTCGGCGGCCGTGCATAATGGACCCATGTGATGCCGCTGTTGTTACACCCCAAGACTGCATTTGCCTTCTTTACCTCTGTATCATACTGTGCACAAGTAACCCAAGACCTTGTTCACACACACTGTTACCCAGAAATGTATCTCCCACCCAGTATGCATGCTTTTCCTTTTTGTGACCTAGGTACAGAACTCTGCAAATACCCTTATCGAATTGCATCTTGTTCTCATTTGCCCACTTTTTCAGCATGTTCTCATTCAGCAGATCTCATTGAATTTTATCTTCTGGAGTATTTCCCATTCCTCCCAATTTGGTGTCATTGCAAATTTTATGAGTAGTCCCTCCCCCCCCCTCATCCAGATCATTGATAAAAATGTTGAAAAGTACTGGACCATGTACCAAGTCCTGTGGCACCCTTCTGCTTACTCCCCTCCATTCTGAAGAGTTTTATGGTCAACTTCAGGTCTCTGCTTCCCAAATCTTCTATACAGCATGGGGGAGGCTGAGAGAGAAGGATAGAGAAGATACTTACACATGCTCCATGGTTCAATTATTGGACTAGCTAAGTAGCTGCCTACTCTGCGGTTAGCATTATAGGGCAATTATGCTACTGTGCTCTTTGGCTAGAATGTTGGATGAATTGGACAGGAAACCCCAGAGCTCAGCATTGCACAGTAGGGAGGGGACTTCCCAGGCAATTCAACTCTCACTTGTACAATATTAAAGCCAGCTCTGGGGATGTGTCTATAGTTGAATTTTATTCCTAAATTAAAATTACAACAATAATAATGCCCCATGGAATAAAACAAGGCATTTTTACTGCCCCTCTAAAGCTCTGAAGGGAGTTGCCAAGTTGTGTTAAAGTGAGTTGCTGAATGAACTGTCTAGGTGCTTATGTCGGAGGCAGCAGAGTCACATAGCTGTGAGTGGCCTGGTGGCCAGCCACGTCTGGGCATGACCAAGTTACACAAGCTCTGTGGTAGCATGTTTCCTGTTGGTTGCAAGTGAGCCTAGCCCTGATGAGTCCTTCCTCCTTTAGGGCTCAGGAGTGGCCTTTCCTTGGATATTTCTGCCTCCTTGTCCACCCTGCTTCTCCCCTGCCTTTGACTGACTGAAACCAAGGCTTGGGATATCGGGATCTTAGAACACAGGCTCTTTCTGCATGCATAGCTTAATTCTGATTATCACTGAATTTTAAACCAGTATCCTTTAATTTGCATCCTGTTCCTGCACTCTGCACATTTCTTCTTTCTCTTAATTTTTCTCCTTCAGTTTTTCTCTGCATACGAATAAGAAAGCTGGATTGCCAAGGTTTTCTTTATGTGTGTGTGTGCTTATTTGTCAGTTTCAGGCCGGGTGTGCATTATTAGTAAGGAGAGATTCTTAAAGCTGCTTCCACTTCTGAGTAGCCATCTTAGTAGAAGGATCCCCCCCCCCCCCTTTCATGGTTGTCTAAGCTTCAGTACTGCTTAAACATTTAAATTTTTAATAAGCCCCTTGAAATTTAGCAAGAATTGGGGTTTAGTGTTAACTATAGACATGTCTTTCAAGCTTCCAGGCTCTTCCCTCTGTGTGACTCCAGTCAATTTCTCTCAATAAGCAGACTTCAATGAAAGAAATCTCTTTAATGAAAGTATAATGCATCTCAGAATCCTTGCTAAGAGTAACTCACCTTGAGACAGCCCCCTTTTTCAACCACCAAATTTTATTACAGCAATTGCCAGCCATAACAATAACTATAAAACAGTAAACTTAAAATAAAAATAGGGGTTAAAACAGATTCGGCTTCTCCTCATTTCCTCCTCCTCCAGTCTTCTCCATTCTCCTCCACTCTTCCTGTAGTTTCGATCCCATATCTTTCTCCAGCACTTCCTACTCTAGTCTCCTCTCTGTCTCTCTCCTCACTCTCACTCTTCACTCTCACTCACCCCACTCTCCTTTTCTGTCCGCTTTTTATTTCCCCACCCTCTCCCATCGTTCCCCTGGGTCTCTCCCCAATCACCCTTTATTAACCCCGTCTCATCCCTCCCATGTCTTTCTGGCTTGGCCATCTCAAGCAGTCATGGCTCGCGCTGCTGTGGGCGTGCCCGCTCTTCCTCCCTTCGTGGGCCAAGCCAGGTGCATTGGGGCAAGGCAAGGCAAGGCAGCAGGATAAGCCTTATGGCTCTGCCGCCTCCCCCTGCCATGCCTTTGGTGGGGTTGCCATTCTGTGTGTCTTCTGTGACAGCGTAAGCACAGGTAGCGGCTGAAGTGTTGGCATCATCAACGGATGTGGGATCAGGGCTATCGAGTCCAGCCGGATTCCTGCTGCCCGTGGGTGAGTTTCCGGGCTGTTGGGTGGGCTGTGAGGTGCAGGGCGGGTCGAGTCTGGGGCCCTTCTCCCAGCTTGGAGTCCTGGGTGACATGGATAGCTTTGATCCACTTTGATTTAAAGATATCAGTCAGTAACAAAGGGTGAAAATTGATTTTTAGACATGTATAGAATGTGAATAAGCAGATCCTTATTCAGGGCAGAAACAAGGCGGGTCTTGTAACGTTTGTCAAATTGAACCTTCTTGGATCCATAACCCTTCTTAGGGACTGTCCACCACTAGCCCAGGCCTTGCTGTTAAGAACTGATCCCCCCTCAATACTGATAAACGCATACATTTCGCCAGCCAAAAATCCAGAAGGACTCTTGAAGTGGGAACATTTAATACACTTTTTATCCCTCTTAAAAATGGACTATCCTGCTTCTAACTTTATACTGGTGGGTGACTTTAATGCATGCATTGGTCGCAAATCTCTTGTTTTTTACGTTTATTGATTCTAGTTCAAATAGCGCCTCCGGACCATTCCTGGATCTCTGTAGTAAATTCAACTTAAAAATTCTAAACGGGTCAGTCAAGTTTCCTAGCTCAAACTATTACACTCATTATTCTAGTTTAGGGCGCAGTGTTATTGACTACATGTGCGCCTCTAAGGAACGTGTAAATAATATATGCAACTTAGAAGTCGGTTATAGGACAGAAAGTGATCACATGCCCTTGTTGTTATCTTTCCGGGCTAAGCTTTCCCTAGTACCACTCATCGCTATACCATCCACTGCTAAAGACTACAGTCTGCTGAAAAAAATTTCCTGGTCCCCAAAGGTTGCCTTACAGATCAAATCCTTTTTAAAGAATCCATCTATTAGTTCAATAAGAGATCAGATATGTAAAACAAACGTCTTCGACTTCTCTATTCATTTCTATGATGATATAATAGATTCACTGACCCAATTTGGGAAAGTATCTACTAAGCCTTCAAACTATCCTTCCTCATGGTTTGACAAAGAATGTCTATTGAAAAAAAGAGAATTAAGGGCTCTTTTCAAATTAGCGGTCAACTCAGGGCTAAAGAAAGACTTTGCTCAGTTCTCCGCTAACAAAACTACATACCAATCTTTACTTAAAACAAAAAAAGAATCTTTCTTTCAAAAACGTTGGACAACACTTCATAACGCACTGAACTCTCCTAATAGTTTTGGAAAACGATAGCCAAGTTTCTGGGCAACAAATCCCCCTCAGCCCCACCGATTCCACCTCATATCTGGGAAGAGCATTTTCTAAATGTATTTTCTCCTCCCCTCCAGCTCGATAACCAGTCCTCTTCTATCGATTTTTCTTCTCTACCTCACTGGGCACCGGTTGAAGTGGAAGAGACCTATGAGTTGATAAGATCTCTAAAGCCCCATAAATCACCCGGGCCTGATAGCATCCCTCCAGAGCTCATTATTGATAATGCTCACTGGTGGGCCCCTATCCTGGCAAAGGTATTTTCTGCAACTGACTCTACTGGTCAAATTCCCGAAGCATGGTTAAACTCCATCATTTTGCCGTTTTACAAAAAAGGAGAAGTTACCTGGCCTATGAATTACCGCCCTATAAGCTTGCTCTCCCCCCTTCAAGGATCGCTGCCTTGTTGTGGCAAGGGGGCTTGCGTAGTTCAGTGAAGCTATGAGCTATGCCGTGCAGGGCCACCCAAGACGGACAGGTCATAGCTGAGAGCTCTGACAAAAGGTGATCCACTGGAGAAGGCAATGGCAAACCACTCCAGTATCTTTGCCATGAAAACTCTATGGACAGTTCCAATAGGCATAACGATATGACGCTGGAAGATGAGCCCCTCAGGTCGGAAGGTGTCCAATATGCTACTGGGGATGAGCAGACGGCTAGTACGAGTAGCGCCAGAATGAATGAAGCGGCTGGGCCAAAGCCGAAAGGACGCTCAGTTGTGGAAGTAACTGGTGGCGAAAAGACAGTCCGATGCTGTAAAGATTTTTATTCCATAGGAACCTGGAACGTCAGATCCATGAATCAAGGCAAGCTGGACGTGGTTAAACAAGAAATGAGAAGACTGAACATCGACATTTTAGGAATCAGTGAACTAAAATGGACAGGAATGGGTGAATTTAATTCAGATGACCATCAGGTATACTACTGTGGACAAGAATCTCGCAGAAGAAATGGAGTAGCATTCATAATCAATAAGAGAGTAGGAAAAGCAGTCTTGGGATACAATCCCCAAAATGACAGAATGATCTCAATTCGAATCCAAGGCAAACCATTCAACATCACAGTGATCCAGGTCTACACCCCAACCACTGCTGCTGAAGAGGATGAAGTTGATCAGTTCTATGAAGCCCTACAACACCTTCTAGAAGCAACGCCCAAAAATGATGTGCTTATCATCATGGGGGATTGGAATGCTAAAGTAGGAAGCCAAAAGATAACCGGGATAACAGGCAAGTTTGGCCTTGGAGTACAAAATGAAGCAGGGCACAGGCTGGTAGAATTTTGTCAAGAGAATACAATGGTCATAGCAAACACTCTTTTCCAGCAACCCAAGAGACGACTCTACACATGGACATCACCAGACGGTCAACACAGAAATCAGATTGACTATGTGCTCTGCAGCCAAAGATGGAAAAGTTCTATCCAGTCAATAAAAACAAGACCAGGAGCTGATTGTGGTTCAGATCATGAGCTTCTTGTTGCAAAATTTAGGCTTAAATTGAAGAAAGTAGGGAAAAGCACTAGGCCACTCAGGTATGAACTAAATCATATCCCTGACGAATACACAGTGGAGGTGACAAATAGATTTAAGGAATTAGATCTGATAGACAGAGTGCCTGAAGAACTATGGACGGAGGTTCGCAACATTGTACAAGAGGTAGCAACTAAAACCATCCCAAAGAAAAAGAAATGCAAGAAATCAAAATGGCTATCTGAGGAAGCTTTACAAATAGCTAAGGAGAGAAGGGAAGTGAAAGGCAAGGGAGAAAGAGAAAGATACACCCAATTGAATGCAGAATTCCAGAGAAAAGCTAGAAGAGATAAGAATGCCTTCTTAAATGAACAGTGCAAACAAATAGAAGAAAACAATAGAATGGGGAGGACCAGAGATCTTTTCAAGAAAATTGGAGATATGAAGAGAACGTTTCATGCAAAGATGGGTATGATAAGGGACCAAAATGGTAGGGACCTCACAGAAGCAGAAGAGATCAAACAAAGGTGGCAAAATTATACAGAAGAACTATACAAGAGCGAGCTTAACATCCCTGATGACCACAATGGGGTAGTTACTGACCTGGAGCCAGACATCCTGGAATGTGAAGTCAAATGGGCCTTAGGAAGTCTGAGCAACAATAAAGCTAGTGGTAGTGACAGCATTCCAGTTGAACTATTCAAAATCTTAAAGGACGATGCAGTAAAAGTGCTACACTCAATATGCCAGCAAATTTGGAAAAATCAACAATGGCCACAGGATTGGAAAAGGTCAGTTTACATTCCAATCCCAAAGAAGGGCAATGCCAAAGAATGTCAAACTACCGCACCATCGCACTAATTTCTCATGCTAGCAAAGTTATGCTCAAAATCCTACAAGCTAGGATCCAGCAATATGTGGACCGAGAACTTCCAGAAGTACAGGCAGGATTTCGAAGAGGCAGAGGAACTAGAGATCAAATTGCCAACATACGCTGGATCATGGAGAAAGCTAGGGAGTACCAGAAGGTCTACTTCTGCTTCATTGACTATGCTAAAGCCTTTGATTGTGTGGAGCACAACAAATTGTGGCAAGTTCTTAAAGAGATGGAAATACCAGAGCATCTTATTTGTCTCTTGAGAAATTTATATGCAGGTCAAGAAGCAACAGTGAGAACTGAACATGGAATCACTGACTGGTTCAAAATTGAGAAAGGAGTTCGGCAAGGCTGTATACTGTCGCCTTGCCTATTTAACTTGTATGCAGAGCACATCATGAGAAATGCGGGATTAGAGGAGTCACAAATTGGGATCAAGATTGCAGGGAGAAATATCAACAACCTCAGATATGCAGATGATACCACTCTAATGGCAGAAAGTGAAGAGGAACTAAAGAGCCTGTTGATGCGGGTGAAGGAGGAGAGTGCCAAAGTTGGCTTGAAACTCAACATCAAGAAAACGAAGATCATGGCATCCGGCCCTCTCAATTCCTGGCAAATAGAAGGGGAAGAAATGGAGATAGTGACAGATTTTATTTTCCTGGGCTCCAAGATCACTGCAGATGGGGACTGCAGCAAAGAAATTAAAAGACGCTTGCTCCTGGGGAGGAAAGCTATGGCAAATCTAGACAGCATCCTAAAAAGCAGAGACATCACCCTGCCAACAAAAGTGCGTTTAGTCAAGGCTATGGTCTTCCCAGTTGCAATGTATGGCTGCGAAAGTTGGACCATAAGGAAGGCCGAGCGTCAAAGAATTGAGGCTTTTGAACTCTGGTGCTGGAGAAGACTCTTGCGAGTCCCTTGGACTGCAAGGCGAACAAACCAGTCAGTCCTAGAGGAGATCAGCCCTGACTGCTCTTTAGAAGGCCAGATCCTGAAGATGAAACTCAAATATTTTGGCCACCTCATGAGAAGGAAGGACTCCCTGGAGAAGAGCCTAATGCTGGGAGAGATCGAGGGCAAAAGAAGAAGGGGACGACAGAGAATGAGGTGGATGGATGGAGTCACTGAAGCAGTAGGTGCAAACTTAAATGGACTCCGGGGAATGGTAGAGGACAGGAAGGCCTGGAGGATCATTGTCCATGGGGTCGCGATGGGTCGGACACGACTTCGCACATAACAACAACAAAGCTTGCTCTCTATAATTGGTAAACTCTACAGTAAGCACCTGTCCTTGAAACTATCTAACTGGGTACTCAGCAAGAACATTATAGGGCCCGAGCAAATTGGCTTTAAAAAAGGCTGTTCAACATTAGACCAATGCGCCGTTTTATCCTTCCTATGTGACAAGTATATAAAGCCTCCAAGAGGCAAACTATTTGTAGCATTCATAGATTTGAAGATGGCTTTTGACTCTATCCTTAGTTCGTCTCTGTGGAGCAAATTAGCCAGTCTCAATATTGACGTTCGCCTCTTATCCTTGCTAAAAAGTTTGCACTCCAATAACTTTTGTCAAATAAAATTTTCCCAGCAGGGGAATCTAACAAACAAAATACCTGTAAGGATGGGTGTTAAGCAGGGCTGTATTTTGGCTCCTCAGTTATTTAACCTATTCCTACATGACCTCCCTGGGTATCTGGAGGAGGTGAATGGTCATCCGCCTATGTTAGGGTCAAGACCTACCCCCCTACTACTGTATGCTGATGACACAGTGTTATTATCCAGAACAAGAATTGGTCTTAAGCGTTATCTTAATAAATTTACTGAGTACTGTCGGGAAAACAATTTAAAAATTAACTTTGAAAAGACCAAAATAATGGTTTTTGCAAAAAGGCACTATAAATACTCATGGATAATTGGCGGGAATAACATCGAACAGGTTTATCATTTTTAATACCTTGGAATCACTTTAAATTTCAATAACAAATGGCTCATGCACAAGAAGAAAGTTAGGAGTTCCATGAAAGGCCCATTGGCTCTATTAACAAAATTTTACTCTCAAAAGGGCAATCATGACCTCTATGCAGCGCCGAAAATATATGGGGCCAAAATGGTTCCACAGCTGCTCTACGGGATACCAATCTGGATCGAAGCATTTAATCACGATCTAGAAACACTTCATGCCTCCTTCCTCAGGTCATTATTCCAAGTCCCTAGAAACGTGGCTAATGACATCTTAATGGCTGAACTGGGCCAACAGAGACTTGAAACCAGAGCCTGGTCTCTTACCTTTAGGTACTGGATCAGTCTTCATTTTAGGGCTCATTCAAATAACCTTTTAGCTGCCCTGCTAAGTGATCCCCATAACTCCAATTGGTCTCATAGACTCTCTAACAAACTCCTCTCATTGGGCTTTGACATACATTCTTTGATGCATCACGAGGAGAAAGGTATATATAAGTGTATAGTAAGGACTCTAGAAGACATTGAATATCAATCCTTACTGTCATTCACATCTCCATCCTGCTCTCCCCGTGTATGAATATTGTCCCGCTATACAAAGTTATCCCCCCCTACCGAAAGTATCGAAGCTTTCTCTGACAGGAAAGCACTCTTATTTGCTCGGCTGAACTCTTTCCCCTCTAATGTTCTTTTAGGAAGGTTTAACCGCATTCCTTTAGCGGAGAGACTATGTTTTCATGGCTGTATGGTCCCTGATCTCCTTCCGCATATTATTATGTTTTGCCCTAAGTTTTCTTTATACCGTCAGGGGATATCCGATATTCTATCTTCCCTTCAACTCCATAGTAACGAAATGGCAGCGATCAATAAACTACTTGATAGCAAGGATCCCGAGCGGACCGCCCGCATTGCAAAATTTTTAGCAAAGGTTTTTAGTATTAACTCCCTGTTTTTAACAAAATTGAGTAACTCTGCCTGACTCTTATAATTGTACCATTTTGTATCTCCTTACCTGTATTGTTTTTTACGCCAATAAAGGCTTTTTGTATCTTCTTTATCTTTGTTAGCAGATCCTTGACCCTACCTTTATCATACCAGTTTCTAGACATATCAGTGAGTTAGGCACACATTTTGATTGAGCTCACTCTATGAGTTAAAAACAAAAAGTAGGAGGATCTAAGAATGTTCCATAAATCATTTGGGCTATTGTTTTTGCCTGAAATTATTTAAAAATGGTAGGGACTAAATGTCCAAAGGAAGCTGATTATAGAACAGGCTGATCTTTCACCTAAATCAGCAACATGGTTCAGACTTTGACCCCAAGGGCCTTTTCTGTCCTTTCCCCTAACATTCTACCTGTATTCAGGTTTAAGCCCAGAAACATCCATTCTCCTATTGCCTTCCCAAAAGTTAGTTAGACATAGCATTGCCTCTGGGACTGTCACCTAACAGATTTATGGCACATTCTGCCCACGTGAACTCTATTCCAAAAACCAAACATTCATGCAATATGGAGTTACAATTCTAGATCCTAAGTACTTTCCTACATAAAAATGGATACCAATATATAAATGCAAATACATGGCAAAAACTTGTGCTTACATGATTTTGACAGCCCCTCTTGACAGGCGCTCACACAGCCCAGTGTTGAAAAAGGTTCCCAACATCCCAGGCCTGCCGTCTGTCCTTCCCCCTCCCCTCCCATCTTGTCAATTTCATTTTTTTAAGGGAACTTTGACCCTGCTACAGTATGATTCCTGTTTTTAAACAAAAATCAGCAAAACCCTTAAATGCTGTTTATGTGTCCTGGATTTCAGCAGAGGCTACAGCTTAGGTAGCAATTGGCCATGCCAATTCAGTTTACATTTTTCTGCCTTTGAAAAGCTCATGTTTTAAAAAGGCCTGTACCATGTTTTCAAAAGCAAAAAGTGTATTGAATTGGCATGGCCAATTTTGTGAGTGGGAAAAAACCCAGCACCCACAGCCAAGTTCCAGCTTCAGGATCCCCTTCTCCTACCAAAAAAATCTGAGCTAAAAACACAATGGGAAATTAACCCACACACCAACATGCTATAATAGAAATAATATTTGTAAAAAATAAATGAGCTGTCATAAAACTGGCCATTTTTGCACTGGTGTTCCCCTTTGCTTCTACTGTGCATTCTGCTCAGGCGTATTTTCCTCTTCTGAATGGCAGCTCACGTTCACTTTGCAGGTGGGTCAGGCTTTTATTCCCTTTCTGCCTGGATGTAGCTTCCTTTAGGGCTCAGTTCATTTTCCCTTCCTGGTTTTTGTAAAAATCCTATTGCTGTGGTTTTCCTCCTTTCTTGCCTTTCAAGGTGAAGGAAATTCACAAACAGATTGGTGCATAGAATTGGAAGGGACCTCTAAAGTTCAACCCACTGCACAATGCAGGAACTCACAACTACCTGCCTACTCACAGTGATCCTAGTTTCATGTCCAAATGATCCCAAACACCAACAAAACTCTCCAGGATTCAGTTTGGCCTGGAGGGAATTCACCTACCATCCCACAGTGGCCATCAGCAATTGCTTGGGTGTGCAAGGAAGGGCCACAAGAGACAAAGAGGGCACACCCCCTCCTGCCCACCCACTCACCATCTGCCTAAATTCATAACATCAGTATTTTTGTCAGATGATTATCTAGCCTACGTTTAAAAACATCCAAAGAAGGAGAACCAACCACCTCCATAGGAATCCTGTTCCAGTGAGAAACTGCTCAAACTGTCAGAGACTTAGCCAAAAATTCTTTTGAATTCAAATTCTTTTGAATTCCAGTTTTGATTTCACCATTTGGCTATCAAGTGCCCTTGACGGGCTATTATGATATTTGCTGGACAGAATTCATTTCATCCAGATTTTGGCAGTGATTAGTCAAAAGTCAGCTTGGAGGGAAATGTTGAATCTGCAATCTAAAAATTGGTTGGCCCCCGAGAAGGAACTTACAGAACAGAAAGCCTGTAAATATGTTAGCTTGGCTGTCAATTCTGTATCAATATTTAGAAATTGGGAAGACAGGCTCCAACAGTTTGTGCTAAGATTCTTCAACTTGGACCCACTCCTAGGAAAGACAGTGTAGATGCTCTTGTAAGTATAGGATTAGCTAGCAAAATGTTTTTTCTGTTTTTTTATATTGCTTCTAAAACATATGTAATTATTGATTTCTGGAATTTCATAGAATCGTAGAATCATAGATGTCAAGCGCTAAAAGAACTCACAACAAAACTTCTATAATAAGAAAGCTTTAATGGAAGTTTACTCTAGTCACTATAACTCAGGAAGTCAAATCTACCCCACAATAGAATTGCAAGCACTTTTCAATACAATTCTCCCGCCCAAAACTTGAATGTTCCCAAGGGGAGGGGTGCCCCCTTCCCCAGGTGCCACCCCAGGCATCCTGCCAGAGGTGCTACAATTCGCACGTCCTTGGGCTGGCCGGCGCCTAGTGACAAGATACAATGTTGCTGTTACAAAAAGCAGAGCGAGCGGGCAGGGATCAAAGCACAAACAATTCAGAGCGGGCACTACAAAGCATGATAACATGGGAACAGAGAGTAGGCTTGGATTACATGGAAAGCCAGGAAAAAGAACAGTGAAATACAGACAAGATGGGGTAATCCCTGTTCATGGACAATTCATGGCAGAGAGCAGGTACTGATCCTGACAAGTTATTAAAGTTTTTATCATACCCATGATGTTTGGGTGTTTCCTGAAGACCATTTGGAAAGAATTGCACCCAGGATTCATCATATGCTAATATTTTGTTACTCAGAGGGAGCTGGCACTAATGGATAGTGCCAGCAGGGAAAATCCAGGAGCCCTGAGGGAAGAAAGGGGAGGGAGAGAACCACACAGTCTTCTTTTCATTCATGAAACATGCATGCACAGAGATAGCTGACATGCTCAAAGGACCAGATTCCAAATAATTCCTTTTGTCACTGGCAGTTCACATCATTGAAAACTACTAGACAAATTGGAGGAGAGGTATTTTGTTCGGGGGGGATTAGGTGAGGTTTTAAACAGGTTTAAAATGTCTTAAACACCAGACCCCCTTGGTTCTTGGCCAATTCCAAGGCAAGGCTATGAAACCAGCCATGGATTAATCCTCTTTTAAGACAAAACCACAACTCAATTCAGTCCGAAAGCAGTAGAATCTTTATTGGGAATTACAGCAGAGCAAGCACCTTCAGGAGATACACAGAACAGAGGAACTGGCGAAGACAGGGAACAATAGGGGAATGGGCGTTATAGCTACTTGGGACCCCATCCCTAAATAGACACAGGACAACTGGTTCTCACAAGTTGCCCCTTTGAAACCCTGAGACTAGATATCTAGTTCCCAGGTCCTTAGCTGTGGGATTGCTAGGAGCTGTGAACCTTCACCCTCTCCGAGGTTATAGATAAACATATCACTGGCTGGCAGGGAGCTTCAAAGACCTGCCTGGAGATACTGACCGAAAACAGGATTCAAAGAGCCAAGCCGAGTGGAGGAGGAAACTACACTGTAGAGCTCCTGGGGGAAATGGGGGATGGCCTGACATTCTGCTGCCTTTAAGAGAAGTCTCCCCGCTTTCACCCCGGTTTAGGTTTAGGACCTGTGCCGTCTACTCCACCCTGGGAGATGTCTTGGAAAGGTCAGCAGGAGAGTGGGGAAAGGTTGAGAAGCATGACCATAACCTCAGAGGGAGATAAACCAGTACTTTGTTGGGCGGTATTATTATAAGCATACTCAGCAAGGGGCAATATTGTTGTCCAATCGTCTTGATGATAGTTTATGAAGCAACAGAGATACTGTTCCAGGATCTGATTCATTCTTTCTGTTTGTCCATTTGTGGCAGGGTGGTATGCTGAGCTAAGGGCCTTGTCCACCCCAGCTAGCCAGAGGAGGGCCCCCCAAACTTTGCAATTCACAAACTCTCACGGTCTCTAATTATTTTGTCTGAGAAGGAGTGGAGCCTCAAGATATGCTGTGCAAAAAGCTCAGTGAGCTGCTGGGCCATTGGGAGGGAGGTGCATGGAACAAAATGAGCTTGTTTGGAAAACGTGTCAAGCACTACCCAAATTATGGTCTTCCCATTATTAGGGGGGAAGTTCCATGATGAAATCCATAGAAATGACTTCCCAGGGCCTCTGAGGAGTCCCCAGGAGTTTGGTTTTACAAATGGGACACCCCCTGATGTATTCCTCCATGTCCCATCACAGACGGGGCCACTGGAATTGCCCGTGCATCAGTCCCAAGGTTTTCATAAATCCAAAGTGTCCTGCAAACTTGCTATCATGGCATGCCGCCAGAATCTCCCCCCTTAGATCAGCAGGAACCCACCTCCCTTGGTACAAAAGTCCATAGTGATTGGTAAAGGAACCCTTTAGGTTGGGTAGTTCTGGGTCAGTGTCTAGCACTTTTCGAAAAGCATCTTGGACCACTCCTTTCAGGTCCGTTGTGGAAGGCAGGATCTCCCGAATCTGACTGAGTCTGCGCCATGGGGCCCAGCTGGTGGGGGGTAAATATAGTGTCCACATGCACTTCCTGTTTACAGTCATGCTGGGGAAGGTGTGACAGAGCATCACTTTGCCAGCCACGTTTGAACAACCAGGGATGGGACTCAACTGAAAACAAGAGAAGAATTCGGACCCCCGAATCCACTTAGCATTGAGTTTGAGCAGTTTTTATACCACTTCCAAGTTCTTATGATCAGTCCAGACCTGGAAATGCTCCGTGGATCCCTAAATAAAGTATCTCCATGCTGTCAATTCTGTTTTAACTGCTATCACTTCTTTTTCCCCAATCACACAATTATGTTTGGCGAAAGAAAACTTGCAGGAGAGGTAAGCACAGGGATGTAATTTCCTGTCCTCTTCCTTCTGTATCAACACCCCCCCCCCCCACTGCTGCCTCAGAAACATCTACTTGCACAATAACGGGGTGTGTCGGGTCTGGGTGAGCCAGCACAGGCTCAGTAGTAAAAAGGTGCTTGAGTTCTTCAAAGGCGGTTTGACATGTATCCCGTCAACACTAAAACCTTAAATCTAATCTTCTCCCCAATCTGGAGCCAATGCAGTTGGGCAAGCACTGGTGTCATGTGAACCCCACCGGCCTTCCAGTGTGAGAAAAGAAGATTCCCCCGAGCCGCCTCCCGCAGCTGCAGCCATGGTTGGGATGCCTACAGACAAACAGGGAGAAATGGGGAGAAACTGTCAGGCTCCTCGGAAAGCAGCCTGCGGGAAAATCCCCTTTTAAGACACAACCATGACGACTCCATTCAGTCCAAAAGCAATGCAGTCTTTATTGGTAATTACAGCAGGGCAAGCATCTTCAGGAGATACACAGAACAGAGGAATTGGCAAAGATGGGGGACAATGGGGAAATGGGGGTTATATCTACTTGTGGTCCCACCCCCATCTAAATGCAGGAAAACTGGCTCTCACCGGTTGCCCCTTGGATCTATACGGTTGCAAAACCCAGAGGCAGATCTCTACTTCCCAGGTTCTGACACAGCTGCGAGATTGCTAGGAGGTGTGAGCCTTCACACTCTCCAAGGTTATAGTTGGCGGGATCTTCAAAGGAATGTCTGGAGGTACTGACCGAAAACAGGAACCAAAGAGCCAAGCCAGGGGGAGGAGGGAATGAGATTTTAGAGCTCCCAGGGGAAATGAGAGATGGCATGGCAGCAGTGAGGAGGAGCACGGGTGGATTTGTGACATGAGCAGAAAGGACATGGAAGTGACTGTAGCTCCTCTCACCAAAACAATAATGCAAAAGGTACAGCAGCACAGCAATCATCTGTGTATGAATCAGTCTGGAGATATTTAAATCTGTGGATTGGGCCCACACTGAGAGAAAGGAGATTTTCCTCCAAATTTTGGGCACCTCTCAATTCATGGAAAATTTTATTTTTAAAAAAATACAATGAGAGAATAAATCCTCCCAAACAATAATCTGTGCACAACACTTAGCTCAAGAAACTGACTGTCAATGTTCCACCTGAGGAAGGACCCTCAGTTCAGTCCAGGGTCTGTATTCCATTGGGTGTTCCAATCCCCATTCCCCACAAGGCAGATGGTTGGCAGGTTGACACCCTCTCAGGCTGTGGGTGGGTGGGGGCTGGTCATTGCCCCGAGCAGATTACTTCAGTAGATAGCAGGAGTAGCCCACATGCCAGGCTTTCTGAGAGAGCAAGAAATATGAGAGGTGTGAAAGCCCGGGCCCAAGCAAGGGGATGAGATAACTGGCCAGGAGATGTGAGCTACGTGGAAGAATCCCAAGAATGAATGGCTGCTGGCACACTCTAAACAAAAGGGGGTTGAATAACAGAACAAGCATTGCGACATGGTACCAACTGTAGAGGCAAAGAATGAAATCACACAGAATCACATTAATCATGGGAAATCCCACAGGGTTTTGACACTAGGAGCCATGGCCTGGTAGTTGGGAGCCACGGCGTAGGTAGCAGAGCCCCCTGGAACCACTGTGCCCGATCCCCTGCTTCAGTTGTGACGTCAGGGGTGACCATGCAGCATCGGTACCGAGAGAGCCCCTTGTCCGCCCTCTAAACTGACTATAGGGCATGGGACAAGCTGATGGGTCAACTGTCCACAGAAAGGGACAGGAAAGTCATGCACCACTGATGAGAGGTCAGGGACCTGAGGAAGATGCTGCAAATGGTGCTCCAAAGGCTGCCAGAGGCTGCTCTGATTCAGCAGCCAAGGTCACCAGAGTCCCTGAATGATAGAATCATAGAATCATAGAGTTGGAAGGGGCCATACAGGCCATCTAGTCCAATCCCCTGCTGAACGCAGGATCAGCCCTAAGCATCCTAAAGCATCCAAGAAAAGTGTGTATCCAACCTTTGCTTGAAGACTGCCAGTGAGGGGGAGATCACCACCTCCTTAGGCAGCCTATTCCACTGCTGAACTACTCTGACTGTGAACATTTTTTTCCTGATATCTAGCCTATATCGTTGTACTTGTAATTTAAACCCATTACTGTCCTCGCCTCTGCAGCCAACAGAAACAGCATCCTGCCCTCCTCCAAATGACAACCTTTCAAATACTTAAAGAGGGGTATCATGTCCCCTCTCAACCTCCTTTTCTCCAGGCTGAACATTCCCAAGTCCCTCAACCTATCTTCATAGGGCTTGGTCCCTTGGTCCCAGATCATCTTCGTCACTCTCCTCTGTACCCATTCAATTTTATCTGTCCTTCTTGAAGTGAGGCCTCTAGAACTGCACACAGTACTCCAGGTGTGGTCTGACCAGTGCCGTATACAATGGGACTATGACATCTTGTGATTTTGATGTGATGCCCCTGTTGATACAGCCCAAAATGGCATTTGCCTTTTTTACCGCTGCATCACACTGCCTGCTCATGTTTAGTTTACAATCCACAAGTACCCCAAGGTCTCGTTCACACACAGTGTTACCTAGAAGCGTATCCCCCATCCAGTAGGCATGCTTTTTGTTTTTCTGACCCAGATGCAGAACTTTACACTTATCTTTATTAAATTGCATCTTGTTCTCATTTGCCCATTTTTCCATTGTGTTCAGATCTTGTTGAACTCTGTCTCTATCTTCCGGAGTATTTGCCAGTCCTCCCAATTTGGTGTCATCTGCAAACCTGATGAGTAGTCCCTCCACCCCCTCATCTAGATCATTAATAAGTATGTTAAAAAGTACCGGGCCGAGCACCGGACCGATGCCCCTGCTCCACCACCTAGGGAGCTGTTGTTGTTGTTGTTGTTATGTGCGAAGTCGTGTCCGACCCATCGCGACCCCATGGACAATGATCCTCCAGGCCTTCCTGTCCTCTACCATTCCCTGGAGTCCTTTTAAGTTTGCACCTACTGCTTCAGTGACTCCATCCATCCACCTCATTCTCTGTCGTCCCCTTCTTCTTTTGCCCTCGATCGCTCCCAGCATTAGGCTCTTCTCCAGGGAGTCCTTCCTTCTCATGAGGTGGCCAAAGTATTTGAGTTTCATCTTCAGGATCTGGCCTTCTAAAGAGCAGTCAGGGCTGATCTCCTCTAGGACTGACCGGTTTGTTCGCCTTGCAGTCCAAGGGACTCGCAAGAGTCTTCTCCAGCACCAGAGTTCAAAAGCCTCAATTCTTTGACGCTCGGCCTTCCTTATGGTCCAACTTTCGCAGCCATACATTGCAACTGGGAATACCATAGCCTTGACTAAACGCACTTTTGTTGGTAGGGTGATGTCTCTGCTTTTTAGGATGCTGTCTAGATTTGCCATAGCTTTCCTCCCTAGGAGCAAGCGTCTTTTAATTTCTTTGCTGCAGTCCCCATCTGCAGTGATCTTGGAGCCGAGGAAAATAAAATCCGTCACTATCTCCATTTCTTCCCCATCGGGGCCTCCAATCCCGGCACTGCTCCCTCTTCAGCTTGGGAAACAGTGAATGAGTAATAAGGTTGTGAGTGTCCTGCATAGTGCAGTGGGTTGGACTAGATGACCCAGGGTTACCAGGATCGCACTTACACATGTGTCCTGTGACACGGGTGTATTAAGCCATGGGGAAATAGCAGAGTCAGAGGGAGGTAACATAGCGTTTAAGGATCAATTTGCCAATGTTTTACAGGGCAATTATGCCCTTAAGAACTCAAGGCAGACAACGTTGTAAAATTGTAAAAATAAGAATTGTCTTTATTGAAAAGAAAATAATAAAAAGCATAAATATATCTAACACACGAATAAGCAGTCATATACAGAAGAATAGGGTGGGAAAAGAAGAATAGGGTGGGAAAAGAGGGTCCAGTATAATTACCTTTCATGTAGAGTAGATAGGCAAGAGAAAGCAGGCGGAACAGAGAACGGGCAGGTTGTTTCAGGTGAGTCCCATATCTGAAATATACGATAGGGATCGCTGAAGCCACTGTTTATACAGGGTTTGGGGTAGGGGGGCCTACGTGCTGTAAGCCATGTCGGAGGCTGGTTGGAAATTTCCACTGAGCCTGGGGTTGGGCAACTGCTGGCTCAAGCCAGAGATGGCCGTTAATGACCTTAGACAAAAGGAACCATCCTAGAGATGCTGCTATCTATTGACTGGGTGATGGACTTAACCCCTGAGGAGACGGAGAAACAGGCCAAGAGACCCTGGCAAACCAGTTCTGGCCAGACCATGCGATCAGCAAAACTAGGGGGCGTTTAGAGTCCAGAGGCACCTGAAATTCCAACCTGTACCAGAGGACAAGCCGAGGCATGTCCTGGTGACCAAGACGGATTCCGTTCTGGCAGTGTGTCTAGTCAGGGTGCTTCATGGTGTTCCTGTGTCTGGCTTCCTCCCAAGCCTTGACTGTTGTGGTGCCCTGTTGCGGTTATGGAGAACAGTGTGCCAGCATGTGAGGCAGGGGTGCTGCCATACATAACACCATGAGTCCCTTCCAACTCTGTTACTCTGTGATTCTATGAATTTGACATACATTAGCACAGGCATGTCTGCGTTCGAGATAGTGACGAGAGTGAACGGCCAACTGGCACCCTCATGTGGCACCCCTGTTGACAGTTCACCGGACTTTCAGGCATGAGCAAGCTTATGCCTCCAGCAAGTATTTAAAGTGTCTGCAGCCATCAAAAAAGTTGGGAAAGAAATATGTGGGCCCATTTAAGATCACCAGGTATTAAATCCTGTCTCTGTGGAGTTTGCTTTACCAAAGACTTACCACAGTGTCCATGCTGTTTTACATTCCAGCCTGTTGGAAAAGCCCCAACCCCAGACCTCTGGCACCCAAATCCTGATGACCCACTTTTGTTGAAATCAAGGACATTCTGGATTCCCACCACCACTGGGTGAGACTGTAGTACACTGTAGATTGGAAGGACCTCCTGGAAGGAGAACAGGAGTGGGTGGGCACTGAGCAAGTCTGGGCCCTTCTACTGGTTAAGGCATTCCACCGGCATTACCCTGATAAGCCAGCCCCAGGGTGATGGGAAGAGGGCCTTGGGGGAGGGGATGTCAAATTCCTGTGGGATTTGCCATGTTTAATGTGATTCTGTTTGATTTCATTCCTTGCCTCTACAACGGGTACCATGTTGCAGTGTTTTGTTGTGTTGGAATCGTAGAGTTGAAAGAAACCTCCTGGGTCATCTAGTCCAACCCCCTGCAGTATGCAGGACACTCACAACCCTCTTGCTCATCCACTGTCACCTGCCACCCCCTTGAACCTCCACAGAACCAGCCTCTCCGTCAGATGGCTCTCCAGCCTCTGTTTAGAAATTTCCAAGGAAGCCACTGAGAAACCTGTCTAATTGTCAGGATCTATGCCTTGTGGGGAATTATGGTTGGGACTCCAAATGTAATATAAAGCCTGAATCGAGGGTCTTTCCTCAGTTCAAGAAAGGATTGTGAATGTTTCTAGTCCAATGCTACCCAATAAAGAAGTCTGATTTCACAGTCACAAGTACTGTTCATGTCTATGCAGGGCAATCCTGGGACTGTATCTGAGGCTGCTTCAGTCCAGACACTTGAACCACAAACAGATCTTTCCATAAACCTGAAGAACAGTTCTGGTTTGCAGCAAAATCTGAAATCACATAAAGAATTACATTAGTGTATTGCAAAAACCTTAAAAATGCAAAAAAGACCTGCAGCTTTAAGAAATAGTTTCTCTCAGTGGCCATTGCTAAAAAGGTAAAAAAGGTAAAGGTATCCCCTGTGCAAGCACCGGGTCATGTCTGACCCTTGGGGTGACGCCCTCCAGCGTTTTCTTGGCAGACTCAATACGGGGTGGTTTGCCAGTGCCTTCCCCAGTCATTACCGTTTACCCCCCAGCAAGAGCAAGCTGGGTACTCATTTTACCGACCTCGGAAGGACGGAAGGCTGAGGCAACCTTGAGCCGGCTCTGGGATTGAACTCCCAGCCTCAAGGGCAGAGCTTTCAGACTGCATGTCTGCTGCATTACCACTCTGCGCCACAAGAGGCTCATTGGCCATTGCTGGGCAACACAAATAGACTTGGTTTCTGTTACTAAAAGGCAGAGGCAGAAGAAGGCCTTTTCTAGGGATATTTTGGCTTTTGAAGAGGATTTATTGGGGCTAAACCTTGTGGCAATCAACCAACCAAGCTACCAATCAACTTGCATGACTTATATAGGCCTAGCTGCTTGCTACTTTTCAATAGCAGCAATCACACAAACACCAATGTCGTTTAATGATTAGCATTTCAGACTAGGACCTTAAATCTCTGTTTTACTCTGGAAACTGACCTTGAACTAGTTCGGCATTATCAATCTAATTTATATCACAGGCAGGGGGGGAAGCCCATTGAGAGCATGTGGACACCTCCTGCCCACTGGGCCAACCAGTCCTCTGACAGAAGGACTAAGCACAAACTATCACCTATACAAGCTCTGTGGAAGGTAGAAGCAGCATTTAGCTAGGCAAGACAAGGGGCTGGCAAAGCCTGGCAGACACTGGCACCCAGCCAACCCTCAAGCCAAGCCAGACCTGACACACAGCCCAGCCCAGCCCAGCTCTGCATAAAGTGGTATAGATGGGGGCACCAGTGCTGGGACCCGCTCTAGGAAAGGTAAAGGAGGGTGCCCAACCATGCATGAGGCAAGGTAGATGCCTTGTCAAGGTGAGGCTGATAGCAGCACCTGGCCTGGTTCAACATCTTCTTGGAAAAGAGTGACAAGTGGAATACTCCAAGGATCTGTCCTGTGGCCTGTGTTGTTCAACATATTTACAAATGATTTGGATGAAGGATTAGAGGGGATACTTATAACATTTGTAGATGATACTAAACTGGGAGGGGTGGCAAACACAACTGAAGACAGCAACAGAATACAGGATGATCTTGATAGGCTCGAGAAGTGGGCTAAACTGAATAAAATGAAGTTCAATAGGGACAAATGTAATGTTCTGGACCCTAATTGAAGAGGGATGTTGACAAACTGGAACTTGTCCAGAGAAGGGCAACAAAGATGGTGAGGGGTTTGGAGACCAAGACATATGAAGAAAGGTTGGAGGAGCTTGGTCTGTTTATCCTGGAGAGGAGACTACTTAGACAGGATCTGATAACCATCTTCAAGTATTTAAAAGGATGTCATATGGAGGATGGAGCAGAATTGTTCTCTTGCCCCAGAGGGACAGACCAGAACGAAAGGGATGAAATTAATTCAAAAGAAATTCCATCTAAATATCCGGAAGAAGTTCCTGACAGAGCGGTTTCTCAGTGGAACAGGCTTCCTCGAGAGGTGGTGGGTTCTCCATCTTTGGAAATTTTATACAGAGGCTAGATAGCCATCTGACAGAGAGGCTGATTCTGTGAAGGCAAAGGCGTGGCAGGTGACAGTAGATGAGCTATTGGGATGTGAGTGTCCTGCATAGTGCAGGGGTTGGACTAGATGACCCATGAGGTCCCTTCCAACTCTATTATTCTATGATTGTGTGATTCTATGATTCTATGACCTCTTCTACCATCCTCTAGCCTTCATCCGTGGTAGGGCCCAACCACCGGATGGCTGCGTCCTTCAAGGCCACTGCCAGGGCTTGAGGTCGTTGCCCGGGGGAATAGGAGATGGCCCTCAGCTTCTGTCAGTTAGATTCTGGCGTGAGCTCAAACCTGTCGAGTATGGTCACCTTTACCTTCCCGTAATCGCCCACATCCGCCTGGCTCAGGGCCTTTTGTGCAGCCTGCGCCTCTCCGCTCAAATACGGGCCATGGAGGAATGCCCATTGTTCTCGGGGCCAAAGGCAGTTCTTTCGAATGTCTCCAAATAAGCCTCCACATCGTTTTCTGCCATCAATTTCGTCAAAGTTGACCACACCCAATTCAAACCTCCCAGAGGGTTTGGATTGCCTGCCGGGGCCCCGCCCTGATTTATGGCATCCGCCAGGTGTTGTAGCAGCTTGTGCCTCCTGTTGCTGTTCTGCCAACTCCTGCAGCATTTGGTTGTGTTCTACCATCCACTGGCCAAAGTGGGAGAAATCCATGGCGGGGTTAGTAGGAGCACCCCCTTGGGCCACGTCCATCAATGTTGGAAGCGTCTGGGTCCACGCTGCCAGATCCCTGGCCTATGTCTCTGTGGCCGGCCCGAACCCATGGGCTGCCAGCCACCTTGCTTTTGGCAGGATGCGGGCAGGGCCTTCTTCAGCATGGCCCCTGCAGTGCCCACATTCTCCACCATGACAGAATTGTACAATGAAGTTTAACCCCATTACTGCGTGTCCTCTCCTCTGCAGCCAACAGAAACAGCATCCTGCCCTCCTCCAAGTGACAACCTTTCAAATACTTAAAGAGGGCTATCATGTCCCCTCTCAACCTCCTTTTCTCCAGGCTGAACATTCCCAAGTCCCTCAACCTATCTTCATGGGGCTTGGTTCCTTGGCCCCAGATCATCCTCGTCGCTCTCCTCTGTACCCTTTCAATTTTATCTACGTCCTTCTTGAACTGAGGCCTCCAGAACTGCACACAGTACTCCAGGTGTGGTCTGACCAGTGCCGTATACAATGGGACTATGACATCTTGTGATTTTGATGTAATGCCTCTGTTGATACAGCCCAAAATGGCATTTGCCTTTTTTACCGCTGCATCACACTGCCTGCTCATGTTTAGTTTACAATCCACAAGTACCCCAAGGTCTCGTTCACACACAGTGTAACCTAGAAGCGTATCCCCCATCCAGTAGGCATGCTTTTCATTTTTCTGACTCAGATGCAGAACTTTACACTTATCTTTATTAAATTGCATCTTGTTCTCATTTGCCCATTTTTCCATTGTGTTCAGATCTCGTTGAACTCTGTCTCTATCTTCCGGAGTATTTGCCAGTCCTCCCAATTTGGTATCATCTGCAAACTTGATGAGTAGTCCCTCCACCCCCAAATCTAGATCATTAATAAATACGTTAAAAAGTACCGGGCCAAGCACTGAGCCCTGAGGTACCCCGCTACTCACCTCTCTCCAGTCTGATGAAACACCATTGACAACAACTCTTTGAGTGCAGTTCTCTAACCAATTCTCTATCCACCTGACTATCTGAAAATCCAGATTGCAGTCCTTCAACTTATCCATCAGAACATCATGGGGAACCTTGTCAAAAGCTTTACTAAAATCCAATGTCAGGGCTGGCCCCAGGGACTGCTTCGAACCTATTCCCAAGGACGGGTCAGAACCCCCTCCCAAGAGCCTTTCCGTAGGTCCCTTCCAGATGGGAGAAGGAGAAGGGTTGTCGCAGTCTGGGCCCGGGCTCTCTGAGTTCTCCCCTCCGTCAGTTTGGCTGCCAGCCTGCTTCTCCAGGGCCAAGAACTCACACCCACACATCTCCTGCTTTCACCATGTCGTTTATCCTCCTTCACCCGTACATGCCGCTCCAGTCATCTCCCTCTCTAGCTTCTCCCTCCTCACTCTGCTTCCCTTTTAGCTTTCCCCATCTTCCCTTTCCCTGCCCCATCCGAGGTGGTAAATATCCCTTCCCCCTGCGTCTTTCCTCTCCCGGCCCCATCCTTCCAAGCCTTCCTCTGCCTATTCACTCCGCGGGGCTGCCTCGCCCACGGACCTTCCTAGCCTGCCCTGGCTGCCAGGCCCCGCCGTCCGAGAAGTCCCTGCGGGCTCCCAGTGTGCTCATGGCTCGGGGTGGCTCCACCTCCCTACCGCCGCCCCTCCTGGCCTCGGCTCCTGCTGAACTAGCATGGGTCAAGTGGGTCTTCCTAGTTGGGTCACGTGGGTCTTCCTGCGAGGCTGTTGGTGATCTCAGTGTTTGGGGGGGAGCGACAGGGGGGCCGCGGGGATAAAGTCTGGGCTCCCGCGCAGAGGTTCCGGTGAGCCCGGATAGGTCTCAATCCGCAGCCCAAAGTATCCTTCTGGTAGCTCTGGGTCCAACTACACTTCGTAATGCAACTGCCTCACCTACACCAATGACCTCTGTGGAGGAAGGGTGGGGGGAAGAGGCAGCCATGGAAAAACCCACATCTTAAAATCAGAACTTTTGATGAATGCCAGAGGCAAGCTGATATTAAGGTGACATGTTTTGTTCACTTGCACCAAGAAATCCAAAGTTTTAAGATTTGATTAATTGTTTGTGGGTGTGTGGGTGTGCAGCCCCCTTTGAACAGTCATAGGTTTAATCAAATGTATTTTGTTGTATTTTGCATCCTACCTGTTAAGACTGTGGTTTCACAGATGCAGACAGTTCAGCTCCAAACAACAAGGCAACTTTATTGGACATGAAAAACTGGACAGGCCTAGGCAGAACGGCTAGGCCTTAAATACTTGTTTGAACCACACCCCAACACACGCCATTGGCTGTTAATGTATATTTGTGATTGGTTCATAACAACCCTCAAATGATTGGTTACTTTAGATTATTCCAGCAAATCACAACAGAGGGTCTAGAATCCAGGCCTAGGCCTTAAGCTCATATTCTTAGGACATTCCCTAGACCAGTGGTTCTCAACCTTCCTTATGCCACGGCCCTTTAATACAATTCCTCATGTTGTGGGGACCCCCAGCCATGAATTTATGCACGTGTTCTTTCACAGAAATTAAACCAAAACTGACCAATAGTGTGAAGATCCCTTGTTCATGACTGTACATAAATTGGTTTTTCTCCAGGGTTTCTCAGTTCACTTCTGCCTCTTGTCCCACCATGCTGATCTCGCTCTTTTCTGCTGCTCCAGATGGATGAACGCTCTATCTCGATCTACCCCACAAGGCTGTTGTGTGGATGAAATGGAAGAGGAGCGATGTCGGCCACTTTGGGACCCCCTTGCAGAGAAGGGCGGGGTACAAAACGAGTAACGGAAACCAATGTTTTGGAAGAACAAAAATTGAGTCCGGGAGCACCCTTGTATTGACATCCAAAATAAAAAATGCATAAGAGCGTAGAACTGGACTAATGTATGCTAATAAATATTATCTCCACCTTTTCTGTTTTGTTTTTAGATGTGACCTACAAAGAGAAAAACAGTGTGAATGTAACTGGAGGAGCCCTTCATGAACCAAGCTTAAAGGAAACTAATCAAGGATTCTACTCGGGTAGAATTTGGGGGGGAGACTTCAGAAAGGAGCTCCCTGTAAATGGCGTCATAGATGTGGACAGCATTGCCCAGGAAGATGGCCTGGGACGATCTTGTGATGAGTCAGAAGGAGGCCTCAGTTTTGAAAGCTACATATCAGAGCTGAAATCCTGCCAGGGGAGGATGCGAACAGGAGTTTACAGGACATCTGAGCTTCCATCTCTCATGGCTGTTAAGAATGAAAAAAAGAAGGATGATGAGAAACAATACAAAGCAACATTTGTTTAAAGTTGTTGTGTGTGTGTCTCCAGTATTCTGGCTCTCCCCCAGCACTAAAAGTTTGGGCTGACTTGACCCATAAGTGCTACCAAGGTGCGAAGAGACATTAATGCCTAATTGCTTAATGACACTAATGACACCGGTCATGGTTAGTGGGGCAAAGTCTGTTGGGGCATTCTCATAAAATCTAAGCAGATCAGTCTTGTTGACAAAATATACCTGAGTGAATTTGCCAGGGTTTTACCCCTTAAACCTTAAAAGGGGGCACAAGCAAAGGAAGGCACCCTTTCTCCCAAAAGAAGCCCAGGGTTGGCTGTGGGAACCCCAAGGCCTGGGACTCACTGGGAGGGCTGACCTGGGCCCTTTGGTCCTTGCTGGCTGTGAAACCATCACATTTGACTACGGAGAATGGAGATGCCAAAGTGTCTCCCTCCGTTTGAAAATTACGCTCTACAAACTAACATTGTGAGATAAATGGAGAGCTCCAAATAGCATCAAAGATCTCATGGTCAGAACTGCTGGCACAGAGTTGCCAGTGCCAAATTCCTGGAGATTTGGAGGAAGAGGCCAGGAAGGGAAGAATGTGTTGAGGGGAGGGAGATATAATGAAATCGAGGCCACTTCCTCCAGGTGAACTGGTCCCTGTAGTCTGGAGATAGCATATAACTCCAGGCCCACCCACTCACAATCTGCTTAAGAAATTCCAAAGGTGGAGAACCCACCACCTCCCAAGGAAGCCTGTTCCACTGAGGAAGTGCTCTGGCAGGACCTTCTTCCTGATGTTTAGCTGAAATTAATTTCATCCCATTGGTTGACCCTCTGGGGCAACAGAGAACACCTCTGCTCCATCTTCTCTATGACAGCCGTTCAAGTATTTGAAGATAGTTATCATATCACCTCTTAGTCGTCTTCTCTCTAGGCTAAGCAGGCCAGTCTGACATGACTTGTCCTTCAGAAACCTATGCTGAGTCTTAGTAATCTCAGCCATCATGATATGTGTGCACATAGACTCTGCCGGAAGGTGGAGCAGAATGTTTCTCTTTCACAACTCCCTGCTCCAGCATGGCTGCGAGCCCTGCTGAATAGAAGCACCACCTGGCCTCCTCTAGGAGTCTTGTTCCTGTGAACTGGGGGCGGGGGCCACTCTGAGGGGGATCTCGCTGGTCAAGAGCAGAAGGCCCAAGTGGGTCAAGGTCTGAGCCTTTCAAAGCAGCCCTGAGCAGAGCTGCAGCAGAGGGCTGTGCTGGGAGAGACTAGCCCACCTGAACCCTGGCAGCTCACCAGATAGGCAAGTCCAGTGGTGTGTCCAGTCACCTTCCTAAGGACAAAGGCTGCCCGAGCAGCGGAATGCCCTCTGGTCATTGGTTTTCTCTTAATTCACAAGCTAGGAAACTAAAAGACTGAGCAGCAGCAGAATATATGAAATATTAACATACAAATTAATTCATGTGCACATATAACATTTTAAAACATCAGCATTAATCACATATTATTGCACAAATCCAAAGCTTATTGATACATGGATGAGTGACAAAAAAACAAATGTTCAACCCCTCTTGCGATCTTCTTCAGTGGTCTGATATTTAAATACACTCATGTGATGTAATAATGGGGACTATAAGAAGGTAAAAAAATGTCCATGAAGGGGCTCCCAAACTTATAAAATCTGTCCAAAGATATCTCTCCTGGACCCCCCAAATTAAAATATTTATTCTTCAAATTTCCACTCTTATCGAAGCCCTCTCTCAGCCTGAATGTATTCTCATGTGTCTCACTGCACATTCTCATGTTTTTCACCTGTGCTACCCTAACAAATCAGGTTGACAGGAGGGACTTTTACTTTGGTGGTTCTGGATGTCAAAACCATGTATCACTGATTTTGCCATTTGTTGCTTTTCTCTGCTTTTCATCTTGTATAATTGATTATCCTGGGTGTGAATTATAGATGTTTTAGATTAGTTTACTTAACTGCAGGAATTCTGGCTGTGATGCTTTGATGTGTGGGAAAGTGCTGTCTTTCTCCCTGACCAGAGAACAAGAGGTGCCAGTTGTGTCTTCTCAGCCTGGCAGTGGGGTGGCACCTGGACAGTTTTGTGCCAAAATGGGCAGGCAGAAGGAGCCAGGAGGTTGGAGGTTGAAACAGGCTAATGAATTCTGTGCAGTTAGTCTTAGCAATGGTTTTGAGCTGTAAGCATCATTGTATCTTCAATAAAGAGGTTTTCTTCAGCAAAGTATTGGGAGCCATTGGCTGTTCTCTCAGACTGGGGTTATTGATGGAGAAGCAAGTTAATGTAGGTGCAAAAAACACTTTCTAGGCTGGAAGATGGCCTTAATACAGCTGATTCAGCCACCTTGATCCATACCATGGTAAGATCAAGACTGGACTACTACAATGCACTTTACACTGGTCTCCCTTGGAAATCAGCTCAGAGACTCCAGTTTTTCTAGAAAGCCACAGGCCAACTATTACCGGCTGCTAAATGAAGCTGGCACATTACTCTCATTCTGCAGTCCTTCCATGGGCTGCATATCAATTACTGAACTCAATTTAAGGTGGTGACTGTAACATGCCAAGCCTTTTATAACCTTTATCCCTTGTATCTACAGGACTACCTCTCCCCCTATGCTTGGTCATGGAAGCTTTGCTCATCTGAGCAGGGCCTTCTGTGGATAGCACCCTAAAATAAGCAAAATCAACAACTTCCTGGACAAGTCCATTCCTTTGCTGTGGCCTCACTGGCTTTCTGCAGATTTTTCAAAAGGGCTTTTTCTACACAACAAAATAATTCACAAAGACACTTAGATTAAAATTAGGCATTGTGATCTATATTGCTGTGTACACTTTGTATTGTCTGTTGTGGTAAGTTGGGTCTGGCTTCTTCTCTCACCGCCTTCCATATTATCACATGGGCTGAGAGGTCCAAAAGCTATTGCTCTCAGCCTTTGTGCTTGGTTCCTGGCTTCCCCATCTATCCTCCCTTGTAGTATGGTTTGTTATATTTGTTTTATATTGCTCTTTACTGGCACAGCTTGGCAGTTTGTGTATTGCGACACATGCTTTGGTGGGGAGGCCATGCCTGCATGCCTGTCTCCCCCATTTTGGGAGCTACCATAAGAGGCCCTGGGGCAAGAAGCCACACAGCCACATGTCCTGGTAGGGGCTGCTGGCTGACTTACACATAGAGACCAGTGCCCACATGTGTCCCTGTGTCTCTCCACTTCATGGTTTATTCCCCATAGGTGGGGTTTGTCAGGCAGAAGGTGGGTCACCTGAGGCTGAGATCTGCCCCTTTGCTGCACCATTGATACTTGTTTGTATGCAATAAAATAAGCTGTGGCAGATCCTTTTACCAAAAAATGGTTGTATATGTATTTATTCCTTCAGTGCCTCACCAGCAAACATGGACCACACATATACCATAGAATTGCCAATGAAGTGCTTAACTGATGACAACTGTGTGGACAATTTTGCCTCTGAGTAATTCAGGGCTTCCTTCATGTAGAAAATCACCTCCTGGCCTCAGTGCATGAGGCCTGCAAAAGAGGAAGTGGCCCCTTCCCCAGCGGCAGAGGAGGCTGCAGGCTCTGGGCTCCCTTGGCAGGTCAGCCTCCCTTAAGCACAGGGTCTCCCTAGCTATAAGCCTCTTGGAATCGCGCAGTGAGGGCTGCCTGATATGCTACTAAAGAAAGTGGGTGGAACAGCAGAGCACCGAGTACATCTAAATATGCATTCCTACAGAAGTGCAAATGAGTTTATTCTCAACTCATTTAAACTGGCTGACAGAATGTCAAGAGTTGGGTGCATTTACAGCATTTATTTTAAAAAAAACAGTGATCTTATTATGGCTCTTGTTTCAGCAAGGGTTGCTAGTCAACCGTGTTCTCAAAAAGCTCCAAGAATGTTCCTCCATCTGTGCTGACTCCGCCCTCTCCACACTCTCCAGTGCCTTGCTTAGCATCTGAGCCCTAACCAAGGCCCGCTGGCAGACCAGTTTTGGAAGGTGGTGCAAGGAGACAACTGCCTGAGTGGTTGAATTAATGGTCATCTGCCCCACCTTGTACAAATGACAGGAGAGTCCCTTGAACGGGTCCACATTTTTCTTGTCTGAAACAAATATTGGCAGCAGCATGAATGAGATTCTTTCTGGACTGGGCAAGAACCCTGGTCAGAAACCTGGGGATGCCCCCCCCCCCACAGCTGTTTTATTGGAAGTACATTTTTCTCACATGATGGTGACTTATTCTGGGGTTGGATAAAGTGGGGTGAGGGGTGGGTGTAACAGGAAAGTGAGCTTCACCCAAAATGGAACTCTCCTGCATTCTTAATTGTCAGACTCTCGGGATAAACGTTGGATTTCCCCCCAAAGATCTCTGAAATCTACTTCTCCTGTAGCGCATGAACACATTAATGATTAACGCTGATGAAAACAGTGATTGCTTCAAGTTAAACAGCCTCTAAAACCAAGTGATTTTCCAGAAGGTCTAATGTTGACTACCCTCCCCGGATTTTCAGGCATTAGGAAAACTCATCTTTTTTCCCCAAAGAAGAGGAAATGATGCCATTCCATATTTGTTTCATGATCATTGTTCTGGGTTTAGCTTTCAGTGCTGTGGCTAATCAGATGGTAAGTGTGACTCTTTCCTTTTACCAACACAGTTCTCAGCATGTTTGTTGAGACCAAAGTCCTCTGGAGTTCCAGGGAGAAATCCTCGGTGCTTGGTGTTCTGATCTAGAAGTATTTTGGGGCTGATGGAACCACAGATCTCCACGAAAGGTATGAGAAGGAGCTCAAAGCATAGCCGAAGGCTCAAGGGCTTAAAGGTTTACTGCCTCCCATTCACAGGGAGCTTCCTCCCATAGAGGAATAGAGGAATAAGCATGCAACACACTTCAGTAAGCGAGACCATCAATATTGTCAACTGCCAACAGAGTTGAATCCTTCCAAGCCTTTTGGGGCAGACTTCAATGGGTTTAGATTCAGTGTATGGAATTCTTCTGCATCTTGGGATCCTTCTGGAGTTCTTCACAGAACTGAGGCCTGAGGAGGTGATTTTGTAGGAGTGCTTTCCTTTCCTTTTCAGGGTGGAAGCAGGTTCTTGAAGGAAGAGAAGTCCATTTCATGTTTTGTACCAGAGTTTGAAACAATTTGAGCTGGGGTTTAAGCTGGCTAGATAAGCTCTGGATTCTTTGTTCTGAAATAAAATCATACTTAGTTTACTCAAAATAACTCAATATATTCCTGCAGCATCCTATAGACCACTATTCTGCCGATGGAAATTAACCTGGGCCTTCCTCAGGGGTTCAGCTTTATTGCACCTCCCTGAATACACTTATATTGGTGGGCTATTCAATGGAACCGTTTCCTGGATGAGATCCCAATTTCCTTGAAAAATTGGCTTTACGGTTGAGATGTACTCTTAGGGCCTGGACTGCTTCTAGGTGCCTGGGTGCTGACAATGGCCCAGAGTCGTTTTTTCAGCCCCAGCAGATTCAGTCGCAGTACCTGCAGCTGGATGTGTCAACTTCGTCACCCGTGCCTTAGCGACTCTTTGGTGACACTACTGTAATGCACTCTAAGTTGTTCTATTGATGTGTTTTGGCCGTTTCAGCTGGTTCAAAATGCTCCAGCCAGACTTTGTCTGACATTAATTAGCAAAAGGCATTGTCCCAATCCGGAAATCTGGTTTTGGCTGCTTTTGGGCCACGCTGCCCTCATCTGTTACTAATGTGGAAATCGCTACCCTTCTGGTAGAACTGAAAGGAAGGAAGGATCCTGGCCCTGACTCAGAGTAGTTCAGCAGTGGAATAGGCTGCCTAAGGAGGTGGTGAGCTCCCCCTCACTGGCAGTCTTCAAGCAAAGGTTGGATACACACTTTTCTTGGATGCTTTAGGATGCTTAGGGCTAATCCTGCGTTGAGCAGGGGGTTGGACTAGATGGGCTGTATGGCCCCTTCCAACTCTATGATTCTATGATTCTAGGTCACTGCTGAGCTTCTAAGGGAGATGTTAATTGATGGGCTCCTTTTCTAGCAGCTGCATTTTCCACCACTGATAATTTGGGGAAAATGTCAGATGTGTGGCATTAAGCCATTATTGTTCCTATCCATAACAAATCTAGCAACAAGCAGATTCTCGCTGATTATGTGGAAGCACATTCCACATAATGGACACAGCCCTTGAATCATAGAATCACAGAGTTGGAAGGGCCCTCCTGGGTCATCTAGTCCAACCCCCTGCACTATGCAGGACACTCACAACCCTATTACTCCTCCACTGTCACCTGCCACCCTCTTGAACCTTCACAGAATCAACCTCTCCGTCAGATGGTTATCCAGCCTCTGTTTAGAAATTTCCATAGTTGGAGAACCCACCACCTCCCGAGGAAGCCTGTTCCACTGAGAAACCGCTCTCACTTTCAGGAACTTCTTCCAGAGGTTTAGACAGAATTTCTTTTGAATTAATTTCATCCCATTGGTTCTGGTCTGTCCCTCTGGGGCAAGAGAGAACAACTCTGCTCCATCTTCTATATGGCACCCTTTTAAATACTTGAAGATACTTGAGTCTATCAAGATCATCCTGTATTCTGTTGCTGTCTTCGTGTTTGCCACCCCCCCCCAGTTTACTATCGTCTGCAAATTTAATAAGCATCCCCTCTAATCCCTCATCCAAATCATGTATAAATATAGAATCCTAGAATCATAGAGTTGGAAGGGGCCATACAGGCCATCTAGTCCAACCCCATGCTCTACGCAGGATCAGCCCTATGTTGAACAACACAGGCCCCAGGACAGATCCCTGGGGCACTCCATTTGTTACTCTTCTCCAAGAGGAGGCTGAACCATTAACAAGCACCCTCTGGGTATGATCTGTCAACCAGTTATGGGTCCACCTGACAGAATTAGGTCTCTCACAATTTGTCACCAGCCCCACCCATCAAGCAGGCCTGGATCTGGTCTTTAGCACAAGACTAGAAGTGGATCTGATAGCTGCTAACCCTGTTCCATTATCAGACCACTATGTGCTGACGCCCCAGCTAAGAATACCCCCTCCTCCTCCTCAGTTGGGTGCTGAGTGTATTTTAGTTCTCCCAAAGAGACTTATGGATCCAAATGGATTCCTGAATGCTCTGCGGGACCCAACGCCTCCCGGTGTTTCTCTAAATGAGCTAGTCAGCAACTGGCATGACAGAATTCTGACTGCCATTGACAAGATTGCCCCCTGACACCCTCTCCGGTCCTACCAAAAGCAGGCCCCCTGGTATATGGAGGGGCTCCATGAGATGAAATGGGAACTGAGAGGGCTAGAGTGAGTTTGGAGGAAAACTTGTAGTGAAGCGTCAATAGCTGTGAGAGACTTCAAATTCTAAATAAGTAAACTATTTGAAGTAAAGTTTCTTTATTAGAAATGCAAGTACCTTCTACATTGAAGACAGTCAGAACTGATTCACAAGGCATAAAAGGTAAAGGTAAAGGTAAAGGTATCCCCTGTGCAAGCACCGAGTCATGTCTGACCCTTGGGGTGACGCCCTCTAGCATTTTCATGGCAGACTCAATACGGGGTGGTTTGCCAGTGCCTTCCCCAGTCATTACCATTTACCCCCCAGCAAGCTGGGTCCTCATTGTACCAACTTCGGAAGGATGGAAGGCTGAGTCAACCTTGAGCCGGCCGCTGGGATTGAACTCCCAGCCTTATGGGCAAAGCTTTCAGACAGCTGCCTTACCACTCTGCGCCACAAGAGGCTCTTTCACAAGGCATAGGGTAATCAATATAGTGCCTCCCCATCCCCTGGGACAGTTCAAAGGAGTCATGATAAAGAGATAACAGTTTGGGCTTCAAAGCACAGGAAGGTGTGGGAAACTATAGAGCAATAATGGAGAGGAGGTGAGGAATGTTTGGGGAGTTTGGTATGCATAAAATACCAGGCAGGAAATAAACCTTGGGGTGTCAAGCTAAGGCATCTGGGTTACATCAAGGCACAAATGCCAGGCTAGCTAAACACTCTGACATACAGAAAAATATAATCATGGCAGAAATACATGGGGTTTCTGACATTCCACTCCCCCGGGCCTTCCCTTAAATTAACCCCCCTTCAGAAGAGCAGGAGGAGCCAGCGTCTGTGGATAAGCCACATGGAACTCATACACCCGTTTAGGGGCCCGTACATGTGCAGCCTCCACCTACTCTTTGTCCCCCATAGGGAACTCTTTTCATAGGGAACTCTGTGCAGTCAAGAGTCCAGGATTTGATGCACTTCATAATGGGTGTTCTCATCCACAAACTCAGGGGTAGGATCCTCAGGGGCAGGATGCTATTGGTCCGGTGTTGGAGCTCGCCGTAACAAACTGGAATGGAAAACAGAACGAACATTCTTATAAGTCTTTGGCAAGTCATATTCCACAGCCACCTCGTTAACCACTTTAGATATTTTTAAAGGACCCACAAAACGCAGACTTAGTTTTTTGGAACGCTGTCGACAGAGCAAATGCTTCATAGACAAATATCCCATGTGCCCTTCCTTCCAAGGGGGAACTGGGCAGTGGCACTTATGGTGTTTTCAGTTCTACTTGGCTGTTTCCAAGGACATAAGAATCTGAGCTGCCCATGTTTCAGGTCTGGGGGGCTCTTGGGCTTTGTGGTCTGGTGGGGACCGCCAACAAATTAGTGCCATAAACCATGGGGCTGAGACAGCATTGGTCCTGATGGATGACCTCCGCTGTCAGGTGGATTGAGGCGGGTCAGCACACAGGGGGAGGGCTGGAGGGTTCAGGGAAAGCATAAAGGGGACTCGGATGACACGGTCAGGGAGGAAGTGGGGTCTGGAGGTAGTGCTGTGAACTACTCCAGTCCCAGGGGCTGAGACCTTGCAGGGATGCCTCCTCTTCCTCCCCTTGCAGCATCCCTTAGAGTAGCGGCCCTAAACCAGACAAAAGGCTTATATTCAGAAATGGCCTTTCTTGGTCTTAGAGGTGCCACTGGGTGCAAATGTTGTTTTGATGCTTCAGACCACATGACTACCCACCGGAAGATGCGGTTAACTGTAATTCAGTCTTCCGGATTTTCTGTGCGGATATTTCTGCTGATCATGCAGGGCGGGGGGGGGGGGGGTACATTTTTTTGTAATTTAGTTTTAGCTTATTTTTCTGTTATGCCCTGCCCTGGCACCCCATGAAGCAGAGGTGCTGCGTGGCATTGGCATTGTTAAAGCGACCAGCCTTTTTTGACTCTTCTAAATGGAATTTGGTCTTGATAGAATGATCCATGGAGTACATTTATTCTTTGTTGTTTTTATTTTCAGATGGGAAACGGTCATGGAATAGTAGACTCCGAGCCTAAAGTGCATCATCCCAGAGGTAACAAAGATGTGTTAACGTGTATCAGAAACAAATTCAGCTTTTCTTCTTTCCTTGCTTCTAAAAATACTTGCACAGGGTTCCCAGAACTTTGGTTGGCCTCAAGCCAGCTCACTATTTATGAAACCCCCAAGTCTGTCTGAGTTGGTCAGGCCAGCTGCTTGTGGCTATTGCAGGCTAACTACCCAGGGGTATGCTGGGCTGATAATGAGGAAAGACAGAGGAGGTATGTTTGCGGCTGGGACAGGCAGGCAGCAAGCATCATGCCTCCTCCTATGAGAACTGAGTCCTCCTTCACTCCGGAGTGGCAGCACAGAACCTCCTGGGTGAAAGGAGGGGAGCGCACTCCTTCCCCTCCACTCCTCTGTCAGTGGAACCCGGACTGCACTGGGAGGAGGGGCTCTACTGGAAAGAATGGCTTTCATCCGCAAGTCCTGCTTGCTGGCAGCCACATCTGCTTTATGCATGGCAAGGCTCTCTTTCCTGCACCCAATGGTCTATTCTGGCTTGCACCTGAGAAAGTGAGTTGTCTCCTTTGCATCAATTTTGAGACCTCAGCCATGTCTTCCCAACCTTCTAATTTCACAGATCAAAATGGGGACGACCCCAAACTGGAGTGGTGGGCAGAGCTGGGGGTAAAGGCTTGTGGCTTCATAGCCTTGCCTGGCAGACAAACACAATTCAGATGCAAAGAAGCCACAAGCAGGAAACAAGAGTGCAAGCGGATGGCACCTAGTGTCACTGGGAGCTTCAGAGGGAGTCTGCAAACGTCCCCCTCCTTCTTCAATGGACTTGGCCACCAACGAGGGCCCTGGGCTCAGTGCTCAGGCTGTGGGGGCTCAAATCAAAGGGGCAGTTGAGTGGGTCATGCTCTGGGCTGTTTTCTGCATCTGGGTCAGAAAAACGAAAAGCATGCCTACTGGATGGGGGATACGCTTCTAGGTAGCACTGTGTGTGAACGAGACCTTGGGCTACTTGTGGATTGTAAACTAAACATGAGCAGGCAGTGTGATGCAGCGGTAAAAAAGGCAAATGCCATTTTGGGCTGTATCAACAGAGGCATCACATCAAAATCACAAGATGTCATAGTCCCATTGTATACGGCACTGGTCAGACCACACCTGGAGTACTGTGTGCAGTTCTGGAGGCCTCACTTCAAGAAGGACATCGATAAAATTGAAAGGGTACAGAGGAGAGCGACGAAGATGATCTGGGGCCAAGGGACCAAGACCTATGAAGATAGATTGAGGGACTTGGGAATGTTCAGCCTGGAGAAAAGGAGGCTGAGAGGGGACATGATAGCCCTCTTTAAGTATTTGAAAGGTTGTCACTTGGAGGAGGGCAGGATGCTGTTTCTGCTGGCTGCAGAGGAAAGGACACGCAGTAATGGGTTTAAACTTCAAGTACAACGATATAGGCTAGATATCAGGAAAAAGTTTTTCTCAGTCAGAGTAGTTCAGCAGTGGACTAGGCTGCCTAAGGAGGTGGGGAGCTCCCCCTCACTGGCAGTCTTCAAGCAAAGGTTGGATACACACTTTTCTTGGATGCTTTACGATGCTAAGGGCTGATCCTGCATTGGGCAGGGGGTTGGACTAGATGGCCTCTATGATTCTATCATCCGCCTTCAACAATGGGAAAGTTTTTTCATTCATCATTTGAATACTGTGTTGCTGTAAAAGTCAGTTTTGGCTATTTACTTTAATGAATCTGGCCCCTTTAAATAACTGACTACCTGTAACTGTGATTCCGTGATTCTAAAGAGTGTGTCAAGTAGACATAAAGCGTTTGCATCCTGCATTTATATCATGTAGAGAAGAGCTGTGTTTTTACCCCCCTTTTCACTATCCAAAAGAATCCCCAAAGGGCTTTCAAACGCCTTTCTCTTCCTCTCCCCACGTTAGACATTGTGGGGCTGAGAGAGCTCTAACAGAACTGCTCTGCAAGAATATCCCTTTCATAGCCTTTTTCAACCTATTGACTGTGAAGGAGCCCCTGAAATAGATCTTCCTAGAAGTGATGACAGCTGACCTTACCCCCCTGGAAGTGACATGGCCCCAGGCATGACATCACCCTTCGCACCCTTCGCCCTTCTCTCCCCCCACCCCCACCCCTGACTCTGCCCCATATTGGCTTGAAAGAATGGGGAGAGTGGGGAAGACCGCCCAGACCATGACCCACTCAGCTGCCCCAACAGCCTGAGCACTGAGCCCAGCGCCCTAGTTGGTGGCCAAGTCCATTGAAGAAGGAGGGGAACGTTTGCAGACTCCCTCTGAAGCTCCCCGTCCCAATAGTCTAAAGAATATTGAGGTAGAGAACTGTGATTCTTTAATCTTTGTAATATTTTTTAAAAATCCAAAAATATAAAAAGAATTTCTACACTCTGTGGGGAATGCTCTATTCATCACATGCTGATCTGAGAACTATTCAGCCCCCTCACAGCCTGTCAGATTCTATAATAAAACTGGCAGCACCTTGCAGTATTTTGCAGCTACCAAGAGGAGCACTTGAGCAGCCGAAGAACTTCAGCTGGGGGGAGGAATGTGCTTCCTGGAAGGTTGACTGGGGGGTCGTTGGTCTTCTCAGGGTATCCCTGTATTACCGTGCAATAAAGTGGAGAGAAAAGCACATGAAATCTCATTGTATATCTTTTAACATGTGGAACTATGAATATTTTGTTACACCTTGATTATAATGTGAGGTTTGAATCCAACAAAAGATGGCAGAAAGCAAACTTTGAAACAAGATTTACCACAAATTATGTGCTGTTCATGGAGCATGAATGGATCTCTGTGAGGGTTCTACCACCATGAACTTCCACCATGAACTTTTAAAGCAGTGGTGAACCGGTGTGATATTGTGGTATGAGATTTCTTTAGACTACTCAAAAACACAAGCCTTGACTGGGTGCAAAAGGCTAGTTTTATTGAAAGCAAGCAAGCTACCCCAACAATACCTCGTCAGAACTAAGACATGGCAGGTTAAACTCAGCATATAACACTCCAACCCCCCCCCACCCCATGGGAACCTGTGGAACAGGGGAGATCTTCAATAGGACCCATTATGAATGGGGGTTTTAGCGCACATTCGGGGTGGAATGGCGGCGAATAAAATCACCGATAACGCACGGAGCCGGCTGCAACCGGCCACAGCTTCGGTGCATGCCGCCGAAAAAGCCGCGTCAGTGAAACGCGGAAGAAAGCGCAGCTTCCGGGTGACCGGGGCGCAACCAGAAGCGGCGCCCAGATCGCCGCATGCATAATCGGTTACTCTGGGGTTTGCCGCCGTCGCGCCCCGCCCCGTGCATAACCGGTGTGCGTCGCATCTTCCCCCTCCGCGTTTTCCATGTGACCCGAAATCGCCGTTTCGGCGGCCGTGCATAATGGGCCTAGGCCAGGCAGTCCCACATCCAAGTCTGAAGGGCTGCATTCCAGAGACAAGAGGAGATGGATGGGGGTGAAAGTGAAAAGAAAGAGCCACAGCAATAAACTCGCTATGGGCCCTGCAGCTACATGTCTAACAAATGTTAATAATCATGGCAGAAGTATGGCACTGCTGATATCCCACCACTTCAAACTTGACTTCCCACCGCCTCCGACTCAGGAGAAAACTTGACGGGGTAGGCAGAGTGAAAGTCCCAGACCAGCTTGGGTGCCTGCCCATGGGCAGCTTCCACCTATTCCTGCTCCTCCAATGGGAATTCCTTCAAGTCCATCAGATACTGCAATTTCATCCCTGTGAAAATGAGAGTTCAGTATCTTGCTGACTTCATATGTTCATCTACATAGATAGGAATCAGAGTGTCAGGGGCAGCATGCTATTTAGAGCGTGGTGGAGCATGCTTCAATGAAAGACAGAATGAACATTTTTATAAGCCTATGTATGGGCCAACTCCACAGTGACCTCATTGACCACCCAGAATACTGTGAATGGACCCAGCCTCTAAAAATTTCCAAATATGGAGAACCTGCCACCTCCCGATGAAGCCTGTTCCACTGAGAAACTGATCTAACTGCCAGGAACTTCTTCCTGATATTTAGACGGAATTTCTTTTGCTTTGGAGGAGCTGGGAGGAGAACATTATCTCAGAAGCTGACTCAGGAGCTGACTGCTAGCTCCGCCGTCTGCTGAGTAGGCCTTTGTGCTATAAAAGGCTCTTGCTTGCCAGAGGAAGGCAGTGCTTTGGAGGAGCTGGGAGGAGAACATGATCTCAGGAGCTGACTCAGGAGCTGACTGCTAGTTCTGCCCTTTGTGCTATAACAAGCACAAAATAGGCCTTTGTGCTATAAAAGGCTCTTGCATATCAGAGCAAGCAAACCCCAACACAAACATAACCCAAAAGACTCTTGGGGTCTGAATTAAACCATAATACTCTGTAAGGAGCCAAGAGCAAGAGCTAAAGGACTCTTGGCTGTTGGCTTTTCGCCTGGGGATCAAGCCGAAGGTTTCAGTGAAGTGTAGGACTGTTTGTGGAGCACTTTAGATGAATCAAAGTGGCATGAAGACTGAAGAAGGTTGCGTAGTGACATGTACCATTTGCAGAATGTTTGTCTTTTTACCTCAGGGGGACAATTTTAACAAATGCAGCAAGTGCCAATTAGTGGCTCTGCTGGAGGAGAAGGTCTGCGAAGAGAAACGATTGATTACACTGCAGGAGGAGGGAAATCTATCGAAACAAAATCAGGAGCACCTAATACAGGAGGGTAATCATTGGATAAATTTGCCAGCAAATTTGGAAAAATCAACAATGGCCACAGGATTGGAAAAGGTCAGTTTACATTCCAATGCCAAAGAATGTTCAAACTACCGCACCTAAGCTCCTATTTCTCATTTCTCATGCTAGCAAAGTTATGCTCAAAATCCTACAAGCTAGGCTCCAGCAATATGTGGACCGAGAACTTCCAGAAGTACAGGCAGGATTTCTAAGAGGCAGAAGAACTAGAGATCAAATTGCCAACATACGCTGGATCATGGAGAAAGCTAGGGAGTTACAGAAGAACATCTACTTTTGCTTCATTGACTATGCTAAAGCCTTTGATTGTGTGGAGCACAACATATTGTGGCAAGTTCTTAAAAAGATGGGAATACCAGAGGATCTTATTTCTCTCTTAAGAAACCTATATGCAAGTCAAGAAGCAACAGTGAGAACCGGGCATGGAATCACTGATTTGTTCAAAATTGAGAAAGGAGTTTGGCAAGGCTGTATACTGTCGCCTTGCCTATTTAACTTGTATGCAGAGCACATCATGAGAAATGCGGGATTAGAGGAGTCACAAATTGGGATCAAGATTGCAGGGAGAAATATCAACAACCTCAGATATGCAGATGATACCACTCTAATGGCAGAAAGCAAAGAGGAACTGAAGAGCCTGTTGATGCGGGTGAAGGAGGAGAGTGCCAAAGTTGGCTTGAAACTCAACATCAAGAAAACGAAGATCATGGCATCCGGCCCTCTCAATTCCTGGCAAATAGATGGGGAAGAAATGGAGGTAGTGACCAATTTTATTTTCCTCGGCTCCAAGATCACTGCAGATGGGGACTGCAGCAAAGAAATTAAAAGACGCTTGCTCCTGGGGAGGAAAGTTATGGCAAATCTAGACAGCATCCTAAAAAGCAGAGACATCACCCTGCCAACAAAAGTGCGTTTAGTCAAGGCTATGGTATTCCCAGTTGCAATGTATGGCTGTGAAAGTTGCACCATAAGGAAGGCCGAGCGTCAAAGAATTGAGGCTTTTGAACTGTGGTGCTGGAGAAGACTCTTGCGAGTCCCTTGGACTGCAAGGCGAACAAACCAGTCAGTCCTAGAGGAGATCAGCCCAGACTGCTCCTTAGAAGGCCAGAACCTGAAGATGAAGCTCAAATACTTTGGCCACCTCATGAGAAGGAAGGACTCCCTGGAGAAGAGCCTAATTCTGGGAGCGATTGAGGGCAAAAGAAGAAGGGGACGACAGATAATGAGGTGGCTGGATGGAGTCACTGAAGCATTAGGTGCAAACTTAAATGGACTCAGGGGAATGGTAGAGGGCAGGAAGGCCTGGAGGATTATTGTCCATGGGGTCGCGATGGGTCGGACGTGACTTCGTACCTAACGACAACTATAATTGGAAGAATGTTACACATAGGAGTAGAAGATCTGACCCACTGATGTTCAGCAATCGGTTTCAAGGTCTGCCTGAAGAAGTTGATTCTTCCTGAACCCAGGAGCATGTGCAATCCCCCATGAAGAGCAAGCCCCAACATAGACCAGGAAAAAAGTCACAGGCCCCCACAGGTGAGATTTCTAGGTCTTCTCCCACATGGACCCCACAAAGCTCAGGAAACATTTCACAGTCCTGCACAAGAAAGAGTTTTAGTTCTGCTCCCAAGGGTACGAAGAAACGGGTACTGGTAATTGGGGATTCCTTGCTAAGAGGTGTAGAGGCCGAAGTGTGTAGACCAGACTTGTTGTCTCGAGAGGTCTGCTGCCTACCTGGTGCACATATCAAGGATGTCAAAGAACAGCTGGACAGGCTCATCAAGCCCCCAGATCATTAGCCCTTCTTTCTCATCCATGTAGGAACAAATAATACTGCCCAGCAGAACATGGAACATATTAAGAAAGACTTTGTGGATCTGGGGGAAAAGGTAAAGGACCTGGGAGGACAGGTTGTGTTTTCATCAGTCCTTCCTGTAAGTGGCCGAGGCATAGGAAGAGGGAGAAAAATTATGCAAGTAAATGACTGGCTACATCAATGGTGTCGATGGGAATGGTTTGGATTTCTGGCTCATGGTCAACAATGTCAATATGAGGGGCTATTATCAGGAGACGGCGTGCACCTCACAAGGGAGGGAAAAAGAATTTTTGGGAGGACCTTTGCACACCTGGTGAACAGGGCTTTAAACTAGACACAAAGGGGGAGCAAGACGTAAATTCAGAACTTGGTGTGATGGCAAGATCAGAACATGAGAAGATCTCAAATCCACAGGGAATGTTACATAAGCAGGGAACTACCAGCTTACAAGGAAGTTGAAAAACCAAAACCATGAGGCACAGAAAGGATGGACTATTATTATTATTATTATTATTATTATTATTATTATTATTATTATTATTATTATTATTATTATTATTATTATTATTATTATTATTAATTTTTAGACCGCCCTTCTCCCAATAGGTCTCAGGGCGGCTTACAACATAAATAGTTAAAACACAATAAAATGATGTCTCTACACTATGATGTCTCTACACCAATGCACAGAGTATAGGAAACAAGCAGGAGGAACTAGTAGTTGTAATAGAGGAAGGGGGCTATGACCTAATAGGAATCACAGAAACTTGGTGGGATAATACTCACAACTGGAATACTAAAATTGAGGGGTACAATCTATTCAGAAGGGACAGACAAGAAAAGAAGGGGGGAGGTGTAGCAATATATATTAGGAATCTTTATACTTTTGAAGAAATACAGGTACCCGAGCATGAAAGTTCAGTTGAGTATATTTGAGTAAATATAAAAGGAGTAGGAAATGAGAGTGGTATTATTGAGGGCGTCTGCTATAGACCTCCAAGCCAGTCAGAGGACTAGAATGAGATACTGCTAGACCAAATTACACAATTTTCAAAAAAACAATTGTCATGGGTGACTTCAATTACCCAGATATCTGTTGGAAGACCAACTCTGCTAAAAATGCAAATTCGGTTTAATTCTTAACTTGTCTTGCCGACAGCTTCATTCCCCAGAAAGTAGAGAGGGGAACCAGGGGCTCTGGTATTTTTGACATTATTCTCATCAATAGGGAAGAACTGGTAGATGAGGTGGAAGTAGTGGGCACACTTGGTAGCAGTGACCATGTGCTTTTGGAATTTTCAATCGGGGGAAAGAGAAAACCTTTACGTAGTCGTACGTATAGACTGGACTTCAGGAAAGATGATTTTAAGAGACTTAAAGGTATGTTGTGTAGAGTCCCGTGGTCAGAAAGAGATGGGAGTCCAAGAGGGCTGGGAGTTTCTTAAAAGTGAAATACTGAAGGCTCAATCACAAACAATTCCCTTGAGAAGAAGAGATGGAAGGAGCCTAAGGAAGCCAAGATGGCTTCATAAGCAGTTGTCAAAAGATTTGAGGAATAAAAAAGAGTCATTTAGGAAATGGAAGGAAGGCCTTATTACCATGGATGAGTATAAACAAATAACCAATGATTTTAGAGGGAGTGTTAAAAAAGCTAAAGCTCAATAGGAGCTTAGGCTAGCAAGAAATGCTAAACATAAGAAGGCTTTTTAAATTATATTTCAAGCAAGAAAAAGAATAGGACCACTGTGAGGACAAGAAAGTGAAAATATAACAGATGATGAAGAGAGGGCTGAACTGCTTAACTCTTATTTCTCCTCGGTCTTCTCTTGTGAGGGAAATAGTGGTCAATGTGGCAAAAATATAACACAACACGGGGGACGGGAATGGTGGCCTATGATCAGTGTTGGAAGAGTCCACAAACACCTAGTTTCTTTCAAAGTCTTCTGGGCCACATGAACTGCATCCAAGGGTACTAAAAGCACTTGGAAGTGTCATAGAATCACAGAATCATAGAGTTGGATGGGGCCATACAGGCCATCTAGTCCAACCCCCTGCTCAACGCAAGATCAGCCCTAAGCATCCTAAAGCATCCAAGAAATGTGTGTATTTGCTTGAAGACTGCCAGTGAGGGGGAGCTCACCACCTCCTTAGGCAGCCTATTCCACTGCTGAACTACTCTGACTTGAAAATTTTCCCCCTGATATCTAGCCTATATCGTTGTACTTGAAGTTTAAACCCATTACTGCGTGTCCTCTCCTCTGCAGCCAACAGAAACAGCATCCTGCCCTCCTCCAAGTGACAACCTTTCAAATACTTAAAGAGGGCTATCATGTCCCCTCTCAACCTCCTTTTCTCCAGGCTGAACATTCCCAAGTCCCTCAACCTTTCTTCATAGGGCTTGGTCCCTTAGCCCCAGATCATCCTTGTTGCTCTCCTCTGAACCCTTTCAATTTTATCTACGTCCTTCTTGAAGTGAGGCCTCCAGAACTGCACATAGTACTCCAGGTGTGGTCTGACCAGTGCCGTATACAATGGGACTATGACATCTTGTGATTTTGATGTGATGCCCCTGTTGATACAGCCCAAAATGGCATTTGCCTTTTTTACCGCTGCATCACACTGCCTGCTCATGTTTAGTTTACAATCCACAAGTACCCGAAGGTCTCGTTCACACACAGTGTTACCTAGAAGTGTATCCCCCATCCAGTATCCCCCATCCCCTTCCTTCTCATCCATGTAGGAACAAATAATACAGCCTAGCTGAACATGGAACATATTAAGAAAGTCTTTGTGGATCTGGGGGGAAAGGTAAAGGACCTGGGAGCACAGGTTGTGTTTTCATCAGTCCTTCCTGTAAGTGGCCGAGGCATAGGAAGAGAGAGAAAAATCATGCAAGTAAATGACTGGCTACGTCAGTGGTGTCTTCTGGAAAGGTTTGGATTTCTGGATCATGGTCAACGATGTCAATATGAGGAGATGGTGTGCACCTCACACGGGATGGAAAAAGTATTTTTGGGAGAACCCTTGCACACCTGGTGAAGAGGGCTTTAAACTAAATCTGGGGAGTGAGACGTAAACTCAGAACCTGGCGTGATGGCAAGAACTGAAGATGAGAAGACCGCAAAGCTACTGGGAATGGCACTTAAGCAGGGAAATACTAACTTGCAAGGAAGTTCAAAATCCAAAACCATGGGCACACAAAGGATGGACTATGTCTCTACTCTAGAGCACAGACTATGGGAAGCCGGAGGAACCCGTAGTCCTAATAGAAGAAAGGGATTACGACCTAATAGGAATCTCCAACTATGATTCTATGATTCTATGAGAATGGTGGGCCAATTTATTGGCCAATTTATTCACAATAATTAATAAGACAGGGAAAATTCCAAAGGGTTGGGAGGTGGCAGTCATTGTACCCATATATAAAAAAGGGAATCTGAATGACCCAGCCAGTTATAGACCGATAAGTCTACTAAGCGTAATAAGCAAACTCTACGCAATTGCTGAGCATCAATAGCATTGCTCTTCTACTATGTGTAACAGCCTTCCATTTAATACCCCCCTGTTTTCAGTCCTCCAGTGTTTCTTTTGATAACTTTCCCTCCTCCTGCACTTTATGAGTTCTGTCCAAGAACTCTTCACCCCCCCCTTTATATATTGCAGCATGTTCAAGTGTTTCTCTGACAGCCTGGCTGCCCATCACCACTACTAAACTCTGGTGGGTGAGCCAGAACACTGTGTCCATTATCAACTCTGCCTTGCTTTGGTGTTTTGGGAGGTGTGACAAGGCATTGGCCAGGAACTGCTCCTTGCCTGGTTGAACATAAACAAGAACTGGAAATAAAGCTCCACCCATCTGAGCTGCTTGGGGGAGAGTTTCCGTGGTTCCTGGAGAGTCTGCAGATTCTTGTGGTCCATTAAGCTCAGGGTACCTCCTAACCAGGGCCACCAAGCAGTCAAAGGGCCAATTTGATGGCAGCTGGCTCATTCTCCCAAGTCAACCAGATGCACTCAGCATCATGACATTTTTCTGATGGGTACATGCTGGTGTACAATTGCCCACAATTTTATTTGTTTGTTTGTTTGTTAGATTTTTATACCGCCCTCCCATACGGCTCAGGGTGGTTTCCCCTGTTGGAGGAGGAATGCCCCTATCTGCACATCACTGGACTCCACTTTTACCACAAAGGGCTTGGATGGGTTGGCATGGCAGAAAATGGGCTCAATGAAGGCACGATGACACTGTGCCATCCACTGAAAGTGGGTCCCAGGCTATTTTGCCCCCACCCAACTCCCCTGCATCTTTAACAGCTCAGTTCCATGTAAAGCTTGCTATGAAATCCCGGGAGAAATCCTTCAGCTGGCACCATGTGCACGGTGGAGCCCAACCTGGCACATTATGCAACTTGGCTGGGCCAATGCCCAACCCTGTAACTTAGGACATCAAGGCACTCTATGGAACTTGCATTTGGATAACTTTGCATAGGTTTTTGCAGGAGGTTTTTGCACAGTTGTTAAAGTACCTCCCGAACTAGTTGGACATGCTCATCCTTGGTCTTTGAATATATTAAAAAGTAAACAAAGTACACCAGGACCCCCTTATACAAGTACCAGCAGAGGGGAGGGGATCAAGGTGGAGATAGCGTTTAGGCCCCATTAATCAGTACGCAGCCACAGGGTAACATCCTTCTTTTTAGGAAACAATACTGGCGTTGCCATGCTTGACATAGGTTCTTGTCTAGTAACTTCCGCAGTTCCTTCATCTCCTGCGGGCTCATGGAGTTGATTTTGGCCCTTAGCAGGGGCTCACCCAGTTTCAGTTCAATCTTACAGTCGGTTTTGCAACATTCCCTTTCCTTACAAACCTCCCCCATGTCCCTATATTCCTTGGGCAAAACGTTGAGCTCCTCCCTGCTCAGCCCATCCCACTCAGTCCTGGCCTCCCAGGTCATTAAACATCATTACACAGGAGCTCCAGCACACGCTGGGATCACAGATGAATAGAATCATACAATTATAGATTTGGAAGGGACCTCCAGGATCATATAGTCCAACCCCCTGCACAATTCAGGACACTCACAACTACCTGCCCACCCACAGTGACTCCAATTTCATGCCCAAGTGATCCCCTCATCAAAAATCTCCAGAATCCAGCCAGGCCTGGAGAAAATCCACCTACCATCTCACAGTCGTGATCAGCAATTCCCTGGGTCTGCAAGGAAGGGCCACAAGAGACAAGCCCACAAGCGCTGGCACATCCCCTCCTGCCCGCCCACTCCCCATCTGCCTAAGCTCATAACCTCAGCATTTCTGCCAGATGACTATCTAGCCTCTGCTTATAAACATCCAAAGAAGGCAAACTCACCACCTTCTGGGGAAGCCTGTTCCGCTGAGGAACTGCTCTAATTGCCAGGAACTTCTTCTGGATGTTTAGCCAAGAATTCTTTTGAATTAATTTCAACTCATTGGTTATGGTCCAACACTCTGGGGTGACAGAAAACAACTCTGCTCCATCTTCTCTATGACAGCCCCCCAAGTATTTGAAGATGGTCATCATATCACTTCTTATCATATCACCTCCAGGTTAAACAGACCAAGCTCCCCCAACCTTTCATCATACATCTTGGTCTCCAAAACCCTCTCCATCTCTGTTGCCCTCCTCTGAACATGCTCCAGTTTCTCTACATCCATGGTTCTCAACCTAGGCGTTGCGACCCCATTTGGGGTTGCCCGGCCTCTTCTATGGGGGTTTCCAGGTTGCTGGCTGCCGTGGCGGCGGCCGTGGCTTATGTGGCAGCGCCTTGCGGCAGCGGCAGACAACAAACGGCGGCCCCTGGTGGCAGCAGGCGGAGGCAGATGGAGGCAGGTGGTGGTAGTGGACGGTGGCTGGTGGATGTGGTCAGAGGTAGGGGAGCCATGGCATAGGCTGCCTCCATGCCACCTCGAATGTTGTGTGTGCGCGCAAGCCACCCCCACTGCCAAGTTTGGGGTCGCGGCGGTTAAAAGGTTGAGAACTGCTGCTCTACATCTTTCTTCAGTTGTAGTGCGCAAAACTGAACACAGGACTCCAAGTGAGGCCAAACCAGAGCAGAGTAAAGCGGTCCCATCACCTCCCGTGATCTGGACACGATACTCAGAATCACAGAATCATAGAGTTGGAAGGGGCCATACAGGCCATCTAGTCCAACCCCCTGCTCAATGCAGGATCAGCCCAAAGCATCCTAAAGCAAAGCATCCTACTCCAATTGATACAGCCCAAAATCTCATTTGCCTTTTTAGAGACTGAATCATAGAATCATAGAGTTGGAAAGGGCCATTCAGGCCATCTAGACTGCTGACTCATGTGCTGTGTGTGGTTTACTAAGACCTCCAGATCCTTTTCACATGTACTACTGAAGTAATGACAGACAGGAGGCTTCCTTCTCTCTCTCTCTCTGCTTGCCTGCTCTAGAGCTTGCCGTTCGCTTCTTTTATTCAGTTTTACAGTTCAGGAAAATCTTCCCAATACACAACTGCGGACAGAGGTTTGCAGACCTTGGGGTACTTGTGGATTGTAAGCTAAACATGAGCAGGCCGTGTGATGCAGCGGTAAAAAAGGCAAATGCCATTTTGGGCTGTATCAACACATCAAAATCACAAGATGTCATAGTCCCATTGTATACGGCACTGGTCAGACCACACTTGGAGTACTGTGTGCAGTTCTGGAGGCCTCACTTCAAGAAGGACGTAGATAAAATTGAAAGGGTACAGAGGAGAGCGACGAAGATGATCTGGGGCCAAGGGACCAAGCCCTATGAAGATAGGTTGAGGGACTTGGGAATGTTCAGCATGGAGAAAAGGAGGTTGAGAGGGGACATGATAGCCCTCTTTAAGTATTTGAAAGGTTGTCACTTGAAGGAGGGCAGGATGCTGTTTCTGTTGGCTGCAGAGGAGAGGACACACAGTAATGGGTTTAAACTTCAAGTACAACGATATAGGATAGATATCAGGAAAAAGTTTTTCACAGTCAGAGTAGTTCAGCAGTGGAAGGGGCTGCCTAAGGAGGTGGTGAGCTCCCCCTCACTGGCAGTCTTCAAGCAAAGCTTGGATACACACTTTTCTTGGATGCTTTAGGATGCTTAGGGCTGATCCTGCGTTGAGCAGGGGGTTGGACTAGATGGCCTGTATGGCCCCTTCCAACTCTATGATTCTATGATTTAAATGAAGTTTGCCAAAAGCCCCCCCCCCCCCCAAACAGCTGAGTGACTGGGAGCAACCTGTTCTCCACTAGTCTGCAATTTTTGAGGCTGTCTTGTGCAGACAACGTTTAAAGGGTCTTTAACGTTTAAAGGGACTGCACAAGACTGGCCTGCTTCCGTCATTCAGCTGTTTTTCTGGCGTCCTGCAAACCCTGCTTGAAGGCAGTGAGGCCCCTTTCCATGGGGTTTGTCGGGCCATGAACTGGTTTGGTTCATAGTTTGGTTTGTGGTTCAGTGACCCAATATGAATTGCACTTTCCCAGTTTGTGCCCATCCTTACTAAAGATTCCCCTGAATGGAGAGGGGCATGTTCCACAGTGGATGGGGTTCTGCCACTCAGGTCAACCGGGCCTACTCAGTCCTCTCCCACTGGAGAAAGGCTGAGTGGAATAGTTGGCTACTAGCCCTTGTGTCAAAGAATCCAGAATAGTTCAAGGGCTACTCCTAGACTTATTTTTGTAAGCCATACTGGCAGCTTCTCCAGTGACCCTCTTGTGTCCCTGTTGTGTTTCTCAGTCTTCACAGAGGCTGGTCAACAATGCCGGTTTCCTTTTCGACACAGTGGTGAGCTGTACTTCTCATGCATAACCAATGCATTTTCTATGAAGAAATGGTGAGTCTTTCTGACAACCTCAAGAATTTTTAAAATTAACATTTTAAAATGGTCAACCAGTTACGGATATTAAGGTTTCTATGGTTGTTATTCTGTTGCATCTTTTATTTTTAATTGAACTAAAATATTTTGAAATTCCAGAGAAAAAGAGGGTATAAAGCAAGTAAAATGAAGATAGATAAATAATGAAATAAGAGTGTTTAACATCCTGCAGACATCAGCAGGGTAGAATGCCCTTAAAGCTGCTGCCTCCTCCAGAAGAACCAACCTTTGCAGTATGGAAATCAGTTAAATTTAAATGAAAGAGAACCTTGAAGCCCTACAAGATTTCCAAGGGATGAATTAGGAGGGTCAGAGCTACTTTTTATCTGGCACTCAAAAGCTCATATTCTCAAAATCTTGCTGGTCTCTAAGCATCCACTGGACACTGATCAAACTGTTCTACTGCAAACCAACATGGCCTCCCCCTGAAACTATTTGAAGTAGAAAGGTTTGAGTTCAGTGGGACAAAGCTTAATTCTGGGTAGAAGCATTCATACACATGCATGGAATTTAACTTTGTTGCTCTTAAAGGAGTAAAACTTCAGAGCAACTTAGCTACACACCTGGTTCTATCTTCATGGGGATTAGTGATCATTCCAGTTATCTCCTACACCCAGCTGGAGGTTGGCAGCCCTCCCCTCCCCATTACAGTCAGTTTTTTATTCCAAGTCTACCCCAGTGGTTCAGTGCTCACAATGGGACAGACTTCCCTTGAAGCATTTTTTAACCTTTCCAGGTGTTCGACTACACACAATCACGACCGGGACAAAGAATGGGGGTTTTGTTCCACTTCATCTAATGAATCTCTAGGTATGTGAATTCTGTTTGGAATGCCTTTGTTAGTGATAAAATTTCAATTGTGCTGAGAGAGGCTTCAGTGGCCCTGCCCAGTTGGTGCAAAGCAAAGAAGCAACAAAGATTAAAGTGATCTTTAGCAGGGAAAAAAATGGAAGTGATTTAGCTCCTTCCCAAGAGCTGAACAAGAATGTTTGTGCAGATAAAGTGGAAAGACTGATGATGGAAGCCACCTTGGATCCCCATTATTTATTTTGTATTTATTTATTAATTAATTGATTTGCATCCCACCCCTCACAGTGACTCAGGATGGCTAGCAAGAATAAGGTTTACAATAAAGGTAAAGGTAAAGGTATCCCCTGTGCAAGCGCCGAGTCATGCCTGACCCTTGGGGTGACGCCCTCCAGCGTTTTCATGGCAGATTCAATACGGGGTGGTTTGCCAGTGCCTTCCCCAGTCATGATCGTTTACCCCCCAGCAAGCTGGGTACTCATTTTACCGACCTCGGAAGGATGGAAGGCTGAGTCAACCTTGAGCCGGCTGCTGGGATCGAACTCCCAGCCTCATGGGCAGACACCTTCAGACAGCATGTCGCTGCCTTACCACTCTGCGCCACAAGAGGCTCAAGGTTTACAATAAACCCCCATAAATGAAAGAATAAAAGAATAGACTAATTAAAATACTGGATTGACATCACATTTCCTCCATAAAAACAACAACCCAAACCCTACCACGGTGCTCTCAGTGTGGGTATAATTGGGTGACTCAGGCAGAGATGGTAGATTTTTATCCCAGAGAGAGGGGGGGATGCATCTACGTCCACAGACATATGTATATTGGGGAAGGCCTGATGATAACTTCTACATGCAGTAGGTGCACGCTGGTTTCAACCAAAGGCTTGGTGGAAGAGCTCTGTTCTGCAGGCCCTGGGGGACTGTTGGAGTTCAGGCAAGATCCACTTGGGAGCTCTTTCCACCAAGCTGGGGCCACAGCCAAAAAGACCATGGCCCTGGTCGAGGCCAGGTGCACCTCTTTGGGGCCACAGACCACCAGCCTGATGGCATTGGCTGAGCTGTTAACTTCTGTTATATACCCCAAGCAATCTGCAGGTTAAGCCCCAAAAGAGAGCAGGATCGGTAGGTGGTACACTGAGGGTTTATCTCTCCCCAAGCACAATGAAGACACAGTAAAGTGAATACATTTAAAGTTTATTTAGGGATTAGAAAGGGCTACAGACTTGCAGTTAGAAACACTTCAAAATAGCAGTTCAAAAGAGATTCATCACTGAATTCTGATAGCACTTCAATGCAAATCCAGCCACATAGTGAGTACATGCATATATGCATGTGTTAGCAAAGCTTTACCTAACTCATTTAAAGTAATTAAAATGATTCCCCATATATTTTTAGATTACCAATACACAATCATGCAAATACAACATCCATCCTGAACAACCCCCCTAATTACTTGAATATCTTTGTAGTGAATGAGCAGCAATTTCATGGTTCATATCTACCTACCCTTTAGGATCCAGCATGGGCCTCAAGGCCAGAAGGAAGTAGGAACAATGCAGAATTTCTGAGAACTCTCCCAATGGTTCCCATCTTTTAAAGCTCCCTCACATTGATCCAACACCCAGTCACACTTTCTAAGCCAGTGCCACTCCAGTTCTTTTCACATCAATAAACCACACATCCCACAATACTCATCTCAGGTACCTTCCCCATTTGGCAAGGAAAGTCCCCGAAGTTATATAAAGCACTTGTCCATATATGGTCAATTTCCCCTTCCTCCTAACTGCCTAAACGTTGACCTAGACCACAAAAGTCCCCGAGAGTTGGAGGTGTGGCCAAGATGTCATCCTGTGAGGATTGCATTGCAATCACTGAAGCCTGACAGGGGCCAATTATGGAAGCAGTTGGCAGAAAAGAGGAGGGGTACGCAAACGCCACCTCACCTTTCTACCCAGGAAGTCTTAGGGAACTCTTGGAGCCGTCTCCAATCCTTTAGGGAGTATATCTCCCCGGATTACAGGCTGTCAGCATTTCGGGTCAAGAGGACGACCGCCATATTCTATCTTGGACTAATCTTCTAAGCTTGGAACGACCAGCTGATAAAAGCCGGAATTTACCTAGAGCATCTTTTTTTTCTCCAGCTTGAAGAGAGCAGAAGTCTGAGGAATGCAAAAAATGTGAGTGCTTTGCTTGTTATCCGCTCCTTCCAAGTTAGGCATTCCAACTCCCCCCCCCCCTTTTCGCCCGAACTAATTTACAAGAGAATTCTTTTTTCGGCCGGGAGGCAAGCCAGCTAAATACACTCGCTAAAACGGACAATGAAAGAGCTTGAGAATTTGTTAATGAGAGCTCAGGGGAAGTTTCTGAAAGAACACGGAGATTTTGCAAACTGATAACGTCTAAGCACCCGAACTCTTGCGAGACGAGACTTTATTACATAGTGCGTACAGAAATGGAAAATCTAACAAATGCACAGATGTTTTATTTGTTAAACAAAAGCAACTTAGAGATACTGAAAGCAGTTAAAAAGATTGAAAATGAAATTCAAGATACCAGGAAAGAGCTCTCAGATAGAATCGACGGTTTGAAGAAAACAGCTGATGAAAACACAAATCAGCTGGCAACATACCAAAGTCCAGATGCCAGACAACAGGAGTGGGAGTCAACATTGGAAGCAGAACCACAAGCTAGGAGCACTAAAATTAAAGACGTCCCAGAAGAACTTGGGAAAACAGATCTAAGGAAGGAAATTGCAAAAAGCCTGGAACACTACATGCAGGAGGAAGAGATCCGGATAGATAAAGTATACAGAGCCTACAAGCAAGAATCAACCAAGAGACTTTTTTTGGCCCTGACAGAAAAGCGGCCAGAAATACTCTATACAGGAACCATCAGGTGACACCGCTGAGTGGGGTGGATCAAGAAACACAAATACTTCAAGACCCGCAAGCAGATACATCATGGAAAAGAACACAATTTCATTTTCTGCAACCACCTGAAGAATGTGATGAACAGTGGAGCATTCACTTGGCTTCCTGTGGGAAAGACAGCAGCAGTAACTCTTAGGTCAGGGTCAATATATGAAGGGAACTGACTTTATACTACCTAAGACAATAATAGAATATATTCTCATAACAGATTATATTCTCATATGTATCAACAATTACTTTGCTAAGAAAGATGGTAACAACTTCTAGATTAGGATTAATATGTGATGGGAACTGAATATGTATGTTAAGAGGATGGCAAACTATACTTTCATATGTATCAATAATTATTTGGTTAGTTGATTGTCTTTTTTTCTTTATAATTGAAGCGATGGGAATTGAGCATGTACGTTTCAAGATAAGAATGGATTGTGTTTTTATATAGATTAATGATTACTCTGCTAGCCGCCTGCTTCCTTTTTTTCTCTCCATTTTTTTGTAAACTTAAAACAGCAATAACTTAGGTTAGGACTAACATGCAATGGTAACTGACTATATATTTCTTGAGATAATATCAGATTATACTATGTATGGTATACACGCATAGACAATGTATAGACTGTGTACTAATAATTATTTATTAGCTGGTCGTTTTTTTTTTTCTTTTTCTCTCTTTTACCTTTCTGTAAATGCTTTACATAACAACAAACAATAAAAATTTCAGAAACAAAAGTCCCCGAGAGTTTGGTCCGGTTCTATTGCACATATGGCATTCAGATTCAGATTCAGAGTCAAACTTTATTACAGTTGTTCAGACCAAGTTATATAAAGTTAATACATAAAAGACCAAAAGAATAGGGTCATTTGATATAATACAATCTAAAACAGACAATAAAATAGAACTTAAAATTATGCTACTTTAGAGCATCGGATTTTTATGATGATGGCACAAAACTTAGCCAGCTGAGTTGTCACCTGGGGGGACTCATCACTTAGCAGCCTCTTTGCTCGATTTACATCATGATGTTCTGGCAACTTTTAAAGGAGTGGCTCAATCAAGTTGCTACGAATGTCTACATAAGCAGGGCAGTGGAACAATATATGTTCTCTTCTATCAATTTTGCCATTCCCACAAAAACATTGTCTCTTATAGTGACCCTCTACAAGAGCTGAAGGCAAGACGGAGCATCTTGCAAGGGTAAAAGCCCATCTTTGTTTACTCATTACCACCCGAGACAGATAAGTGGCAGGAGCCAGAACATATCTTGTTTTAACTAGGGCCCAAAAAGTTGGAGCTTTACTCAGGTCCAGTTGACATCAATTGTCCCGTATCCGCTGCTTAACTAATGATGCAGCTTGATCATGAACAAGGGAGTGGTGAGCTATAAATATAATAATAATAATAATAATAATAATAATAATAATAATAATAATAATAATAATAATAATAATAATTTGGATAATAAGTGTATGGAGAAGCCCAGACTTTGGATTCCTCTGTGAACAGCCTTAGTCCAAGATGATTGGAAGTTGTCATTCAGGGTTAAAGAAACTATACCCTGTGGGTTATTGTCAGGATCAGTCCCTGCTCTCTGCCATGCTTGACTGGCAGTGAACCTAAGTGACTCCATCTTGAGATGCTGTGCCTTTTCTGAAATTTTCCCATGTAACCATGCCTGTAGTTTTCCTTTGCTTCCCCCTTTCTTTGATCCTTGCATTTTCACACTGCATAGTCTCCCCACTGTGAAACAATGTTGCCCAGTTCCTGCAAACATCTGATCAGCTAGCCTGAGGCGCCAGCCTGACCAAGGCCATGCTAACTTCAACACCATGGCAGGAAGCCTGGGATGGCACCTGGGTGAGGGGTTCCCCCTCCCTTGGGAACGCTTGGGTTTGGGCAGGAGAATTGTATTGATAACTGCTTGCTGTTATAGTGACCAGATCTAATTCCAATTAAAGCTTTCTTATAGAAGTTTGTGAGTTTTGTCGGCGCTTGACAGTAAGTCAAGACTCACAACGCCTTTCCTTCGACATGATGGCTATGTATGGAGGGGGCACCTTCCTAAGCAAAATCAGGGACGAGGAGGACGAGACGGCCGGTGGCCCCGATGGGGACCTCGGGATGCTCGGTCCGCTTGACCTGGGAGACTCCTCGAGCCGGGGAGGCCTGATGCTGATGCCTTTGGGCGCCAGGGCCCGATCCATCACACATACGCTGGTGCAATCCGGGATGGCTCGAGCGCTGGGGGGCCTCAGTCCTGCTCCCCAGTTCTTCTTGGAGCGGCATGTCACCGAGCAACGGCGGATGTCCTGGTTCGACGACCCCACCGGGCAGGCGCAATGGGCCCCGATGCTGCCAAAAGGAATCCTGGATTGCGACACAGCGACCGCGCTGGAGGTGCTGGACCTCCGCAACCGGGTGGGTCGCATGGGAGCCTGGCTCACTACCGTGACAAGTGAGCTAGGGGAGGACTCCCAGAAGATGACCCGGCCGCTTTCTGGCTGAACTTTGGAGGACCGTGGCCATCCCTGCAGAGAGGGCAGCAATTGCCCTACCGGCGGCTCCTGCACGTGAGGAGCAAGAAGGGGCCGCAGGAGCAGTGGGTGGCGCCGAAGAGCCACCACCCCGGGAGCCTACGCCGGAGGGCGAGGAGCCTATCGAGCCGGAGGCACTGGCAGGTGGCGCCGGGGAGCCACAGGAGCCTCGGCCGGACCAGGGAAAAGAGGGGGGGGACCCCAGGACCCGGGGCCACTACCGCGTGGAGACCGAGACCGAGTCGGGCGCTCACGCCCTCGTGTCCCTGCTGGGCGACCAGTGGCAGGGGAGTGGATAGAGGAGCCCGCCGGGAGACCACAGTTGCCACCGCAGTTGAGAGGGGCCAAGATCCATCGCCTTTACCGGTTCAAGACTTGTTTCACCGATGACCCCGAAATCTTACCTGGCATCCTGGTGGACCTCCAAGCCTACATGATGGATGTGGAATTCACCTTCCAGGACGATGCGGAGCGCATCCGTTTTGTCAGTGACTGCATGGATGGTGAAGCAGCCAAGTGGTTCATGGACCTGTACCGGTACGCCCCAATGGAGGTGCGCAACTATGATCGATTCATGCGCTGCATGAGGGAGCGGTTCGAGGACCCATTTGAACGAGAGACAGCGGAGGCTGGCCTGAAGTCGATCAAGCAAAGCACCATGTCGGTGAGCCAGTACACCCGGGAGTTTCGGAAACTGGCTGCGGCGGTCCCCCGCTGGAGTGAGCTCCAGCGTGTCCACACTTATCGTGAGGGGCTGAATGAGAGCCTGGCCCAAAAATGTCTACACCTAGACGACCCGGAGACGGTGATGGGTTGGGCTCGCCTGGCAGGCAAGGTGGATCAGAGCCTGCGGGTGGCGTAGGAACTAGGCGGTGGGAAGACCAAGGCGCCGGTGAAGACATCGACACCGAAGAAGACGGCCGCCCTGAAGGCACCTAAAGTGGATGCGATGGAACGCAACAGGGTTAGGGAAAAGGGGCTTTGCCTTGGCTGTGGAGGATAAGGCCACTTCCTCGTTCAGTGCCCATTGAAGAAGCAAACGCCAGTGCAGGGGGACAAGGCTGCCAGCAACCCGACAACTGTCGCCGTGAAGCTGGCGGGTGGGGCCCCGAAGCAGAAGGGGGACACCAAGAAGACCGTGCGCTCGCTACTTTGCAGTTGTTTCCGCGTGCGCGGGATCTCCCACGCCAACAGGTCCTGGACCTTCCCAGGGTCCATTTCTATTCCCCCACTAGGGACGCGAAAACCCAGGAACTCCATCGCCTCCCGGTGAAACTCACACTTCGAGAGTTTTGTGTACAAGTGATGCGCCCGCAGCCGGCGCAGCACTTCCTGGACCAAAGACACGCGTTCCGCAGGGTCTTCTGAATACACCAAAATATCATCCAGATAAACCAGGGCCCCCTTGTACAGCAGGTCATGCATGACCTCGTTAATCATATTCATGAACACGCCTGGAGCGCCAGCAAGGCTGAACGGCATGTCGGTGTACTCAAACTGTCCCAAGGGGGTGTTACACGCCGTCAGGTATTCATGCCCTTTCTTAATTCACACACGGTAGTATGCCTCCCTCAAGTCTAAACTTAACAATAAAATGTTAACAACAAATGTGAAATGCCCCTGTGTGTGAAAGGTGTCCGGGGTGTCCAAGTTGAATACAGACCAATCAGGGTGTAGTACTCTGATTGGGCCAGCCCCTACATTCGCCTCTCTCACAGGGGGTCTATTATGGGGAGAGGAAGGGAAGGCGATTTTAAACTGCTTAGAGACACCTGAGGCCTGCTTGGTGACTGTGGACCTTTCCCAGTTCTCAGAGTTCTTAGCCCCACTTCCCTCACAGGGTGTCTGTTATGGAGAGAGGAAAGGAAGGTGATTTTAAACTGCTTAGAGACACCTGAGGCCTGCTGCGTGACTGTGAGTCATTCCCAGTTCTCTCAGAGCTCTCAGCACCACTTGCCTCACAAGTGGTCTATTGTGGGGAGATGAAGGAGAAAGGTGTTTGTAAACTGATTCGTGACTCCTTTTGGTAGTAAACAGCAGGGTACAAAATCCATTTCTTCTTCTGAGGGGCAAAGAAGCATGTGAGCACATAACATTATATCAACTGTAAAAAAAATGGTGTAGGACCACAGAACAGGGAGGAATTGGTTGCCATGTAATCTCCCCCTAATAGTCTCCAGTCTGATTTTCCCTTCATATAACTGAAGACATGGCTCTTGAAAGCTCATCTGTAACCACTATGCCACAATTCCCAAAGTTCAGTCCTCTCCCATAATCAATGAATATTCCAAACCACAGGTTCGTGACACCCATCTCTCCATACTCCATACTCTCATTTGTCATCACACCACCACAATCCCCCACACAACACACATATTCAACCTTATGCCCTTACAGACTGGACAACTCCTCCCCTTACTCTTCCAAATGGCAAGCTCTCTCTATCTTAATCTTTTCCTCTCTACCTCCCTCTCTTTTTGGTATTTATCTCCCCCCTGCTAGTACCCGTTATATCAGCTACAATGAGCTTTAATTCTAGTGTAGCATATTACAAAAACTCCTCCACCACTTCTGTTCTCCAAGAAGTGTCAAAAAGAATGGGCAGAGGTTCAGATATTACATCTGCATGTTCTTTTAGTATCCTTGGATGCATTTCAACTGGCCCAGAAGACTTTGTTTAATTTGAAGAAACTAGTTTGTGGACTGCTCCAACAGTGATCCTAGGCCACCGTTCCCATCCCCCCTGTTTTGTTACGTTTTTGCCACACTGAGCACGATTTCCCTCACAAGAGAAGACTGAGGAGAAATAGGAGTTAAGCAGTTCAGCCCTCCATTTATCATCTGTAACAATTGCATTTTCTTGTCCTCGCAGTGATCCTAAGGTGTCCCTATTCTTTTCCTTACTTGAAATATAACTAAAGAACCCTTTTTGCTATGGTTAGCATTTCTTGCTAGTCTAAGCTCATATTGAGCTTTAGCTTTTCTAACAATCTCCATACAATTCAATATATTCAGCAGTGTGACCAGAACCAGATAGAATGAAATTAATTCAGAAGAAATTCTGTCTAAACATCCGGAAGAAGTCCCTGACAGTCAGAGTGGTTCCTCAGTGGAACAGGCTTCCTCAGGAGGTGGTGAGTTCTCCATCTTTGGAAATTTTTAAACAGAGACTAGATAGCCATCTGACAGAGAGGCTGATTCTGTGAAGATTCAAGGGGGTGGCAGGTTACTGTGGATGAGCGATAGAGTTTCATTGGAACCATTCCGCCACAGCCTCCAGGTATCTGGCCATCACAAGATAGTGCTGGGTGTCATTGGCATATTGCACGAAACCTCTCACCTTCTGGGTGAGAGGGCACATAAAGATGTTAAAGAGCATTTGAGAGAGGATGACATCTTTGGTTTGGTCTAGTGGTTAGGAGTGCGGACTTCTAATCTGGCATGCCAGGTTCGATTCTGCGCTCTCCCACATGCAACCAGCTGGGTGACCTTGGGCTCGCCACGGCACTGATAAAGCTATTCTGACCGGGCAGTGATATCAGGGCTCTCTCAGCCTCACCCACCCCACAGGGTGTCTGTTGTGGGGAGAGGAATGGGAAGGCGACTGTAAGCCACTTTGAGCCTCCTTCGGGTAGGGAAAAGCGGCATATAAGAACCAACTCTTCTTCTTCTTCTTCTTCTTCTTCATCTTGTGGAACCCCACACTGGAATTGGCATCAATGCAATTGACTCTCTCCAACAGCCACTGTCTGTTCTCGATCTTGGAGACAGGAGATCAGGCATTGTAAGGCTGTCCCCCTGTATCCCTGCATCAATGAGGCAGTGAGCACGAAGGTTGACTACATTGAATGCTGCAGTCATATTGAGTAGTATCAGCAGCGCTGATCTTCCTTGGTCCAGCTGGCATTGGAGATCATTCATCAGAGCGACCAGTACAGTGTCCACCCCATGGCCAGTATGGAACTGGATAGAAATTGATCCAGAACTGAAGCTTCATACAGGAATACTACCAATTGATTCACCTGTTCCACAGTCTTTCTCAGAAATGTTAAGTGTGATACTGGGTAGTAATTAGCAGACTTCTGTGGATCAAGTGATGTTTTTTTCAACAGGCTTCTGTGGATCAAGTGATGGTTTTTTCAACATGTACCACTGCCTCTTTAACCCCCCCCCCCCGAAAGTCCCTTGTTTTAAGGAGCCATGAGAGGCAGGGATCCAGGCCCCATTAATGTTAGTAACCTGTTCACTTCATTCTTCAACAGATACCTGAAATGATCAAAAAGAACCCCCATAAATGGCTAAGAGGCCTCTAGAACTTTTACTGTATTAAACTGTATTACTGTATTAAAGGTTGGAGGGAAATCACAATGGAGCATTGAGATTTTATCCACCAAAAAGCTTGCAAATGTCTCACAGCTCATGTATAAACCAGGCAAATGGTTAGCTTATAGACTCTCGAAAGAATCCCACAAAAAATCCATTTCTCAGATGAAGCTAAATAGTCAGAATACCTCACGGAGAAGAAGATTCATAGATGTTTTTTGAAATTTTCTCAAAAGCTTTATTGTTCAGAAGATAAAGGTTTTGGCTTTCCAATAAACCATTTAAAAGATATCCCTCTGAAAAAAATGAGAGACTTAGGTTTTGAAAAGTATGAACTTGGTGAAGGCTTACACAGTTTGTTATGGCCTACAATGGGAACTAAGAAAAGAATAGACATCCATTTTAGGAGGATGCTTAATTGAAAATGTGGATGAAAGACATCTTTGAAGGATTAAGCTTCAGATGACTCTGCTTGAGTCACCTTGTCACTGCTTCCAGGCAGTGGATAATGTTTCTAGGGGAGAATCAGGGCAATCATCGACCAGGAGGAAGAGAGCTGGTGCTAAATAGATAGAAGCACTTGCAATGGTAGTCTCTCTTTCTATATATGCTTTGCCTGGGCCTCACCAAGTCTTAGAAGGTCGTCTAGGGAGAGTTCCAAGGTTACCAATTTAGTTTCAATATATTTATGCCAGCTGGATCGGAAAGAGTCTTGAAATATCAGGCGGAGGAGGGCTGAAGGTTGCTGTGAGCAACCTGGTGTAGAAACACTTGAGATGGACCCCTGCCTCAACCATCATCATGGCAGCTTCGAGTCTAATCTCTGGGTATTTGTAACACAGGAACTGAGATTGTACTTTCTCAAAAGGCTTGAAACAGGATTCAGGAGTTCTGAGAAGGGACCTATAGAGCAATTGAGGCAAAAACTTGGCTTGCAAAAACCTTAATACCACTGGAATGGGGGGGGGGAGCAAGATGGCGGTGTGATAAGAATACTGATCCATGAGACTTACAACTCTGGATCTCCCTGGTCCCCTCCCTGGGAATGCCGCCGCTGTCGGTTGGGTTGGTTTGGGTTGAACGGTGTATTTGTTTTTGTAGGATGTTTTTATGTATTAGGGGTTTTATGGGTTTTTATATGTTGATACCCGCCACGAGCCTCAGGGGAGTAGTGGGCTATAAATCGAAGTAATAAATAAATAAATAAATAAATAAATAAATAAATAAATAAATAAATAAATAAATAAATAAATAAATAAATAAATAAATAAATAAATAAATAAAGAAAGAAAGAAAGAAAGAAAGAAAGAAAGAAAGAAAGAAAGAAAGAAAGAAAGAAAGAAAGAAAGAATCATAGAATCCTGGAGTTGGAAGGGGCCATACAGGCCATCTAGTCCAACCCCCTGCTTAACACAGGATCAGCCCAAAGCATCCTAAATATCTCTTGGTCCCACGGCATCAGGGACAAGGCAACGCCCACTCACCATTCTTCAGATTTTTTTCTGTTTCTCCTTTCAAGTTTCGTTTGCCTTGCTGATTTCCCAGACTTCTGGCTGCCAGTTCTGGCTTTATTCCTTATAATAATAAGGTAATGGGAAACAATTGTACATCTTTAGAAGATATTTTCTCTGAGATCTCCCCCACCTGCAGCAGTTTGCTTTGTTCTTTGGAGATTGCTGGCTAGAGAGCTAAAGATTGTGAGATGAGGTGCTGTTCCCATCCAACTCTCGGAAGATGAGCTTGAGTTTAGAGAGTCAGGAACTGATTGGTCCCAGCACAGGCGCTTTGTAGAAGACCCAGGTGTCCAGAGAGTAGTCTTACTTTGCATTCCATGGTGCCCTTCTTTGCAGCCTAGAGTGTCCTGATCCCGGAAACCCTCAGGAGTTTATTTTTTGTCTTCTTTTGCTTTACTCACTTTCTGCTTCTTCTGCTACGGGTCCCTCTGTTCTGCAGATTACAAGGCTGGGTAATTGGGTGTCTCTCAATCAGGAGATGAGTGCCAGGAGCCTCTGCAATTGCCCAGGCCACACTTCCTGGAATAGCTCTAAGCACAAGAGCTGCAGAGACTCACCCTCCACCCAAGGTTCTGGTTGAGAAACATTGGAATCTGCAATGCTTCTCTATTAATAACAGATTTTAACCATCGTCTCCTTTTATTGCTGGGCTTATAGCTATTGTCATATATAAGATATATAGTTTACATGCTTTGATTATATACTGACTTTACAATTATATACTTTTTTGTGAACTAACAAATACAATTATTTATATTCTGATATGTCAGCTAAATTGAGACACTTTTTGAGATCACCCAAATTCAAAAGCCTAACCCAAATTATTTTTCATCTGCGAAACAAAAAAGACATGGCATATTCTAAAAGAAATCCAAAGAAGACAGAAGAAGAGGAAGAAGAGGAAGTTCCAAACACTATGGAAGGTCTGCACAGTTTAGATAAATGCAATAAAGAAATGAGATTGCCAACAGAGGGGTTACACAAGAAAATTGTCTCAGTTCAAAAAGAGGTCATTGACTCCAAGAAAGGATGGTCTTTAAAAAGCTGTGGAGTCCAACACAAAGCATATGGAAGAGGACCACACTGAAGTGCAAGAAGCGGAGACAGACGTGGCTGAATTGGAGGACTGGAAATCAGCTGCTGAAGAGCAGTTTGAGGGTTTGGAAACTCAAACAATGTCAAGAAACATGAGGATTAAAGGTGCTGTAGAAGAATTAGGCAAACAAGATCTCTGTTGGGAAATAATCACTGCACTGGAGAATATCTCCCAGATTAAGATATTCAAGTTGATAAGGCATACAGAGTCTTTTTTCAGAGCTGCAATTCAAAAGAGCTGCAATTCAAGAGACCTTGTGATAAGTTTTAACACTATTCTAGTGAGAGATGCTGTATTGGAGAAGAGTAAGGTGACCAGATTTTAACATTGGTAAAGCCGGACACCATTGACCAGGGGGGGGGGGTTCTTAATTTAAAATGTGGTCTATATGGAGCAACAAAAAGTTTCATAGAATGCATAGAATGCAAAAATAGTATTGTAATATATATTTTTTAATTTCAACATAAGTACAATTTACCAGGTACCCCCAGATGTCCCTCCAAAAGTGGGACAATCTGGTCACCTTAAGAAGAGCCACTCTGTTCTGTTGAACATCTCTGGACAAGAAGTTAAGATTTTCTAAGATCTCCCAGCTGAAACCCTTTGTAAAGACCATAGCTTAATTTTTTTTTTGCAACAAATTCTCATACAAAAAGGGATTAGGTATTTTTGCAAGATTCCTTTTGCTTTGGAAGTTGTTTTACCTACTCGAAGAGGAAACATCAGAACATTTCAGCGGGTGCAGGAGTTGGTGAATCAGCTATCTCAGGGGCCTCCAAGTCAGGCTCACTTGACCCCCATCCCTCCCTCAACAACCCAGCCCAGGGTAAAATATGGAGAAGCTAAAATTACTTTTGGTTTCTGTGAATAGGTTAAATGCACCAATTAAAAGAAGAAGATTTTAAAAATCAATTAAAGAAATTGTGGACTGATTAAGGTCTCATTCAAAAATTATTCAATTTGAGAAGCTTGGTAAAGTTTTTAGTGTCTCTGCCCCCCCGCCCCCCAAAAAAGAAGAGGTGTCGCTATATACATTGTGAATCTGAACAGGTCATTAATCCCAGTTCCCGACCTGTAGGTCTCGTCCCCTTCTGAGGTTTGCTTGATTCCTTTGTGCTCCTGGATCTCCCGCGATGTCGTGACACCTTCCTGGGCCCCCTCGAGAGAGCCCCTCCCACCCCCTGCCGTCATTTCAAAGCTTCGTCCTGCCTTCACTTCCTTATCTCTTCTCACAAGGCTGTTCTCACTGGAAGCTCAGTCTAAATACCAGATGGGCAATTGGGTTCTTTTGGCACCTTGTAGATCAGAGGAAACTGTATTACTTTTTCTGTGTGAATCAGTGTTCCTGCCCAATGCTGCCCCCATGCCACCCCCCCAGCTTTGCAACCCCCTTCCTCAGTGTCTCTGTCAAGATTCCTGTCCAAGAGCTTATAGGATGTGCTAATCTTTGTCCTGATTCTCCATATAAAGACTTTTACTTAAAGTGTCATCCTGGAGCCCGAGAGTGAGGTCTGTTGTGTGGTTCTGCTGGGTCCTGACCGCTTGGCTCCTGACAGAACGTTAGTGCTGAAATTTTGTCTCAAGACTCAGGTGGGCATTTTAGAAAGCTCAAGCTGCAATTACCAAACACCAAAAAGGTGATTTTGACTGACATCTATGTCACTAATAATGCCAAAGACACATTTTGAAGGGGTTTTCCAAAAAGAGAAAACTTAGATATTGTTTCTTTTGGTAGGAAACTTTAATGTGATTCCAGATCCAAGATTGAAGAAGCCCTGCAGAAAACAAGGTGCTAAATTGCCAAAGAAAGTTCTAGCCTATTTTGATCAACTCTCCTTAACTGATGTCTGGAGATTCAATAATCCACAAATACATCAATTGACTTTTTATTCTCAAAGACATAAAGGCATAACTGTTGGCTGTCAAAATCTTTACTTTAGTTGGTTTGGAACATTCAGATTCTACCTAATACTTTTACAGACCATAATTCACTGGAATTAACTCTGAATTATCACAGGTCTGGGCTTAGGCATTGGAAAATGGACCCCTATTTCCTCGAAGACAAACACAGAGTACGGGAATTCAGATATAAAATGTTGGAAATGGTTGGCTTTTTAAATCATATGTGGTGGACATGTTAGAAAATATTGGAGAATATTTGGAGAATATTTGGAGAATATTTGGAGAATATTTGGAGAATATATTGGAGAATATTTGGAGAAAATATTCTGAAAATAATGTTGAAAGTTAAATTTCCATTTTGCCTGAATTTACGCTGCTGAGTGTGTTACCAGGCAGTGTTTCTTGAAAAGCTGGCGATTTTTTTCTTCTATGCAACAGCTGCGGCACGGTTGGTGGCAGCTAGGTCTTGGAAATTTCAGAATATATCCCAAGTCCTGGACTGGTTTGAGAAATTGGGAGAGTTGGCCAGAATGCAAATGAATAATTGCTCTGCAGATGAATGTCAAGGACTCTGGAGCTGCCTCAGCACTGGCTGAATGTGAGCCCTCCAAGGTGTAGCCGTGAGGACCCTAGCAGCCGCATTCTGGACCAGTTGCAGTTTCCGGATAAAGCCCAAGTGCAGGCCAGTGTAGAGCGAGTTACAGAAATCTAATCTGGAGGTGACCGTCGCATGGATCACTGTGGCCAAGTGTTCAGAGGACAGATAGGGCGCTAGTAGCTGAGCCTGGCGGAGATGGAAAAATGCCTGGCCAGCTACCTGCTTGACGCATGCCTCGAGTGTTAGTGAGGCATCCATGGTCACCCCCAGGATTCTGGCCTGAGACATGATCTTGTGTCCTGGCCAGAGAGGGCAAGCGCGCTTCCTGGTCTGCTCCCCTAGGCCTAACCACAGGTCCTCCATCTTGGAGGGGTTGAGATTCAGGCGACTCTGCTCGAGCCATCCAGCCACTGCTTCCAAACATCTGGTGAATGGTTCTGGGGGAGAGTCCGGGGCAGCCATCCATGAGGAGAAAGAGCTGAGTGTCATCAGCGTACTGATGGCAACCCAGCCCATAACTCCGCACCAGTTGAGCCAGAGGGCACATTAAGGTGTTGAATAATGTGGGAGAGAGCACCGAGCCCTGTGGGACCCCACAAGGGAGCCAGTAAGGGCCTAATAATTCCTCTCCCACAGCTACACTCTGTGTCCGGTTTTGGTGGAAGGAGAGTTTCCGGCGCAAGGCTGTACCCCTTATCCCCGTACCGGCCAGACGGCTCGCTAGCAGCTCATGATCGACTACGTCAAACGCGGCCGACAGATCTAAAAGAACTAACACAGCAGATCCGCCTTGGTCAAGCTGGCGATGGAGGTCATCCAACAAGGAGACCAACACCATCTCAACCCCGTGACCAGGACGGAAGCCAGACTGGTATGGATCATCATAGGGCTTGGTCCCTTGGCCCCAGATCATCCTCGGCGTTCTCCTCTGTACCCTTTCAATGTTATCTACGTTCTTCTTGAAGTGAGGCCTCCAGAACAGCACACAGTACTCCAGGTGTGGTCTGACCAGTGCCGTATACAATGGGACTATGACATCTTGTGATTTTGATGTGATGCCCCTGTTGATATAGCCCAAAATGGCATTTGCCTTTTTTACCGCTGCATCACACTGCCTGCTCATGTTTAGTTTACAATCCATAAGTACCCCAAGTCTCGTTCACACACAGTGTTACCTAGAAGCGTATCCCCCATCCAGTAGGCATGCTTTTCATTTTTCTGACCCAAATGCAGAACTTTACACTTATCTTTATTAAATTGCATCTTGTTCTCATTTGCTCATTTTTCCATTGTGTTCAGATTTCGTTGAACTCTGTCTCTATCTTCTGGAGTATTTGCCAGTCCTCCCAATTTGGTGTCATCTGCAAACTTGATGAGTAGTCCCTCCACCCCCTCATCTAGATCATTAATAAATATGTTAAAAAGTACCGGACCGAGCACCGAGTCCTGAGGTACCCCGCTACTCACCTCCCTCCCATCTGATGAAACACCATTGACAACAACTCTTTGAGTGCGGTTCTCTAACCAATTCCCTATCCACCTGACTATCTGAAAATCCAGATTGCAGTCCTTCAATTTATCCATCAGAACATCATGGGGAACCTTGTCAAAAGCTTTACTAAAATCCAAGTAAATGACATCAACTGAATTTCCCCGATCCAGTAAACCTGTTACTTAGTCAAAAAAGGAAACCAGGTTGGTCTGGCAGGACCTGTTGGAGACAAATCCATGCTGACTTCCTTGGATCACCAAATTGTCCTCCAGATGTTTGCAGATCGCTCCCTTTAATATCTGCTCCATTATTTTTTTAACATTATGCACAACATCGTACACAATCTGCAACACTCCTGCAACACTCCCGCAAAAATTGTTTCTTTGTAGCGCTTTTCGGGGAATCCAAAAGTGGGAATTCCCCCTAAAAAACCCGCTAGACTCTTGAGAACAACCTGCAACACATCCAAAAAGGACATGTGCGTTCTCAGTATAGCGGTAGCAAGCATGTCCCTCCCTAACCTCTCGCACTCGAGCTTCCTGCGTCGCAATCGCCATTTCCCCCCCCTTAAACCGGCAAAAGCAATGAATAAGCGATGCTTCTTTGGCAAAAATCCCTCCACAAGCAATTGTCTGTAAATACAGAATACAGCCCCTGTTCGACACTGCCCTAATTTCGGCCAGAAATTGCACCAGGGGGGCGGGGGATTTTTTTAAACTGTAAGAATGTGTAAACAATTAAGCACCAGCTCCCACGCCAGCGAAAAAGGTCTTTCTGATACATCGAATGAACAAATATGCATTGTTACAGGTGTTTTCGGGTTAAAAAAAATTTTTTTTAAGGAAAGCATGAACATAACAGTTCATTGGCTGTTCTTTTTGATTGACGGCACGGAAACATTGCCTCCTTTGTTGCGATTCCGGCAAGACCGGAAACTTGTGCTTTACGAGAACAGTGCTAGTGGGGAGAGCCTTTTCCCCGAGAAAAAGGGCTGTGTGCGTTACTGAGCCCTGCTGCTATTGATGGCGCTCAGATTCAGCTCCATTGGCGATTGTGAGGAATGGCCCCAAGTCCTATGAGGAAAGGTTGAGGCTCGGTCTGTTTCGCCTGGAGAGGAGACAACTGAGAGGCGATATGATAACCATCTTCAAATACTTGAGGGGCTGCCATATAGCACAGCGGTCCGCAACTTTTTTTTGGTCATGGATCGCTACTGAGGGGTGGGGGGAGAGGGCGACATGGGGGCTGCGCAAATGCACATGTGCAGACCTTCTGCGCATGCACATTGTGCACGGCGGGGGTGCAAACATGCATGTGCAGTGGCTCTGCACATGTACGGATGTGTGAAAAGGACATGTGTGCGCGTTTGGGTCCACGCATACAAGTTTGCATCATTGTCATGCCAGCAGCCACACTTCCCTCCCCCCCCTTCTGCAGCAAAAAGCTTGCTGGGCTGCAAGCTAATCGGCTTCAGCGGCCAGTTTGCTCGCAGCCTGGCAAGCTTCTTGCTGTGGGGGTGGGGGTGGGGAGGGGGAGCTGCGGCCCGCTGCTGAGGCTCTCGCGGCCTGGCACCGGGCTGCGGACCGGGGGTTGGGGACCACTGATATAGAAGATGGATCAGAGTTGTTTTCTGTTTCCCTGGAGAGTTAGACCAGAACAAATTGGTCGGAATTAATTCAAAAGAATTTTCAGCCAGTGTTAGTCTCTTGTGGTCCTTCCTTGCAGACCCAGGGAATTGATGATCGCCACCAGGGGATGGGAGGTGAATTTCCCCCAGCCCAGGCTGGATTCTGGAGATTGGGGGGAGGGGTATCACTTGGCCATGAAACTGGGGTCCCTGTGGGTGGGCAGGTGGCTGTGAGTTCCTGCATTCTGCAGGGGGCTGGATTAGATGACCGTGGAGGTCCCTTCCAGGTCTATGATCATTTTTTGCTCTGAATTTTTTTCTTCTCCTTGTGTGTGAGTGAGAGAAGAAGCGCTGCGTTCTAGTACCCCGCTTTTCACTGCCTGAAGGAGTCTCAAAGCAGTTTCTAATCCTCCCTCTCCCCACAACAGACTCCCTTTAAGGTAGGCGAAGCTGCAAGAGCTTCTGGCCGGCCAGCTTAGCCCAACAGCACTATCAGGGCTGGCAGACCAGAAGCCGCCTGTGCTGCTGGCTGGATCCCTACTGAGGCGGCTTCTTCTGCCTTCAGCAGCAGCCGCCTGCTCAGTCTGGATGTTTTGGGCCCAGGAATGGCTGTGGTGGATTCTGATGACTGTAATCGATTTGTCGTGTAGGTTGTGTAGAACCTTGTGGGAGTTTTCCTTGCAGAAACGGAGGAACCTGTTCTGCAGCACAAGATCGGTGTTCTTACCATTGCTCATGCCCCGAAGAATTCATGGGGGAAACCTGTGAAGTGGGTAAGTGCTATTCCGATGGAGTCTGTGAATGCCAGTGCAAAGCACTTGGAGGCCTCTCTGTGACCCAAAGTGATGCTCCTTTTGGACCAGGAAGGCAGGGGAGGCCCTGGCAAGCCAGCCTTCCTTCAGCCACAGGGCAGACGGCTCCTGTCCTGGAGCTGGCAGTGGCTTCCCTCAGCAGAGGCCCCTCCCTTTCCTCAAGGAGGGTGGGACTTAAGAGAGCCTGTGGGAGGGAGGGAGGGAGGGAGGGTGAGGACTGGCACTGCAAGGTCGGTTTGAGGTTTCCCCCCAAGCACTGCCTGCAGTTTCCCTTCATGGATAGGAATCCAGTCTTAACTGTCCCTGCCCCAGGGAACATCAGCCCCGCCCCCCTCCCCCAGGTGGCATTTTATTGGCTAGAAGAACCACCTCAGGACTAGTTACGACCCTGCCGTGCCTCCCTTTTACTGGAAAGCCAAAATACTTGGTAATCATTGTTCTTCCCACTTTTTTTCTTTCTTTCTACAAAATGTAGCAAAATGCTTTGATGAAAGCCTCTATGAGTATTTTGAGGCTGGAGAAAGCTGGTCTCGGATCCACCAAGGGCTTGTGCAAGGGTGTACTTGTGTGCACAGCCAAGTAGAATGCTGGCCTGCCTCCTACACAGGTATGCCTTGTTTTGTGACAAAAGAAATCCGTGGTAGTCTAGAAACTGTTTCAGCCAGCAGTCCCTTCTGTAAATCACAGACACTTAAAATCTGTGAACTTCTTAATGTCCTATTAAGCGCTAAAGAGTTTGAAATATTCCCTAAGCTTGTGGATAAGATTTGCCTCTATTGTCTTTTCAGCTGATTTTGAATCAACCCCCTCCTTTTTTGATAATTTCTCTTTGCTGCAATTAGATGGGATAGCTCATCTGCAGACACAATGGCGGGTTGTGCCCCGAGATCTACGGGGTAAACTGTCCCCCTGGACTTTGGATCCCGCCCATGGGAATCTCATCGCACAACTCTTTCCCTGTTGGTGAAGGAAGCAGAAATCATCCTATAACACTTTTTGCTCTGAATTTTTTCTCTACCGTGCGTGCGTGTGTGTCTGTGTGAGAGACAGACAGACAGACAGAAGGACAGACAGACAGACAGGGCTGGATCCAGACTGAATTGGCAATTTCTACTGATTTCCTCTTCTCACTAGAGAGCCCCTTCTATCATTCCTCAGTTCTCCAAGAGCAGCATTTTGTGGAAATGCTTTAGTGGAAGAGAGGAAGAAAGAAAATTCTGCTTCCCTAATAGAAAATGCAGTCCAGATCCAGCACTCATGTCCAGGATGCTCCCAAATCATGGAATCATAGAGTTGGAAGAGGCCATACAGGCCATCTAGTCCAACCCCCTGCTCAATGCAGGATTAGCCCTAAGCATCCTAAAGCATCCAAGAAAAGTGTGTATCCAACCTTTGCTTGAAGACTGCCAGTGAGGGGGAGCTCACCACCTCCTTAGGCAGCCTATTCCACTGCTGAACTACTTTGACTGTGAAAAACTTTTTCCTGATATCTAGCCTATATCGTTGTACTTGAAGTTTAAACCCATTACTGCGTGTCCTCTCCTCTGCAGCCAGCAGAAACAGCATCCTGCCCTCCTCCAAGTGACAACCTTTCAAATACTTAAAGAGGGCTATGATGTCCCCTCTCAACCTCCTTTTCTCCAGGCTGAACATTCCCAAGTCCCTCAACCTATCTTCATAGGGCTTGGTCCCTTGGCCCCAGATCATCTTCGTCGCTCTCCTCTGTACCCTTTCAATTTTATCGATGTCCTTCTTGAAGTGAGGCCTCCAGAACTGCACACAGTACTCCAGGTGTGGTCTGACCAGCGCCGTATACAATGGGACTATGACATCTTGTGATTTTGATGTGATGCCTCTGTTGATACAGCCCAAAATGGCGTTTGCCTTTTTTACCGCTGCATCACACTGCCTGCTCATGTTTAGTTTACAATCCACAAGTACCCCAAGGTCTCGTTCACACACAGTGCTACCTAGAAGCGTATCCCCCATCCAGTAGGCATGCTTTTCATTTTTCTGACCCAGATGCAGAACTTTACACTTATCTTTATTAAATTGCATCTTGTTCTCATTTGCCCATTTTTCCATTGTGTTCAGATCTCGTTGAACTCTGTCTCTATCTTCCGGAGTATTTGCCAGTCCTCCCAATTTGGTGTCATCTGCAAACTTGATGAGTAGTCCCTCCACCCCCTCATCTAGATCATTAATAAATATGTTAAAAAGTACCGGGCCGAGCACCGAACCCTGAGGTACCCCGCTACTCACCTCTCTCCAGTCTGATGAAACACCATTGACAACAACTCTTTGAGTGCGGTTCTCTAACCAATTCCCTATCCACCTAACGATCTGAAAATCCAGATTGCAGTCCTTCAACTTATCCATCAGAACATCATGGGGAACCTTGTCAAAAGCTTTACTAAAATCCAAGTAAATGACATCAACCAAATTTCCCCAATCCAGCAAACCTGTTACTTGGTCAAAAAAGGAAACTAGGTTGGTCTGGCAGGACCTGTTGGAGACAAATCCATGCTGACTTCCTTGGATCATCAAATTGTCCTCCAGATGTTTGCAGATCGCTCCCTTTAATATCTGCTCCATTATCTTCCCCACAACAGAGGTCAGACTCACTGGTCTGTAGTTTCCCGGGTCATCCTTCCTCCCTTTTTTGAAGATCGGAATAACGTTTGCTCTTTTCCAGTCCTCCGGGACATCTCCAGTCCTTAAAGAGGTTCCGAAGATGATGGACAAGGGCTGTGCAAGTTCTCTGGAAAGTTCTTTGAGTACTCTCGGGTGCATTTCATCTGGACCAGGGGATTTGAACTCATCCAGTGCAGGTAAATGCCTCTCGACAACCTCTCTATCCATGTTAACCTGCCACCCAGACACTATCCTTTGGCTACAGCCATCTCTAGATGTCCCTAAACACTTTGACCTGTGGGAAAAAACAGATGTAAAATAGGCACTAAGCCTTTCTGCTTTCTCTGCATCTTTCGTTAGAGTTTGTCCATCCGCACCCAACAGCGGGCCTATTGCCTCCTTTACTTTACATTTGCTCCTCACATAACTGAAAAATCTTTTCTTGTTACAAAGGGCTTCCCTGGCCAATCTTAGCTCACTCTCAGCTTTGGCCTTTCTGATGATTGATCTACAGTGCCTAGTAACCTGTAGGTACTCTTCTTTAGAGCTCTGTCCTTCCCTCCATTTCCTGAACATTTTCCTTTTCTTTCTTAGTTCCTCTTGAAGTTCTCTGTTCATCCAAATAGGCTTCTTAGAGCTCCTGCAGTGTTTTCGTCTTTCTGGGATAGTCATTGATTGAGCATGCAATAGCTCTTGTTTGAGTAGCGCCCACCCTTCACATGCTCCCTTCCCTTCCAGCATTCTCGTCCATGGTATGACACTCATCATGTCTCTGAGTTTATTAAAGTTTGCCTTACGAAAATCCAACATCCGCATCTGGCTACAAGCTTCCTTGGCTCCCCATCTCAAAAGGAATTCTATGAGGACATGGTCACTTCCCCCTAGGGTCCCCACCTCCTTCACCTCATCCACCAACTCTTGCCTGTTGGTCAGTATTAAGTCCAGTATGGCTGAACCTCTTGTGGGTTCATCTACCATTTGATAAATGAAATTGTCAGCCAGGCAGGTCAGAAACTTGCATGACAAATCCCATTTGCCTTTTTAGCCACTGACTCACACTGTTGACTCATGTTCAATGGATGGTCTACTAAGACTCCTAGATCCTTTTTGCACATGCTAATAGCAAGACAAGTCTCCCCCTTCCTTTATTGATGTGTTTGGTTTTTCCTACCTAAATCCAGAACTTTACATTTGTCCCTATTGAACTTCATTTTATTGAGTTTAGCCCACTTCTCGAGCCTATCAAGATCATCCTTTATTCTGATTCTTTCTTCCGTTGTGCTTGCTACCCCTCCCAGTTTAGTATCGTCTGCAAATTTAATTAGTATCCCCTCTAAACCCTCATCCAAATCATTTATAAATATGTTTACAGGCCCCAGGACAGATCCTTGGGGAACTCCACTTGTCACTCTTCTGTGATGCTGAACCATTAACAAGTAACCACTGGGTACGATCGGTCAACCAGTTATTGATCCACTTGAAGAATTAGGATCCATACTGCATTTTACCAACTTGTCAAAAATAATACCATATGGAACCTTATCAAATGCTTTACTGAAATCCAGATAAACCATGTCCATGGCACTCCCCTGATCCAGAGATAAGATAAAAGAGATAAGGTTGGTCTGACATGATTTGTTCTTGTGAAACCCATGCTGAGTCTTCGAAATCACAGCTCTCTGCTCCAGCTGCTCAAAGACTGACTGTTTGATGATTTGTTTCAAAATTTTGCTAGCCACATATGTCAACCTGACGGGTCGATAATTACCCGGATCCTCCTTTTCCCCTTTCTTGAAGATGGGGACAACATTTGCCCGCCTCCAATTGTCTGGCACCTCACTTGTTCTCCAAGAAGTGTCAAAAATAATGGACAGAGGTTCAGAGATGACCTCTGCAAATTCTTTTAGTACCCTTGGATGCAGTTCATCTGGCCCAGAAGACTTTGTTTCATTTAAAGAAACTAGGTGTTTGTGGACTCCCCTGTTGTGTTACGTTTTTCCCCACATTGAGCACTATTTCCCTCACAAGAGAAGACTGAGGAAAAATAGGAGTTAAGCAGTTCAGCCCTCTCTTCATCATTTGCCGGGACAGTAAGTTGGACTTTTTTGAATTCCTGTTTGAGGAGCCTTTGTTTAATTTGGCACATAATGGAAGATTCATTCAGAGATAAGATGTAATTATAGTCAATGCCAGTTTGTTGGAGTGTAGTCAAGACGGTAGAGAACCATTTAAATTTGAAAGAGTCTCTCAATAAACAGGCCAATAGACTATCTGATCGAACCCTAAAATGCAGTTTTAGCCAATATTTGAAGGTAGAAATCCAGGCCTTAGTTTCGAGAAGATTATGGCCGTTTTCGAGACATAAGAGGAGTAAGGGACACAATTTGGAGTTCCCAAAATCTGCCGGGAAAAGGCAGACTGTAATCTTTCCAAGTCTTTGTTAAAAGCTGAGATCCACAGAGGGATGCCGTATAAAATTTGGGGGAGAATTTTTGAGTCAAACACACAACAGGCAGCTGGGACAAACTGATTACCTTTGAGGAAGAAAAAACGGTTTAGATGAGTAGTAGAACATTTAGCATGCAAAATAATCCTATTTCTATGTTTGGTCCAGTGCAAATTATGTTGGAAGGTGATTCTTAAGTATTTGAACCATTTGACCTGCTCAGTTTGATGACCACCAATACGCCAGTTTAAGGGGGACCACTTCTGTGCAAAGACCATCACTTTGGTTTTTTCGAAGTTAATCGATATGTCATTATGTTGTCAATATTCATAAAAGCGTTCAAATATCTTTTCAGACCAATTCTGGAATAGGAAAGCAAGTCTGTATCATCAGCATATAGAAGAATTGGGATTGGCAGTTTATCTAGTTTGGGAGCGTGACCATTTATGAGTCTTAGGGTTTTTGGAAGGTCGTGTAAAAAAAGGTTAAATAAATGAGGAGAAAGGATGCAGCCTTGTTTAACTCCTCTCAGGATGGAGATTTGGGTAGTTAGATGACCCTTTTCTGTAAATTTGACCTGACAGACACCCTGTGGGGTGGGTGAGGCTGAGAGAGCCCTGATACTTCTGCCCGGTCAGAACAGTTTTCTCAGTGCCATGGCGAGCCCAAGGTCACCCAGCTGGCTGCATGTGGGGATCGGGGAATCGAACCTGGCTCTGCAGATTAGAAGTCTGCACTCCTAACCACTAAACCAGACTGGGTGCATCAAAGCAGCTAGGGAGTTCTGCTTCATGTAATCCTGGCTACTTGAGCAGAGTGAGAAATTGTGCCCTCTGCCTGCCTACCCCTGTGGGGGATGGGGGCAGTGTCAGAATTTTATTCTGAAGTGATGACCTCTGGAAGAAAGGATTCAACAGAGGTAGTTCTGGCTTCGTCTGTTGCAAAGATATGGCCTTAGTTCCAGTTCAGGTTCTGCATACTTCAGTGTGCTCATCTTAGGGGCGGTCCTGCAGGGGGAAGAAGAAAAAGGAGGCAGAGGTTTCCCAAAGGTGAAAGAGATCAAATCCAGGGGCAGCAGGGTCAGAGACAGATCCCAGCCATGTTGGCCCAGACATCACGCAGAAAGTTGCTCATTGAAATGCTTGTGTTCTTAGTGGGAATTGCTTTGGTCTTTGCTTTTCCTCGTGCAGAGTGTGCCACCAACCCTTGCCTCCATAACGGTCTGTGCAGGAAGATTATTTCCACGGGTGAGACTATCTGTGGGTGTCAGAAGCCCTTTGTGGGAAGAGACTGCAATATTGGTGAGTAGATGCGGCTTCATCCCACACACTGAGGTCAGTCTCAGTCAAAGGAATGTCACGGCCCCTCGTCAGGCTCAGTTGGATTGCGTCTACACCCCCCACCTCCATGGAGGTCTGCTTGGGGAGGTGGATTTTTTTAGACCATCAATCTTTTGTAGTTGTAGGGGGCTTTAGGGCCCTGGGTATAATAGGTTTTATATGGGGATTTTATGGAAGGGTTATGTTGTAAGCCTCCATGAGTCTTCAAAAACTGGTGGGATATAAGCCTAATAAATAATCTGTAAACCACTCCACGGAGCGGTAAGAATAAAAGAGTAAGGGGTAGGTGGGAGGAGAAAGGGGCGGGGTGGGGCGGGGCGAGTCCAGGATAAAAACTTGAAGGGGCCAATCGGGAGGCGCAAAGCTCCTCCCGATTGGCCCCTCTACTGCATCACAGATGTGATGGGCCTGCTCCGAGCCCTGCGCCGAAGCCGGGGACTGGAGGGGGGGGCTGGGCGGGGGAGCAGGCCACAGCTTCCCGGGGGGGGAGGGAGAGTGCCGGGGATAGCTTCCCCACGCTCCCAGAGCACACCCGCTCCCTCCCTAGCCCGCTGGGGGTGCTCGGTGGCGAGGGAGGGTTTCCCAGCCCCAGGTGGCAATTCCCAGCCCCAGGAACTGCGAGCCGCGCGCAGCGCGGCTTGCAGTTGCTCCCGGCCTGACGTGGCGAGAGGCGCGAAGCGCCTCTCGCCGTGTCAGGCCGCCGCCCAAGGGAGCGCAGAGCAGCCATCCGCGCTGCCCCAGAAGAGAGAGGGCGAGGAAGAGAGCGAGCGAGCGAGCGAGCGCGCCGGCCCCCGAGAGCCCAGCCGCCCCCGTCTCCAGACAGCCGGGCAGGGAGGCTTCTCTTTAAAAAGAGAAGCCGGCTTGCTGGGGCGGCGGTGTGACGCGGAGCCGCCATCCAGCCGCCCAGGGAGGCTGGGCAGGGGGGCGGCGCACTCGCTCCCTCGCTCTCTTCCTCGCCCTCTCTCTTCTGGGGCAGCGCGGATGGCGGCTCCGCGTCACGCCGCCATCCCAGCGAGCCGGCTTCTCTTTTTAAAGAGAAGCCTCCCTGCCCGGCTGACTGCCTGCCTGCCCCGGACGCTGCTTCCAACGCACAGGCACACGGCCCGACGGACAGCCAGGCGGGCGGGTGGAAGGAAAAGGTCGGCCGCAACGGTGGAGAGAGCATGACGGGAATTGTAGTCATGCGTCAGGCCACTGCCTGGGACAACTCCTGGACTCCTGGGTAACCGAGAAAAACAGAACCGCCGCTCGAGAAAAAGAACCGCCGAGAAAAAGAACCGCCGCCCGCCACCCAACTGAGCCCCCGAAGACCAGCAGAGAGCAGCCAGGACCAGCGCAAGGGCGGTAACTGGACCTGGGATTCTGACTGGCCTTGGGAGGGAGGACCGCGCCGCCGCTTCTCGGGGGGGGGGGTTCTGAGAGAGGGGGTGGGTGGGTGGCTGGGAGCGTGTCCCTTACCCTTCCCCCTTCTCCCCTTCAAACCCCAACCAAAAAATGCAGGTAGTCCCCCCCCCCCAAACCCACACTCACTGCTAGCGCCCATTGCATTTAGAACTGCAATGGGCTTGATTACTAGTTAATCTATAACATATAAACAATAAAGTCATCATCCCAAATATAGTAAAGTAGTTGAGCCCTGCCTGGAGTCAGCACACGGAGCCATTCACAAACAGGGCTAGGATCGACCTCAAGCTGAACAGCTAGCAATCTGGGTGGGTGGCCGGCCCTGTCAGTCTGAAGGCTGGCGGAGAAGGCAACTCACCGGCAAGTGTTACTGCAAGTATTTTCCTGTGTTTGTTAGCAGGTCATTGTGCTGAAATCATTATTGCATTTATAAGAAAAATTATGCAGCTGGAAACAGGATTTTTCTTGTCGCAAAACCAAGCAGAAATGCAACGGAGCCAAATTAAAAAACAACAACATGACATTGTTAAAAAGTGGGAGGGAACATTGAATGAAGCCAAGAATCTCTGGAAGAAAAAAAGAGGTTTTGAGAGCAGAATAAAGAAATAAATGTGTGTTTATTCTTAGGATGTGCAATAACATGGAAGTGCTCCCCTCCCCACACTGCCCAATGTTCTCCAGAGGCGTCTCTGAGGGAGGAGCGCCAGAGCCAGAGGTCACCCCTGAGCCAGCAGGCCCTCCATAGCGTGGGTGGACAGTGAGACTAGCAGCCAACTTCTCTGAGGCCTCTTTTCTCTGTCTTTGATCCAGATCCTAGTCAACGGTGCTATCGTCGGAATGCAACAAACTACAAAGGTGTAGTGAAGAAGACCGCTGCTGGAAACCATTGTCTGCCATGGAATTCAGACTTGTTTTACCAAGAGCTTCATTTAGGCACGGTTGAAAATCCTCTGCAACTGGGATTGGGACCACACTCATACTGCAGGTAAGGGCAGGATATTGGCACTCAAGGATATTGTGAGGAAAAGGTAGGGTCACCCCAGATCAATCATGTTCGTTGCAGAGGGAAAATTTTAAATGCCCAAAATCAAAACGGAAATTGCATTCCGTGTAGACGGCAGGGACTGAATCGACCTGGGATTGCAATAAAAGCTCCGTGCAGATTCCACCCTGGAGTGCTTTTAACCCTCGATATTTGAAAAATCGCATGACTAAAGGTGCAGCTCTCTGCTTTTCCCCAAACTAACTTGGACATTGCTTAGTCAGGGATATCAGTTCAAGTGCTTCCTGGTTGCGAAACTTTCCTCCCAAGATTTATTTTTTCTTTGTTACCCTCTGGATGTGCTCCAGAACCAGCAGAGATTTGCCTCTTCTCTGAGAGGCTGCTTGCTGTCTGGCTGTCTGGTTGCTTGGCTCCCCCCTCCCCCCTCCCCCCCGCGCTCATTACAGAAAGAGCCTCGTGCTGCTTCTCCGCCGGCTTTCAAAAGAGGAGAAATCCTCCACCCGCCCCTCTCTCAGCTCCCCGAATGAAGTGCAGAGTACTTTCTGTTTCAAGTCAGGGGAAAGTAATGAGAAAGACCCGAGCTCAAATTGATCTGAATTCAACAGGAATAAACAAAGTACAGATTCAGCCCTGGTGGGCTTCTCCCAAGGGCCAGACAGCACCCTCCCCACTCCAGAGGGGGGGGCACTAAGACAGACTTCTCTGTCTCAGCTTCAGTGTGGGAATAACAGTGAGAAAGCCACTTCAGTGACCTTGGTCCTTCTTATTTGCCTGTAGCTGTGATGATCAGGACATGGTCTTTGTTCATCCATTTGGCTGGCAGGGTGCTGATCTAGTGGGCACTTGGACCAAGCTAAAATGAGGTGGAGGAGAAGCAGTAACATTGGGACATTGTGAGGCCCTGATTTCCTCCTCTCTCTCATACATTAGGAATCCAGATGATGATGTGCAGCCCTGGTGCTATGTTATACAGGATAACCTCATGTCTTGGGGTTACTGCAATGTCACATTGTGTGGTAGGTAACATTTTGTTCAGGGTTCCGTTTGAACTGTGGATGCTACAGCTGCATTTCACATCAACAGAGTAAAGGTCCATGGGGGGGGGAGGCTAAGTGGATGGACAAGATATTGCTGGAATGATCAGGAGCACATGAGGCATCATGGCCCCTCAGGCCCAACAGGCCAAGGCCGTTTGAGGGATTTGAAAATTCCCCTGGGGGCCCAATCCTGATTGGAGATCTTGGCCCCCTCCTGTTCTGGTGTTGAAAAGGCACATTTAGGGAGTGACGGGAACAAGACTGCCTGGTCCCAATGTGTTTCAGATACAATCAAAATCAGGATTTTTAGATAGCCAAATTCTCCTCAAAAAGGCACTGGGGTTGGAAGCATGCATAGTGCCACGCTCTGTTGGGCACCAAGAGAGAAAATGAGATGCTGGGGAGAAGGAGGCCCTTTCCCTCGTCCAGGTTCTGGTACCCTTTGTGGGGGAGTTCTGCTGAGGCAGTGGGGTGACAGATCCAGTCATGGGTTCCTGCTCTCTCTCTCTCTCTCCTCTCTAAAGAGGAGCTCCTCAAGTTTTATCAACAGCTTGGGCAGGATTGTCTGGATCATTTGACCAGCCTCTCACAGAATCACAGAGTTGGAAGGGTCCATAGAGGGCATCTAGTCCAACCCCCTGCTCTACGCAGGATCAGCCCTAAGCATCCTAAAGCATCCAAGAAAAGTGTGTATCCAACCTTTGCTTCAAGACTGCCAGTGAGGGGGAGCTCACCACCTCCTTAGGCAGCCTATTCCACTGCTGAACTACTCTGACCGTGAAAAATTGTTTCCTGACATCTATGTCAAGGGCACACAGAACTCACAACCAGGCTTCTATAGAAAGAAAGCTTTAATTGGAAGTAGATCTGAACACTTTAACATCTGAAGTCAAGAGTGTTCAATATCGGGGATGCAAGCAGTTATCAATACAATTCTCCCACCGAAACCAGCCCCGTTCCCAGGGGAGGGGCGCCATCCCCCACCCAGGTGCCACCCCAGGCTTCCTGCCAAAGTGTCTCTGTTGGCGCGGCCTTGGTCAGCTCGGCGCCTCCAGTTGTAGATAAGATGTTTACAGGGGCACTGGTAACAAAGTATCACTGCAGTGAGAACATGCAATGTGAAAGTGGAGGGGGGATCAAAGGAGGGGGGGATCAAAGTAACACTACAAAGCTCTAAGCATTCTGGCTACATTGGAAAGGCAGCAAAAATACACACACACAAAGATGGAGTCCCTCAGGTTCAGTTGAATCAAACATGGCAGAGAGCAAGGGGCTGATCCTGACAATCTAGCCTATATCGTTGTACTTGTAGTTTAAACCCATTACTGCACGTCCTCTCCTCTGCAGCCAACGGAAACAGCATCCTGCCCTCCTCCAAGTGACAACCTTTCAGATTCTTAAAGAGGGCTATCATGTCCCCTCTCAACCTCCTTTTCTCCAGGCTGAACATTCCCAAGTCCCTCAACCTATCTTCATAGGGCTTGGTCCCTTGGCCCCAAATCATCCTCGTCGCTCTCCTCTGTACCCTTTCAATTTTATCTACGTCCTTCTTGAAGTGAGGCCTCCAGAACTGCACACAGTACTCCAAGTGTGGTCTGACCAGTGCCGTATACAATGGGACTATGACATCTTGTGATCTTATGATTTTGATGTGATTGGTAGGAGCCAGGAGTGACTGAGAAAGGAGAGCCCTGAGATTACTGAAGAAGAAGAAGAAGAGTTGGTTCTTATATGCTGCTTTTCTCTACCCGAAGGAGTCTCAAAGTGGCTTCCAATCGCCTTCCCTTTCCTCTCCCCATAACAGACACCCTGTGGGGTGGGTGAGGCTGAGAGAGCCCTGAGATTACTGCTCGGTCAGAACAGCTCTATCAGGGCTGTGAGGAGCCCAAGGTCACCCAGCTGGTTGCATGTGGGGGAGCGCAGGATCAAACCAGTCTTGCCAGATTAGAAGTCCCCACTCCTAACCACTACACTAAGCTGGCAGGGTGAGGTTCTCTGAGGCTGGCTTGACAAGTCCTTTGCATCTGGGCAAGCCCTTTGCGGAGGTGCTGGGCCCAGGGCAGCACACCTGCTGCTTGGATGTGAGGCGTGGTCCACATCCACAGGGCAATGGGATCGCATCCTGTACACCTCCAGTAATGCCGGGATTCTGAAACCCTGGGACTGGGCTGGACATGGGAGAGGAACAGTGTAAGTGACAGAAGCAGGAGCATCTTTTCCTGGCTTATCTAGCTCCTTTATAACCCTGCCCTTCCTCACTGATGAGTTCACAACATTCTCCTCTCATCCTTTTTATGATCACAGCCACCCCCTGGGGAGAGTGCCTGATCGGCCCAAGGTCACTTGGCAAGTTCCCATGTCAGAAACGGGGATTCAAACCTGGATCTCCAAGATCCTAGCTTGACACTAGAGCCACTCTGGTTCTCCCCACCGGGATGAAATTCTGACCTTCCCACATGACCCTTGGCTTTTGCCACCTGCCCTGAGCAGAATATGCTGCAATGACGGAGCAGCCACCAGGCCATTCTCATCATGCGAAATCTGGGCCATGTGTGTCCTGCTTGGTGTCTCCTTTGCTGCATCCAGCATGGAGATTTTGGTCCCGCAATTAAATTTGTTGCTTGCTAAGGAAAGACTCAGAGGGGTGGGCTGGGGGAGAACCAGGGTCCAGAGGATGAGAAGATTTGTTCTTCACTTAGCAAGCAGGGGAAGATTAATGCCCAACCCAGAAATCTTTGAAGAGTTTGCTGCTGTCAGAAGATCATGCGGGAGAAGACATAAGAAGCGGAGTTTCGTTAGACCGAGGATTATTGGAGGGTCTGCTGCATTGCCAGGATCACACCCTTGGTTGGTTGCCATATACATGGAGAACAACTTCTGTGCTGGCAGCCTCATCCGTGCTTGTTGGGTCGTGACATCTGCCCATTGCTTCGCTAACAGGTAAAAACTTGGGCAAAACCCCTGCATGCCCCTTTGGACCAAGCCCTCAGAGCGGAGGCTGAGCTTCAACTGGATTGAATTGAGGGGGGGGGGGGTGAGGCTGAGAGAGCCCAATGCTTTAAGGTTAGAATTTTAAATAGTTGGGAATTCAGTCCATGTCAAGTTAAGCTTTTGCTATGCAAGCCTCAAGGCATCTGCTTGTCAGCCTGTATCACACTCCCATCCTTCTGCCTGGGAGGATTCAGGGCATTTCCACACCTCCTTCCAGCTGAGGACCCACAATGCACAGCAAAGTGCTTCCGTGTGGAGTGTCTCTATTCAGCATCCCCATCTGCAGAGTGTGGGTTCCCAGTGTGCCTGGCATGTGGCCAAAGAAACGCGTTCCATGCTGCGTGCCCATGCATCTCAGCTAAGGGGGTCCTGGGTGGAGGCCCGGGATCGGCTGCACACTTGGCTGGGATCCTGAAGCGTGCTGAAGCTTCGGCCCTGGCAGGAAGGGTGTGGGGCAGGGCAGAGTTGTCTTTTCACTGTCCATGAATTCCATCGGAGTGTTTCGTTAGGCCAAGGCTATTGCCAGGCTGCGCTACCTTTGGATACTGGAGGAGTGGGGCCCCTCTCCCATGTCTAGAATGGGGCTGCACTTGTACTTCCCCAGGACCGGCCCATCTGCTGTGTGACTCTGGAATCAGGCTTGGTCTCCATTCTGAACCACGCAGAGGCAGGGTTGAGTCTGGCTCCCTTCACCATCCAATCCCATCAGACAGAAATGTGTTGTCATCCCAAGGAACTTTGTTTCTTCACCTTACTAAGAGAAAGGGGAAAGCGAGCGATCACTAGCACTCCCTTCATGTCAGAGATCGACTCAAGAGGTCAGTGCCCAAGTAGTTCAGTTGCCTTGTTCAGTTGCTTGGCCAGGAATGTTGTGCTTCCCAAGTCATCCCAAGCCTGTAACATTGCGTCCTGTTTGCCTTCTCTTCAGCCCACTGAAGTCAACGATCCAGGTTGTTTTGGGACAGCATTTTTTCAATAAAACAACAGACATTACTCAAGAATTTGAGGTAGAGAAGTACATCATGTTTCCTGATTACACAGTTTACAACCCAACTGAAAATGATATTGGTGAGGCTTTTTCTTGTTTCTGGCTTTATTTCCCACAAGCACCTGTCAGTCGTTTAGTCAAGAACATATTTTATCATTTTACTGTACAATTAGAAATGTAGCATGCTACTACTGTGCAGAGAAAAATACAAAAATGTTTGAGAACGTTTCCTCTACTGCATCTGTGATGGAGCATTCTCAGTATCCATTTCCTTTCAGTTGCACATCTGTGGCTCTTCCCAGAGTTTATGTCAGATGACCCTAAAGGAGTCAGTCAACAGTAATAACAAAATGGTTCTTGTTGTACGGGGGGTTCGCTAGGAAATAAGCGGGACGCGGTTGTGCATCAAGCAGCTGTTTATTGCTCCCAGGAGGGGGTCCATGTTGAAGGTCACCACCCAGACTGGGGACTTGCCTGGACAAGCCCCCACTTAGATACCGCCCTAGGCCGAGCCAGATTGGCTTAGCGGTGCTTGATTGATTCAAACTCATTGGGCCCCGCGGGTGGGGACCCGACAGCTCATTGGTTGTTCTTCGGGCTGCTTGGATCCTGCTCCAGACCCCAAGCTCAGCTCTCTGCTGCCTCGCATACACAACTCCCCTCCCCCCTTAGATAGTCACTCAGGAGGTGATGGATGAAGTCCTGTAGGTATCTGGGGCCACACGGGTCCATCCTGACCAACATGGCTCTTGCGCTGGCAGGGGCCGGCCCCTGCCGGACTGCACTGCCGAACTTCTGGGGGCCGCCACTGCCGCCGCTTCCGACCTGGGTGACCTTTGTTTGGCTACCAGGCTGCAGGGTTGTTGTGTCTCGCTGGGCGCAGTATTGGCAGTGGCCTCGGGTGTCCCTCCGTCTGGTTGCATGTGGTGTTCACGGCGGCGCAACTGGTCCAGGTGTCGCCGGAGGGTCCATCCGTCCTTGCACTGGACCCCATAGGACACTGGTCCCGTTGCATCCATAACGGTGGCTGGAATCCAGTTGGGCTCGCCGCTGTAGTTATGGACATAGACTGGATCGTCTGACGCAAAGACGTGTGGCGCGGCCGTAGTTCCGCTCAGCAGCAGACAGTGTCTGTGAGTAAAAAGACACTGGAGCATCGCGTCCATCAGGCAGGCGGTGGCTTAGGATGGCACCGATCCCATGTTGTGAGGTATCATAGACCAATATGACCGACTGCATCTCATCAAAGTGGGCCAATACACAGTCGGACATGAGGAGATGCTTGACCGAGTCGAAGGCGGACTTCTGCTTGGGCCCCCAGACCCAGGGAGTCTTCTTGTCGAGGCGCCTGTGTAGAGGCTCTGCAACGGTGGCCTTGTTGGGCAAGAAAGAGTGGTAGAAGTTCAGGAGGCCCAAGAAAGCTTGGATGTCATGTTTGGTTGTCAGTGGAGGTGCCTTTTGGATGGCCTTCACCTTGTCCTCAGTTGAGTGGATCAAATTTCAAATTAAATTTATTTTAATACAGCACTGCGGCCAGATAAAACAGATAGTAAGAAAAAACATTTCAGAATAGAAAATTGCAAAACCTGTAAAAATTTAAAATATATAAAATTGTATAATTGATGGGTACATTATAAAAAATGCATAGTAAAATTCCTCTAAAAATCTTCACAGTTCAGTGGATTCCCGAGGAACTCCACCTCGGGGACACCCAGGTGGTATTTTCTCGCTTCCACTTCAGCCCGGCTGCGGTGTGGCAGCGCAGGGCATCCCTGAGTCAGCTGGCGAGTTCCGGGACTGTGCTCCTGCCATGAGGACATCATCAAAATATGGAATTACCCCCAGAATTCCTTTGAGAAGATCTTCCATCAGGTTCTGGAAGATCCCGTTGGCTGACTCTGTAGCCGCTTGACACTTAATGCCCCTCGGTGGGTGACGATTGTTTGGTCTTTGGCCGCTGCCTTGTTGACTGGCAATTGCTGATAGGCAATTTGTCGAGTTTGGTGAATATCTTGCCCTTTGCCAGCGATGCCAGAAGATGGCTAATTACCGGAACTGGGTATGAGTGCTGCTGCAGCGCTTTATTTAGAAGAAGAAGAAGAGTTGGTTCTTATATGCCGCTTTTCTCTACGCGAAGGAGGCTCAAAGTGGCTTACAGTTGCCTTCCCTTTCCTCTCCCCACAACAGACACCCTGTGGGGTGGGGGAGGCTGAGAGAGCCCTGATATCACTGCCTGGTCAGAACAGTTTTATCAGTGCTGTGGCGAGCCCAAGGTCACCCAGCTGGTTGCATGTGGGGGAGCACAGAATCGAACCCGGCATGCCAGATTAGAAGTCTGCACTCCTAACCACTACACCAAACTGGCTCACTTTAGCGTGTATTTGTAGTCCGCACACATGTGTACGTCCCCGTTTGGCTTGATGGGGTCACGATCGGGGTCTCTCAGTGTGCGCTTGGCACGGCCTCAAGCATGCCTTGCGCCAGGAGCTTGTCCAGTTCTGCGTCGATGCAGGGCTTCAGTGCAAACGGGACCCGCCGGGCCTTGAGCTGAATAGGTACCACCTGAGGGTCGAAGGCCAATGAGATTGTCGGCCCGGTGTAGCAACCAAGCGATTCATCGAAAACGGTTGGGAACGTCCTCTAGCGACATGGTTTGGAGCTTATGGACTCGATGGATTCCGCTGATGGTGATTCCCAGCGGCTCGACCCAGTCTAGTCCCAAAAGGCTGGTCCGTTCCCCTTGGACAATTACTCGGGGCAACCTCCCTGCAATGTCTCGGAAACATACATGGAAGTCCCCCACACCCTTGATCGGTACCCGTCCTCCCATGTAGTCCTTTACGAGGTAGCCTAAGGGGCTGGGAGGGGGTCCCGATTTGGGCAGAGGCGCCTGAGGGTTGTGCTTGAAATGATTGAGAGCAACGACCCTGTATCCAGTTCCATGGTGCAAAGGGCCCGCTCTATGCTTACCCCCAGTCGTATCTTTCCATTCCATGTGGAGTTCAATATGATGGTGCAGGTGCTGTTGGTCAAGAGGCACTGCTGGTGGCTGACTGTCTCGCGCTGCCCCCGGTTACTTTTATGGGTCCTCAGTTGCAGGTATGCACTCTCGTATGCCGTTGGGTGGGTCGCAGAATCTTGCTGTGAGCAGCACACCCAGGAGATGTGCCCTTTCTTGTCACAGACACGGCAGATTGCATCGTGGAATCGGCACGCATTGCATCCGTGTGGGCCTGTGCAACTAGTGCACGGCCTCGTCGGGGGTACTGGGTAGTGGTGCGGCCAAACCTCATTGTGGTTCACCTTGGCCTCCTCGTCCCCGTCATCCTCACTCAGGTGCTCATGGTGGACGGCAGTCGTAGACTGCGTTGCTGGTGGGCACCTTGATGCCTTGTGGCCTCGGACAGCCCTGGCGCTGCGGTTGGCGGCAACAGCATTGTCGGTGTCTTCCAGCACGTCTTTGAAGGTCTGTTCCCCTGTTCTTTTGACTAGGCTGCCCCGTACCTGTGAGCCAAAGGCCACATATATATTATTTAAATCCTGCCAAGAAGAATTGATCCTATTGAAGGACTTCATTAGCAAACAAAAACAACCACTGATGAAAACTGACTTGAAAACGGTTATAATCTAGACGCCGTTTTGGTTGTTCAAATAAAAAGAAGAGATTAGTCACGTTTGTTGCATTCATTGTGAAACGGTTTATTGTAGCCTAGGATGGGTTCTTTTTTCTATTGGAAGAAAATATACCAGCAAGCGATCTCCCCTGGTTGTGGGTCATAATGCTCCTGGAGCTTGCGGAGGATCTGGTCCAGATCTGCGACGTCCATATCATCGGGTGCAAAGAGGTCTTAGGCCAGGTCAAAGATGGTGGCCCCACAGGATCTCAGGGACAGTGCCCGTATCCTCGCCACATCGGTTATGGCGTTGGCCGTGAGGAAATGGCAGAAACGTTTCTTGTAGCTTTGCCATCGGGTCGGGTGGCTGGGGTCGAATGGCTCAAGCCAGTTTGGTGTAGTGGTTAGGAGTGCAGACTTCTAATCTGGCATACCGGGTTCGATTTTGCGCTCCCCCACATGCAACCGGCTGGGTGACCTTGGGCTCGGTGACCTTGGGCTCGCCATGGCACTGAGAAAGCTGTTCTGACCGAGCAGTGATATCAGGGTTCTCTCAGCCTCACCCACCCCACAGGGTGTCTGTTGTGGGAAGAGGAATGGAAAGGCGACTATAAGCCGCTTTGAGCCTCCTTCTCATAGAGAAAAGCGGCATATAAGAACCAACTCTTCTTCTTCTTCTTCTTCTTCTCTTCTTCTCTTCTTCTTCTTCTTCTTCTTCTTCTTCTTCTTCTTCTTCGTCTTCTTCTTCTTCTTCCTTCTTCTTCTTCTTCTTCTTCTTCTTCTTCTTCTTCTTCTTCTTCTTCTTCTTCTTCTTCTTCTTCTTCTTCTTCTTCTTCTTCTTCTTCTTCTTCTTCTTCTTCTTCTTCTTCTTCTTCTCTTCTTCTTCTTCTTCTTCTTCTTCTTCTTCTTCTTCTTCTTCTTCTTCTTCTTCTTCTTCTTCTTCTTCTTCTTCTTCTTCTTCTTCTCTTCTTCTTCTTCTTCTTCTTCTTCTTCATACATACTAGGGCAAAGCCCATTGTATCCAAGAATACAACGGGCGCTAGCGCTTGGCAGTGGGAAGAGGAAGGGGAGGAGTTGTCCAGCTCTGTAAGGGCATGGGGTTGAATGTGTGTGTTGTGTGGGAGGTTGTGGTGGCAAATGAGGGCATGGGTGTCAAGAACCTGTGGTGTGGAATGTTCGTTGAGTGTGGGAGAGGACGGACCTTTGGGAATTTTGGCATACAGATGAGCTTTCCAGAGCCATGTCCTCAGATATGTGAAGGGAAAATCAGACTGAAGACTCTTCTTAGGGAAGATTACATAGCAACCAATTCCTCCCAGTTCTGCATCATTTCCCTTCTTGTGTGAATTAGGCCACATTCACCGAAATGCCCCTCTGCCCTAATACACTTGGGGTAGTCACAGTACACAGGTGTCCACCCTTTCCCCATGTTTCTCCCATGTCTCCCATGTTTTCACTGTTGGTAAAATGTTATGTGCCCACTTGCTTCTTTCATGGTTGCTCCTTAGAAGAACGGATTTTTGTACCCTATTGCTTACTACCCAAAGGAGTCTCAAAGCGGTTTACAAACACCTTTTCCATTCGTCTCTCCACAATAGTCAACCTGTGAGGTATGTAGGGTTGTGAGAAATCTGAGAGAACTGGGAATGGGCCGCTGTGACCCAGCAGGCCTCAGGTGTCTCAAAGCATTTTCCATCGTCTTCCCTTTCTCTCCCCATAGCAGACTCCACATGAGGGAGGTGGGGTAGCGAGCCTCACAGGGAAGCTGGCAATCCTAAGAGGAAGATTTCCAACCCAGGGGTAGCCAACCTACAGGTGTGGCCTGGAGACCTCCTGGAATTACAGCTCACCTGCAGAGTATAAAGATCAGCTCCCCAGGCAGAAAGGGCTACTTTGGACAGAGTTGTGGTAGAGAAGAAACATTTAGGCTTCCCACACAGTTTGTTGTTGAATTGAAAGACTTGAGCCTACTGCACAGGGTTGTTGTGTAGATGAAACAGGAGACAAAAGAGCCAGTTTCCTCTGCAGAATAACGCGGTGCAGTGGCCTCAAATCTGCAGAGAGTTGCAAAGAATAAAGACACATGGCTTGGCTGTGTCTACCCCCCGCCAGAGCAGTATTTTCAATGAGAAGGGGCTTTTCTGTGGCCTCCCTGTCAGGCAACTGTTTGGCAGAAGGGAAAGTCCCCCCCCCTCAAAAGGAAGGCCCTCACGCTCCCCTGTGTTGCTCTCTGAAGGAAAATGCCTCACTCCCCTCAGTCAGGGCCTGTCAGAGGCTCCTTCACAGCAGGCCTGAAGGGGGGGGGGCACTCTGCAGCCTCCTTCCAGCTCTGTCAGGGTTCTGAGGCAATTACAGTTGGACATGGCAGTTAGGACAGCCTTGGGGCGAAAAGGGCTGGCGCAGCCTCTGTTCTCATCCCCCTTGGCAGCCCTACTGGCCTCCTCTCCCTTTGGTGGTCAGGAGCAGACTGGCAGCCAGACTGAGGTGGGTGAATGGAATTTTGGTCTGTCCTGGTGAGGGGGCCATAGGGAGGCGTTTTGCGTGCCTACCCATTGGCTGCTTGGCCCTGGATGGACACTCGGAGGGCCCAATCAGGAGCCACGAAGCGGCTCCTGATTGGGCCCTCGGAGTTTTTATCCTGGACAGGGCCCGCCCTAACTCCTCCCCAGGTGGCCTACCCTTTTATTTAATACCGCAGGAGTGATTAAAGATGTACAGGAGGTTGAACCCCCCCTAGGCCGAGCCTGATTGGCTTAGCGGTGCTTGATTGATTCAAACTCATTGGGCCCCATGGGTGGGGACCCAACAGCTCATTGGCTGGTCTTCAGGGCTGCTTGGATCCTGCTCTAGACACCAAGCTCAGCCCTCTGCTGCCTCGCATACACAACAGTTATAAAACCACTAGAAAAATGCTGATCAGCAGCCTCTTAAACACTTAAGGGTTAACATATAAAAGCAGTAAAATAAGCAATGTGGTTGAACCCAACGCTGTCATCTTCCATACATGTGGCTGAGGTCCACTGCATGATGTGGCTGTGGGAGGTTGTGGCCACGTCCCTGTAGCCATGTGGCCAGGGGAGGGCTGCCCTTACCCATGTTGCAAGCGGCGGCTGCACTTCCTCTTGAATTTCTTTCCTTCCTCTGTGACTATGCAGCAACTCCTAACAGTTGCCCGGGAGCATTTCAAGGGGGTGGCAATCTTGACCCAATAGTTGCTTGCCTAGATCAATCCTGGGGTTGGGGGGAGACTCCCCACTTCTACCAAAAAATGGATGAAGATCACCTAAGTCAATGGGAATGGGGCAGAACACTGTTAGAATGTGATGCCTTGCTGGATGACCACAACCAGGTCCCTACATCTGAAGTAGTGAGCTGCCATTCTTACCTGAGGTGAATCACAAAAGACATCCTTGCTTCAGACCCTGAAGCAGACATCCTGCTCCTTCTAGGAACAGACATTCCAGACCTCCTGGCATGCCTAGAACTGGTAACAAACCCTCAGGGCACCCCGCATGCCGAGAAGTTGGAGCTTGGCTGAATCATCATAGGGAATGTGTGTGAGAACCGTCTGAAGACACCGACTCAGGCAAGTGTCCTCACCACGACCTTCCCTGAAAATGTCTGCGAATCTGAAACCTTGTCCGGAGCATTTCACCCTATCTGAGATGGGCCCCAAGACTACCTTGAGATCAACAGTATTCGAGACAACAAAGGAAAACAACGATGCAGCCCTGTCCATGGAAGACAAGCCATGCCTGCTCTCCCTACCTAAAGACTGGAATGAGCCCCTACCTCCTGATCAGAAAGAAAACTGGGAGAAGCACCCTGCAAGATGTGAGCATCCATTACCCTGTGTTCCAGTCTTGTCCACCACAGTCTCGTCTACATGGAGAACTGTACATCTCTTCCAACGCAGCCGTCGAGGCAATAGCATCAGCTGCATATATCAGAGCCTATGGTGGGGAGGAAGACATCCACACTGAAGTCATGGAGACTATGGACACTTCAAGCATCATCAATTCCAGGTTGCTGTCAAATGCATGGGGGGGGCACAGGGTAGTACGATGTATTTGCTGGCTCTGGGAGGGGCTCAGATCTACCTTGCTCTGGGCTCAACCAAATACCTGGTGGAAAAGCTCCATCTCACAGGCCCTGCAGAACTGAGCTAGCCCCAACAGGGCCCTCAGGTCTTCTGGGAGTGCATTCCACCAGGCCAGGGCCAGGAGTGAAAAGGCCAGGTGAATCTCCCATGGGCCAGGGACCTCCAACAGATTCACACCCTTAGAGCAGGGGGCATAAAGAGACTGGCAGTCCCGCAGATATGTTAGGCCCAGGCCACAGATGGTCTCAAAGATTAACACCAAATCCTTGAACCTGGGCCTCTTCTGCATGATGGATAAGCTGATGAAAACTCACTAAATACACCTTTGTTTTTCTGCTCTGCACAGAAGAGTTAATTTACTCCGCAAAACTGATTTTGTTCTGCATGGTGAACTGCCTTTTCGGTGCTTTAAGCGTCTTTTAAATGTTGTTTCTGAAAGATGCTTTTCACCGATTCATTTCTCTCCTGCCTGCCTGAGATGGTGTATTAGCCATGCAGAGAAGATCTTTAGTTATGCAGATTAGTGACTGCATTAGAGAACAAAGCAGAGTTGGCAAAACTACAGGGGGCAGGGCTATGGATTGTTTCATGCAGAGAGCATTGCAATGTAGTTTTTCAACAGATTATATTCAATGCAGAACAACGATTGTAATATAATAAAGCGGTCTAAACTTGTTTTTTAAACTGTTTTATTTGGCGTCATGCAGAATACCTCCTGGTCTCTCTCTATCTGCAATAGAAAAGCTCATGCTTTTCCCTTTTTTGTTCATGTATAGGCACCTAATGTCTCTTACCTTTGGTTCCATTTGACTTGGCCTTCCTAGATGGGCCACTGCTAATTTGTAAAATACCATTTACTGAGACCCTGGAGAGCTGCTACCAGTCAGAGCAGGCAATGTTGACCTCAGTGAACCAATAGTTTGACTCAGAAGAAGGCAGCTTCATGGGTTCACGTACCTTCCTTCACATAATGTTCCACAAAAGGGAAGCACTGCCCTCCCCCCACTAAAGTAAAGTATAGAGAATAATTAAGATTGCATCTCTCACCCACCCACCCACCCCTGGGGTTTGCATGTGGCTGTTGATCTGTTCTCTTCTTTTGGCAGTTTTGGTGAAGCTGAAGAAGGTCAACCAGCGTTGTGCTGTGAAGTCCAAATTCGTTCAGCCAATCTGCTTGCCGGAAAATGGACTAACCTTTCCTGATAACTGGAAATGCCAGATAGCAGGATGGGGCCATTTGCATGAAAGTAAGTTTGGCAAACAGGTGTGGTGGTGAAAGGGACAGTTGGGACAGTTGATTTCCCAGCAGGGCCACTTCCTTCTCCAAAGGGGTCTCTGTTGTGGAGGTGCGTGTGTGTGTGTGTGTGTGGGTGTGTGGTGGGGAAGCACTCAGCCCCCACTCCCTTGATCACCTATCAGGTAGAGTTGCCCCTTTCTTTTGCCAAAGGCAGCTCCTGTGGGCTGTCAGTTGCCAAGGCAGATTCTGGCTGCATTCCATATTATATGAACAAAGTTGTAGTCCAGTGGTACCTTTAAGCCAACCAAGTTTAATTCTGGGTAGAAGCTCTGTATACATGCAGAATACCTTGAATAAAACTTTGCTGGTCTTCAAGGTGACCTTGGGCTCAAACTTTGTTCTCCTGCTTCAAACCAACACAGCTGCCCACCTGAATCGACGTCCCTATCTTAACACCGCCCGCGGTGCTGCGGGTGCCACGGACTCAATAAAGTGGTAAGGGGTTCTGGGGCAGGATGTGTCTGGGATGAGGAAGGGTCTGGATTGGACCCTTCCTCCGGACAGACAATCAGAGGGACCAATCGGCAGGCGCGAAGGTCCCTCCGATTGCCAGCCCCGAGCATCTGCGTGCCGTGCGCAGCGCGGCTCATAGTTGCTCCTTTGCCAGCGGCCTGGTGCGGTGGGAGGCGCAAAGCACCTCCCGCCGCGTCAGGCTGCTGCCTGCCGCTGCTGCCAACACTTCACCCCCCCCGCCTTAGTCTTAACGCGAAGCAAAGCCACCGCTAGCACCCGCTGTATCCAAGGTACAGCGTGCTATATTACTAGTTACATGATAAAGCCTGTGCTTGAACCAGTTTGCTTGCAGATTTTAGACAGAACTTTTCATTAAAGAGGATTGCAGAGTCCCAGCCAAGCAGATTTTGCCCTCCAAGAAAGAATTCTTTCAGCAACTGATTAATCTGTGATGGTGGGTGTGTCTTGGTATGTGGGGAGGGATGAATCCTTAGTGCATTTTATAATGCATTTTATATTTTATGTGTTCGGTTACACTGTGTAGATACCCTTTTCTCTTTTCCTTGAATGTATTATCGAATTAAATTCAACAAATATAATTTTAGAAGAAGAAGGAAGATTGCACGTTTTCCAGTTCATTGACAAAAGTCTAGATCCAGACTGGGATTCCAAAAAGATGGATTCATTGAGTGATATTTGCATCCCATCTTCACAAAGGCCATTATTTTGTTTTTTCATAATTTATTCTAAGTTGATGTTCAGTACAATAGTCTATAAATTCTTTTAATCCTACCCTCGTTCTTGTGTATCTCTGAATCTTTTTTGCCTTGGTGTAATCAGGGACTTTCATGTTACTCCTAAATCAAGAAGAAAGATTAAAGGAAAGTACACTATTGTTAGGGAAAGTATACTCCTGTTTTTATGTCATTCATTTCACCAGATGCATCCAGCTATTCGAGAGTTCTGCAAGAAGCAATTGTTCCCGTCATTCCCGATTACAGGTGCCAACATCATGATGTGTATGGAGCTGAAATTAGTGAAAATATGTTTTGTGCTGGTTACCTCAATAGTAAATCAGATGCCTGCCAGGTAATTTAATAATTCTTCTTAAATTCATAGGAATAAGTCTGTAAGACATTGTAATATGCAATCCACTAATTCTAATGTATTTTACTCTACTTCATTTCACTTGCATCAATGAATTTATTTGGCTGGAAGGTCCGTTCTGGGATGATCTTTGAAGGTGGTTTGCAGGGGAAATGCTGCCTCCATTTAATGATCCTGCTGGTTTGGGGAGCTCATAACAATTTTCTTGTATGCAGCCACAGACTAGCAGAAAAGTTTTTTAAAAATCAGCATTTCAAAGCAGGAGGCCAAGTTGTAAAAACCAACTACTTTAAAAATGGAAAAAATAATTCCAAATGCAGCCTTATTCCTCACTCACATCCGTGCCTATGGAATGCCATTGTGTCATGCTGTGATAATATGTACCTTGCTTTTGCATAATGTGTATCTTGATTGCTGATGGCTACTTATCACAGCTCCACCACAACTCACTTGTTTGGCTGGCAGTTAGAATGCAGACAGTGAAAGAGGTAGGGAATTAGATAGATAGGAGGAGCCTGGAGTAGGGGAAGAGGGCCCCTAAGGGCTGCCTTGGCGTCCTGGTAAAGAATGGCAGCTTCTAATCTGGCAAGCTGGGTTTGATTCCCTACTCCTCTTCTACATGCAGCCAGCTGGGTGACCTCACAGGGGGTCTGTTGTGGGGAGAGGAAAGGGAAGGCGACTGTAAGCCGCTTTGAGACTCCTTCGGGTAGAGAAAAGCGGCATCTAAGAACCAACTCTTCTTCTTCTTCTTCAGTAGTATCAGGGCTCTCTCAGCCTCGCCTCCCTCACAGGGTGTCTCTTGTGTGGAGAGGAAAGGGAAGGCGACTGGAAGCTGCTTTGAGCCTCCTTCGGGTAGAGAAATCAATTCTTCTTCTTTGCATTTGGGTAATTCACACAGTTCTGATCACTGGCAGTGGGCTGGATGCTAAGCAGAACCAAAGTCTTGGTTCAGCTGTTGTGCTGCCTCATCTAGGAGAAGTGCACCTTGAGAGAATGTGAACAGTGGATTTTTTTAGCCTCAGCAAACTTTGGCTGGGTTGTATGTGCCTCTGTTAGGGTTGCCAGCTACCTGGAGTAAAACTGTCCTACTCCTTTAACACAGTTTTAAAGGGATGTTATTTACCCTCATGCCATGGAAAGGTTTAACTGCCCATGTCTACACAGCAAGCTTCAGTTAATGGGGCAGGATATTTGGCAACCCTGATTTGGGGATAAATCTTTATAACTTTGATGACACTATGAAGACTGTCTGATCGATATACAGGCCCCTGTATATACAGGATCGATATACTTGAGCACCCTTGTTTCCTAGCAGATAAGAGTCCAGCAGTCAGGCTTTTTGGTCTGAAGCTGCAGAACAAAGAGTCCAGCAGGGGCACCTTGAAGACCAATAAAGTTGTATTCAAGGTATGAGCTTTCATGTGCAAGCACACCTCCTCAGATACAATATCATGGAATGAAAATAATCACTTCAGATTTATAGATGCTGTTGAGTTATAGAAAGTAACACTGTTCACTATCTAAGAGATAATAATTAGTGAAAGTAGGATTTCCAGAAAACTATGCTGAAACGGTTGATTTGTTTTCTCTGTCTTTGATGCAGGGAGATTCTGGAGGGCCACTGGTCTGTGAAAGGGATGGAATATCTTACCTGTACGGTATTGTCAGCTGGGGAGACGGCTGTGGTCGGGCAAAGAAGCCTGGTGTTTATACAAGAGTGACCAAATATTTGGACTGGATCAAAGAGATAACAGCTCCAAAAGATTAATAGTAGCTCTTTATGATGACAATATATTTCACAATTTGTTAAAACAGCAGGGTGATATAATAATTTTGTCCAATACTAAGTACTGAACAGACAGCCCTTTTGCCCTATTTGTTGTTGCTGCATCTTCTTCACAATATCCCTAACTTGGGCCAGGCCAGTCTGATATAATCAGATCTAATGATATCTAAGATCCAGCTTGGTGTCCTGGTTAGGAGTGTGGACTTCTAATCTGGCGAGCCGGGTTTGATTTTGCACTCCCCCACATGCAACCAGTTGGGTGACCTTGGGCTAGTCACAGCACTGATAAAACTGTTCTGACCAAGCAGGAATACCTCCCAGCCTCACCTACCTCACAGTGTGTTTGTTGTGGGGAGAGGAAAGGGTAGGTGATTGGAAGCCACTTTGAGACTCCTTCGGGGAGAGAAAAGCGACATATAAGAACCAACTCTTCTTCTTCAGTAATATCAGGGCTCTCTCAGCCTCCCCTCCCTCACAGGGTGTCTGTTGTGGGGAGAGGAATGGGAAGGAGATTGTAAGCTGGTTTGAGACTTCTTTGGGTAGAGAAAAGCGGTATCTAAGAACCAACTCTTCTTCTTCTTCATTAATATCAGGGCTCCCTCAATCACCTCCCTTGCAGGGTTTCTGTTGTAGGGAGAGGAAAGGGAAGGTGATTGAAAGATGCATTGAGACTCCAGGTAGAAACAAGAGGCATATAAGAACCGATTCTTTTTCTTCATTTTGGAAACTAAGCAAGGTCAGCCCTAGATGTTACTGGACAGGAAACCACCAAGGAAAGGCCAGGGGGTGCTATATATCATGCGCCTTGAAAATCTGCTGTGACTTCATGGCACGGGTCTGAAAGGTGTGTTGATTGCCAGGGGGAAATATTTAAAGTATTATAGCCCAAACCAGATGCCAAAACTGACCAACCTATGTGACAGTCAATGTAGGAATGAGCAAGATGGCCAAGAACACAATTGCCCGTATTAAGGCTATGAAGATCTTGGGAGGCAGCTAAAATGAATGGAGGCACAAGTGGTGTTCTCTTTGATCCTGCCTGTCAGGGGAAGAGGAATGAGTCAGGAGCTGAAGATAATGGAGGTGATAATGGAGCTGCATGGTTGGTGTCAGCAAGTTGGATTTGGATTCTGAGACCCTGGGATAGGTTTTCTAGACAGCCTTCTAGCGCACAATGGACTTCACTTATCCAAGCCGGGGAAGAATGTGTTTGGCAGGAACCTTGGAGGATTCTTCAGGAGAGCTTTAAACAGATGCCACAAGGGGAAGGAGATGCCCATATCTATTCTAATAGAGGAGAGCAAGCAGCAGTGGCTCACCTGGAAAGGCCAGATCAAATGGAACCAGCTCCCCTGCTGGAAGGAGTGCCATGTCTCCAATCCTCTCCCTTTCCCCTTCAAGAAAATGAAGAAAGAGGCTCCTGCTGTGCTTGGCTCCCCCTTCCCTTCTGAGCTTCCCTAATCACATGCAGAAGAGTTTTCTGTTTCAATGGGGAGGGAGGATAGAGGAAGACCCGAGTTCAAATTGATCTAGATTCAATGGAATAAACAAAGTAAGTGCAGATTCAGCCACAGAGGAAAGACAGTCATTTCCACTACCAAATGCTTATGACTGCATAGTTCACTCAGGAGAGGCAGCCATGAGCCAGATGGTCCAGATCTTGGCCACGGTAGGATTGGAAAGCACCTGCCTTTTGCCAGGCATGGGGAACAAAGACAGTGGGGCAAAACCAATGAACACACAACTGTGCCTTTGACAAAGTCAATGCGACACACACTGGGGAACTAGCACCCATAGGACAAACAGGCATTGTTTCAATTCTAAGGAAGATAAATGCTAGACAGCAAAAGAAAAGAAAAGAAAAGAAAAGAAAAGAAAAGAAAAGAAAGAAAGAAAGAAAGAAAGAAAGAAAGAAAGAAAGAAAGAAAGAAAGAAAGAAAGAAAGAAAGAAAGAAAGAAAGAAAGAAAGAAAGAAAGAAAGAAAGAAAGAAAGAAAGAAAGAATCGCAGGTAGAGTAGGTCCTAGAATTCATGCCTCACGTACTTTGCAGCAGTTTTCTGAACGCTTCCACAGTGGCCACAGAGGACCAACACACCACTGAGCATGACGTATCCTTCACAAGTTCTGCCACTGACACCAGCCACACAAAAGGCTACAGAGAAGGCCTGACAAACTAGAAGCCTGAAAGTATATCAAACCCAACCCTGTGGGCGTTAGCCTCTATTAGAGCCACCACCATCACTCGCACAGCCAGGCAGCTCCTCCCCTGGTGCTGCTGCTCAGCCTCTTCATGGAGTCCCCCCGATACCAACCAAGCCCAGCAGGCAGGCATGGTCTCCTCAAAACTAGGATCCGCCTCTTACCTAAACCGCCAGGGCTGGGACAAAAAGAAAACATAGCAATGGATCACAACCCGAACAGAACATAAAATGAAAAACAGGCCATCTAAAATAAGCCACAGGAAAGGGAGGGCAAGAAACAAGCAAGGCGCTGGGAGCTGGGAGACAAAGGGAGGTCTCCACATGGGCTCCCAGCTTAAGAAGGCACCTATAGCCCCACCGCCCTGCACTGTGTCTCCCCTCTGCACTTCCACTTGCGCTCCAAGGGAGGGCGGGGGGGGGGGGGCGAGTGCAGCTGGCTCTAGCCTTGTTAGAAATAGCCTTTATCACTTCCTGGTCTCATTCATGCTAGCAATTGTTCTCCATTCATCCTCCCCCTGACACCCTCCCATGTGATCTGCATGGGTTATCACACACCAGCAGTGACATGAGCCAGTGTGCACCTGGCAACCCTCCCCCTTGTAACTGCATGCTTGTGCCTTCCTTAGACCACCTCCTCAGAGCCACATGAGCAAAAGCTGCATGCTGAACACATGTTCAGAATAACAAAATAATAGGAGGACCACAGTGAAGAATGGGCAAACAATGATGTCTTCTTCCAATGGGAGAACTATTTGAATTTTTTAAAAAGTCTGAATGGTGAGGTGGCAAATCTGTAGCTCAAGATTTATAAAGATGTGATCACGGACCTGTCGTCATCTTCAAAAAGGAGGATCTGGGTAATTACTGACTGGTCAGCTTGACATCTATACCTACAAAGAAAGAAAAACCTATCCCAAGGCTACTAGCAATGTTTGCAAACTTTATACAGAATAAATAAAAGTACGATAAAAGGTCTCTTCTTTCTGTGTGGCTTTATTGCAGGATCCAACCGAAACGGATTACTAGATATCTCCCATTTTCAAAGTAAATTTTCTTCAGTGATTGTTCCTCTCACTTGTAAATGAATTGGTACTTCAATACCTCCATGAAAAGAAATTATTGAAAGAATACCCTGGCCTTTGGCTCTGCAGTACAGGGATGCTAGTAATCCAACTGCTCCCTTTTGTCTATATTGACATCTATGGCTGGCAAAATTTTAGAACAAATCATCAAACTGTCAGTCCTTGAGCAGCTAAAGTGGATGGCTGTAATTGTTGGACTGTCGTTTAGCAAGAGGCAGCCACAGACTGCCAGTCAAAGAGCTAAACTGTTTCTTTAATCTTGTTACTAGTGGGACAGGCAGAGTAGGTCAAATGGTCTGTTTTCAAATGTAAATTTCCTAGCTGCCCGGCCATGGCCTGACTCTGGTTTGTCATGTACAAAAGTTTGGCAAGAAGAGAAAGAATTCTACTTCCTCTCTTTGTTTGAGAAGAACTCTGGTTTAGACAGAGAAGCAGATCCATCTTGAATCTCAACCATGTAGCAGCTAAGGTAGACAGCTCCTGTAATGAGCTAAGTAGATTCATAGAATCAGAGTTGGAAGGGGCCATGCAGGCCATCTAGTCCAACCCCCTGCTCAACGCAGGATCAGCCCTAACCATCCTAGAGCATCCAAGAAAAGTGTGTATCCAACCTTTGCTTGAAGACTGCCAGTGAGGGGGAGATCACCACCTCCTTAGGCAGCCTATTCCACTGCTGAACGACTCTGACTGAGAAAAACTTTTTCCTGATATCTAGCCTATATCGTTGTACTTGAAGTTTAAACCCATTACTGCGTGTCCTTTCCTCTGCAGCCAGCAGAAACAGCATCCTGCCCTCCTCCAAGTGACAACCTTTCAAATACTTAAAGAGGGCTACCGTGTCCCCTCTCAACCTCCTTTTCTCCAGGCTGAACATTCCCAAGTCCCTCAACCTATCTTCATAGGGCTTGGTCCCTTGGCCCCAGATCATCTTCGTCGCTCTCCTCTGTACCCTTTCAATTTTATCTACGTCCTTCTTGAAGTGAGGCCTCCCGAACTGCACACAGTACTCCAGGTGTGATCTGACCAGGTGTGGTCTAACAACAAACTAAAGTCTATAGGCCTCTCTATTGAGCTTTTAGAAAACCTTTGGAAAGGCAGCAAGGCCGAGCACCGAGCCCTGAAGTACCCTGCTACTCACCTCTCTCCAGTCTGATGAAACACCATTGACAACAACTCTTTGAGTGTGGTTCTCTAACCAATTTCCTATCCACTTAACTATCTGAAAATCCAGATTGCAGTCCTTCAACTTATCCATCAGAACATCATGTCAAAAGCTTTACTAAAATCCAAGTAAATGACATCAACCGAATTTCCTCGATCCAGCAAACCTGTTACTTGGTCAAAAAAGGAAACCAGGTTGGTCTGGCAAGACCTGTTGGAGACAAATCCATGTTAGTGTTAGTTAGAGTTTGTTTCCCAGTACACATCTGGGAAATTGAAGTCACCCATGATGACAAGGTCCTGCCGCTTGGATATTTTCTCAAGCTGCTCACAAAGTGCAGCATCCACATCCTCTCGTTGGTCAGGCGGTCGGTAGCAGACACCAACCACCACACTGTTTGTTTTCCCCTCGCTTATTTTCACCCAGATGCTTTCCACTGTAGATATGCTCTCCTTCACTAGAATTTCCTGACAGGTAATTCCTCACATACAGTGCCACTCCTCCACCTCTTTGATCTATTCTGTTTTTTTTTTAACAGTTCATATCCATCCACCATTACATTCCAGTCATGAGAATCATTCCACCAAGTTTCTGTGATGCCTACTAGATCATACCTTTCCATCAGCATGAGAAGTTCCAGCTCTTCCTTCTTATTGTCCATGGTTCGGGCGTTAGTATAAAGGCATCTGAATCCTTTTACTTGTGGTTCCCTATGAGCTGGCGTTGCCGGTTGGGCTGCCCCTGATCGTTCTCCTTCCTTACACTCCCTATGTTGATCGTCTCCTTCCCCTTGTGGCTTCAGTTTAAAGCTCTCCTGATGAATCTCCCCAGGTTCCTGCCAAACACATTCTTCCCCAGTTTCGATAAGTGCAGTCCATCAGGTGCTAGTAGGCCTTCCTCAAGAAAGCCTATCCCATGGTCCCAGAAACCAAATTTCTCCTGCCGGCACCAACTACGCAGCCAGTGATTCACCTCCATTATCTTCCTCTCCCAACACATTCCTCTTCCCTTGACAGGCAAGATTGAAGAGAATACCACTTGTGCCCCCATTTGCTCGAGCTTCCTCCCTAGATATTGATAGTCTGTTTTAATAGGAGCGATGGTATTCAGGGACATGTCATTCGTTCCCACATGGACCATCACAAATGGGTAGCGATCCGTAGATTTGAGGAGTTTGGGCAGCCGTTCTGAAACATCTTTAATTTTCGCCCCTGGCAAGCAACACACCTCTCGGGTTAGGGGGTCGGGCCCAGCCACATGGCGATCCATTCCTCTTAGCAGGGAGTCTCCAATTACCAGTACTCTCCTTTTTTCCCCTTCTCAACTCCATTTCCTTCTGTCCCTGTGGCCTCTTCCCTTTGTCTTAGACTTTGTTTTGGGACCTCTTCCCTCGTTGACCCTTGCACCCCCTCTGCAAGGGCCTGAAATCTATTCTGGAACTCCAAAGGCCCCAAGAACTGTCTCGCTCTTCGCGATTGAGTCTTTTTCCGAACTGTCTGCAGAGGCTCCATAGTGAGGTCAATCTCCTTATCCTCTTCAGGACTGGTTGTATCCTCTTTATTCCAAGTTGCACGGCTCTGGTCTATGAACTCCTCCCCTTTCTTACTTTGGGTCAGAGTAATAATGCTGTCTTCTAATCCCCTAATTCTTTCCTCCAAAAGTCTTACCAGCTTACACTTGGGGCAGCTGTAGTCCATCTTGTCTTCTGGGAGGAAGGCAATCATGTCACACTCACTGCAGATGATGGGATGAGTGTCCTGGAGGTCCATTGTAATGTCTAGGCAGTGCAAGTACTAGGGAAATATAATCTACTGATTCTAATTGCTCGGCCAAGAACCCCAGGCTAAGAGCCACAGGCCAAGAGCCCTTTGTCTCTCTGGCGAGGAGCAGCCCTTTTTAAGCTTCCCAACAATTACCCAGCAATCACCTCACCCAGGCAGCACAATAGCCTCACCTGGTCAGCAGCAACTCTCCCCAGTAGCTCTCTCCACGTGCTCTCAGTTGTCTGAGCATGATTCTGATTTTTCCCAACATAAAGGTTATGTTGGCCCAGATGTTTTTTCTGTGCATATTTGATTTTTTGAGACCTGGCAGTGAAGTTTAAAAGCTAGAACAGGATAGGAAGGAAAAAAGCATTTTTTGCATTTTTCTTATTGGAGATCATCTTGAGGTTTTTTTTTGCATGAAGAAGACGGATTAATTTTTTTTGAGCTGGAGCTAAGAGTTTCAGAAGTCTCTTTGATAGCTGTGCAAAAAGAAAGACCTGTGCTGACCTTCTGCAAAGGAAACGGGAGCTGAGCCTGCGTGTGCATGTGCGGAGACCTGGAAAGCAGCCAGCAGCAGCGGCCAGCCGAGATGGCCCCAACTGGAGAAGAAAATCCTGGTTCTGGAGGAAGCAGGGAAGTAAAGAGCACCCCAACCCCAAAGTTAAATTCTTCCTCTAACCAATGTTTGCCATTTCTAACCAAAGAGAACTTTATTTTGTGGCATTTCAAAGTCCATGTCTTAGGCATGAATGGATTAATCCATACTATAAAGAAAGATTTTCTAGGTGAGAATGCCCCAGAGTATGAACAGTTTGAAATAGATAATTATTCTGCAATGCATATTATTTCTGGAGCAGTTCAAGACTTTGAGACAAGGCTGTTCTTAACTGCAAAATCAGCCAAGGAAATGTGGGAAAAATTAGAGGAGAGATATCAGAATAACTCTGCACTATCCCAAAGATCTCTCTATGTATTTCTGACTTCAAGACCAGAAGAGGGATGGGACTTAAGTAAACATTTAAACATGCTGTTGGAATACACAGAAGCAAAAATAATGAACTGGGAGGGGCGAGTGAAGACACAAATATAGAATAATACAGACGCACTGGGATACCAATATGGCAATAAAATAGCCACATTGGACTTATATAGAGTCGTCTTTTTTCCGTTTCAGTAATTCTTTAATTCTTCACACAAGTCCCAACGCGTTTCGCCTACAGCTTTTTCAAGGGACGGTTTTTATATTTAAGGACCAACTTCAACTTATTCAGGAATCTCTTGACAGAGTAGAAGGTCACACAATAGCTGAACTTAGCTTGTGGCACTTCAGATGCGGAATATGCAGACACACTGAAGAAAATTGGACATGATATTAAAGATGAGTTGATAATTAATGTTATACTTAGATCTTTACCAAAAACATATGATGCCAGAGTTCACAATTTGATGTGTAAGGACAATCTTATAGTTGATTATATTACTGACTATTTGCTGAAGAGTGATTTGAATGCTACAGAGCATGGAGCTGAAGGTTCAAAAGGTACATCTGTGCTACAACTAAATAAGAAAGAAATTGGGTGTTATCACTGTGGAAAATTTGGTCATAAGAAAAGTGTGTATAGGAGATTCTTGAAAAATAAGAATAAGGACCAGACAGATTCTAATGAACAGAATGGATCTCAGCGAAAGGACTGAAAAGAGCAAAGGCCAAAGGTCTGTGAATCAGCTGTGTGAGACTGAAGGAGACAATATTGTTTGTGAAACTGAATTAAGATTCTGTTTAGACTCAAGATCAGAGGTTGTGCTGGCTAATAACAAAAGTCTATTTACTAATTTTGAGGAATATTCTGAGTCTCTGTATTCTATGGATGGTCAAGAAATTAGAACATTGGAAGAGGAACTATATCTTTCAAATGTAAAGGGATTAATGGAAATTTTGTGCACAGCAGTATTCCTTGAAGTTTGGAAGTGGGGCCTCAAAAGTGTATAATGCCCCAGCAGCCACCTAGTGCCCACTGACCTATTTTGGACAAGAATCATAGAATCATAGAGTTGGAAGGGGCCATACAGGCCATCTAGTCCAACTCCCTGCTCAACGCAGGATCAGCCCTAAGCATCCTAAAGCATCCAAGAAAAGTGTGTATCCAACCTTTGCTTGAAGACTGCCAGTGAGGGGGAGCTCACCACCTCCTTAGGCAACCTATTCCACTGCTGAACTACTCTACTACACGTAGTAGTAGTTGTAGTATCACATTGTATCACATTGACAAAATGCTCATAATCATTTGGGTATTTCATAAATTGCCCATGAGGGCTACCTTCAGTTAGTATTTATAGAGAAGCTGGCAGTTACAGGTGTAGTCAATTATTTAAAGGAGCCAGATCCATTAAAGTAAATAATGAAAACAGATTTTTACAAAAAACAATTGTAATCAATGTTGGCATTAAGACCCCCCTGCAGAAAGCTGACAAATCCTGCAGGGCCCGCAGCTCTTCCAGAAGCTCATTCCACCAGGTAGGGGCCAGGACCGAAAATTCTCCTCTTGGCCTTTTGACACAGAGGGTGAGCAACTCTTCCCCCTCGTGGTTCCTTAGATTCTTTGAGCAACTTAGCGGGTTTTTGCTTAGCTCAGGCAGCCAATAAATTAAACTTATTTATACTGAATGGAGCTGCTCCAGGCGATTGCCCTGGCCAATTCTCCCTCTGGTCTGGGTCTAAACTGTCTACTATAGACTATATAATGGTATCCCATGATCTGGCAACAAGGATAACAAATTTTGTAATTGCCCCAAGACCGGAAAGTGACCACCTCCCTCTTACTCTGTTCTGTAACCTTGAGGCCCTTTCTTTTAGAACTTCTGTCTACAGCCATCTTGATGGCTCAGTAGAATCAGGGAGACTAAAAGTTAAATGGAACTGGCAGTTAAATAATGCTATAAATGAGTGGATTAATTCAGAGCATGGCATAGAGATGCACTCCAGATTTTTAGGAAAATTAGACAACAGTTTTGACATCCTTAAGGTATATAATGAACTCATCCAGACTCTGAAACCACTACTATCTAGGCCTGGCTCAACCTCCACTGCTGTAAAGGTATCCTCAAAAAAGTGGTTCGATCAGGATTGTATAAATGCTAAGAAAGATCTTCTTTTATCCTTTGCTGCTTTCAAAGCTAAGCCATCTCACCTTGCTAAATTAGAAGTTATAGAAAAAAGAGAGGCTACAAAACTCTTTTAAGGGACAAAAAGAAAGCAGCAGTCCATGAGAATTGGGCATCTATCATTAGATCTGTCAAGAACAAGGACTCTGTGGGCTTCTGGAGAGTAACATCTACCTGCTCTTGTTATGTGGGCTGCCACCCCTCCATCAAAGGCTGGTATTGGGCCCTTATGGGCCGCCCGCAGGCTGATGGCCAGAGAGAACACACGAAGCAGGCAGTTGGGGTAGAAAGGCCTCTCGAGCACATGGCACAGCTTTATTTATACAGATATTCTTATACAAAGAATATGTATATTCTTATGTATATTCTTATACAAAGAACATTCCTGAGGAGTGTGTGTGAACCCAATTGGTCAGGTCATACGAAACCCCTAGCAAGAGATCAGCGGACATTCCATGACCTTATATGGCATAAAGCCAAAACCTAATTAACTTGGAGAGCAATCCTAGGTTCGGCCATTAAGGGGAGTGGTTTGCCAGCCTCCCAGCCTGGTCGAAACCAGGACTACAGGCTGGCACACCCGTGTCAACCCTTCCTGACACTCCAGCGCAGACCCTGGCACCAGAGAGAGAAAAGCCAGGTCAAGCCTTACAAAGCATAATGGGAGAGCAACTAAACCCCACTTCTTGCTCCCAAGCAGGACTTGGAGCTAGGCTTCCCCCAACCCACTTATTGCAAACAAAAGAGGAGTTTGTCAGCACACCTGGCAAGTACAGAGAGACAAAGGCACCCCACCCAAGACTCCCCTCCAGCCAGCCAAGCACATTGTCTTGTAAAGGGAACTGGCCACTCTCTTTCAACACCAAATCTAATCCAAGATTTGGTCTTTGTCTTTTCCCTTACCACTATCCCCAGGCACAAGCAATCATCCAGGATTTGCCAGAAATGGGCCATCAGCCCTTCTAGTTAGGAAATATTTCTTCATATTCCCAGCAACTATTTTCTTTGTCTCAGCAAACCGTTTCTTTGTTGGGACCCAGCCCCAGCCATCAAACTCTTTGTCCAAGCCCTGGTAGGTAGGATCAGCCCCCTATCACCTCAGGTCACAAATTTCATTTAAATATTGGGTTCCCACAGCCACAAAATGCAGTCAGTTTCCAAGCTACAGAAACTCTGTCCGATGCTCGTCTTGGTCCCTTGTCCGTCGCCCCAAATTGCTTCCCTGGACCTCCGGAACTCTGCTCCACCCAGAAGACAGGTAGATATCACTTCCAATCAACCCTTAGTATAGGTTCCTCCTCTATAAGCCTTTTCCTTGTGTGCTAGTAGCTAGGAATGTACATTTCTATGCTAGAGTGCACATGTGTTGTCTTTTGTCTAATTAGTGTGTGTTAATGAAGTCCTTCTATGTTTAGATCATTGTCTGCCTTGGTTCTCAGTGACATAATTACCCAGTAAACTGTGCAATACAAGGTCCCACGTTACACCATGCTGCCTCCTGCTGGCTCTACTAGCTGATTCCCCACAACTAAATTTAAACACGTGTCCTTATAGACATGCATTTGGTGTAACACTGACCTTGCAATGTCATATGGCAAATACAATCACAGCCGGGACTTGAGAACTTTATTTCTCTAGCCTGTATAGTGAACATCAATTACATACTCAACTAGATTTTCCAACTAATTGTTTACCACAATGGCCACCAGTAGCATCTCAAGAAATTAAACAATTCTACAATTAAAGAGTGGGAAAGCACCAGGCAGTGACTTCATCCCTTCAGACTTATTGAAATCAAACGTAGATTGGTGGGCCCCCAGTTTTAGCCCTCTTATTCACGTACATTGACCAGACAGCTCAGATTCCCCAAGACTGGGGTCTTGCAGTCATAGTTCCAATCTTTTAAGAAACGCAGTAGAGAAGAACCGGCCAATTATAGACCCATAAGTCTCCTTAGCACAATCAGTAAATTATACTCTAAACACCTTAGTTTAAGATTGTGTGATTGCCTTGATCAAGAAGGTTTCTTAGAAGAAGAACAGGCTGGCTTTAGACATGGCAGATCAGTTATGGATCATTGTTTAGTCTTACAGCACTTAATTGACAAGTATGTGCACTCTGGTAAGAGATCACTTTTTGTTGCCTTTGTTGACTTTAAATCTGCATTCAATTCAATATTTAGAGATCTTCTATGGTCAAAATTATCCAACTCAACAATTGATAACGGCTTTTGCTGTTACTTTATAAACTTCAAAAAGTCTTAGTGTCAAATTCAGCCCAGAGGGTCATTTAACCAATTCGATCCCTACACAGAAAGGTGTAAGACAGGGCTGTATTCTGGCTCCTTTTTAATTTAAGATTGATGCATTAATCAAACATCTAAAGAACTCAGGCATTCATGCCCCTAAACTTGCAGACAAAAGGTTACCCATACTTATGTATGCTGATGATGCAGTAATTCTCTCACAGACCAGAATAGGCCTGAAAAGGGCTTTGGAAGTTTTGGCCTTGCATTGCCAGGAGGAACACCTAGTTATCAAGTATACCAAAACAAGAATTATGTGCTTTAACAACAGGGCAAATTTTTTTACTTGGCATATTGACCAACATTGTGTTGAGCAAGTTAAATGCTTCAAATATCTTGGTGTGATCTTCCAGTATAACGGAACGCAAACTGCTCATATTCACTCAGTAGCTGACGCTGCTCAGAAGAGTGCAGCGGCTATCTTAAGATTCTACCGAACTAAGGGGGGTGGCTTCATTCCTGCTGCAATCAAACTGTTTTCAGCCAAATCACTGGCTCAACTTACATATGGTGCCCAATTAGGCCCTTACTCCAATTTTGCTCCCTTAGAGAAAATTCAAGGAGGTTTCCTAAGAGCCCTCTTTAATGTTCCAAGGTGTACAGCCAATGTAGTTCTCCGGCAGGAGGCAGGGTTGACAAAAGTAGAGACCAGGGCATGAGTAACAATAATTAACTATTGGCTAAAAATTCATCTTCAACCTGTAGGCCTTATTCCTTCTTTCTTGTCAGTTAACCCACAACCCACCTGGTGTACAGAAATAATTAACAAACTTCTTAAAATTGGTTTAGCTCCTGATCATCTATTAGAAACGGGGCACAGGCAAGCAAAACATCTGGTCTATCAACGACTTATGGATATTGAGCTGCAAAATGAGATGACCCTACTCCCAAGCCCATATAGGTTACTAAAGTCCTGGGAGGGATTTTCTACTGCACCATATCTAAAACATATCACCTTTACTAAATTTCGATGGGCTTTTTCAAGGGCCCGGTTCAATGCATTTCCATCAGCACTGCTAAGTGGAAGACTGCAACGTGTGCCTATAGAGGACCGATTATGCCCTTGCTATTCAGGTGTAAATAAATCGATTGCCCACATTATATTATACCATGACTTTTATAAGGTTGCCAGAAGCCGTTTAATCTTGCCCTTGCTATCAAGATTCCCTGGACTTACAGATGATCATCTAATTAACATCTTGCTTGCAGATAAAGATAATTCTGTCTCTTAAAATGGTGGCAAAGTTTTGCTACACTGCCAGCAGAGTGCAGAAATCTTTGGTTACTGTTGATGCTGAGTGACCTGACTGTCAAAATGCTGTATTAACATTTTGTGCCTTTATTAACTCCCTGATGCCGAGTGTCCTGTTAAAACGCTGTAATAATGTATGTGGTCTGTAGATACTTTGATGCTGGTCAATGACCATAATAAATACTCACTCACTCACTCACTCACTCACTCACTCACTCAATCAATCAATCACTCAATCAATCAATGGTTGACCATGAACTGCTGGCTCACTGCCTCACCGGGACAGGAATACGGGGCACAGACTTGCGCTGTATACACTCCTTTCTCCACAACCAGATGCATAGGATGGCGATGGGGGATCAGTTATCGTGCCCTTATCCGCTCGCCTGTGGGGTCCCTCAGGGCGTGGTTTTCTCCCCCATGCTTTTTAATATCTTTATGCTACCTCTCGCCCAACTGGTGCGGAACTTTTGGATGGGTTGTTATCAGTATGCTTACAGGAAAGTCCACTGTCAATCATGCCCTGATCCTCTACCATCTCGCGGCAAAATACACCCGTGCCAAATAGGGCAAACTCTATACCGCTTTTCTCGATTTGCAAGCCACTTTTGATTCCATCCCTAGAACTCAATTATGGAAAAAACTATCTGATATGGGAATGGACTGTAGACTTTTGTATCTTATTCGTAACCTTCACACAAATACTGGCTGCCAAATCCACGATGCTTGGGATGGGAAACTTTCTGACAGAATATCTGCTAATAAAGGTATTAAACAGGGCTGCGTTTTAGCCTCACATCTATTTAACCTATATGTTTCTGATCTGGCTGAAAATTTTACAGGAATCTGTTGCCATGCTCTAATGCTGGGAAGCTCTCCAGTCCCCCTCATCCTGTATGCAGGCAACACAGTCCTCCTCTCTCGTACCAAGGCTGGCCTAAAAACCCTTCTCCGTCTTCTCAAACGATTGCCAAAGTCAATTCCAGATCAAGTTCACCAAATCTAAAATAGTTGTATTTTCTAAATCCAGGAAGCTCACCAAGTGGAAAATAAATGTACATTTCATCGAGTAAGTGTACCACTTTAAATATTTAGGAGTCCATTTCCCCCACTCTCTGAAAGGGGCCCTAAATTGGAACAAAATTTCAACTGGCACAAATTTCAAGGCAAATGCAATAGCGAGATTCTATTTTACTAAGGGAGGTCAAAACCTCCCTGCCACTATTAAGATTTTTCAAACCATGCTGATTTCAAAACCTTTCTATGATATACCAGTATGGGGCATAGACCTCCCTGCAGGAGTAGAGAGGCTGCAATCTGCATTCCTTCACCATTTATTGGGCCTCCCCAAATGCTTGGGAGACCGGTGTCACCCAATTGGCCACTCTAGCCTGTCTCTGTATCTTTACATTCTGCCTGCGCCTGAACTTTAGAGCCCAAGCTGGGAGCCTTGTCTATCTTATGCTGTCTGATAAGTTTATATCACCCTGATTCGTGAATATTATCATAGAATCATAGAATCATAGAGCTGGAAGGGGCCATTCAGGCCATCTAGTCCAACCCCCTGCTCAAGGCAGGATCAGCCCAAAGCATCCTAAAGCATCCAAGAAAGGTGTGTATCCAACCTTTGCTTGAAGACTGCCAGTGAGGGGGAGCTCACCACCTCCTTAGGCAGCCTATTCCACTGCTGAACTACTCTGACTGTGAAAAACTTTTTCCTGATATCTAGCCTATATCGTTGTACTTGAAGTTTAAACCCATTACTACGTGTCCTCTCCTCTGCAGCCAACGGAAACAGCATCCTGCCCTCCTCCAAGTGACAACCTTTCAAATACTTAAAGAGGGCTATCATGTCCCCTCTCAACCTCCTTTTCTCCAGGCTGAACATTCCCAAGTCCCTCAACCTATCTTCATAGGGCTTGGTCCCTTGGCCCCAGATCATCTTCGTCACTCACCTTTGTACCCTTTCAATTTTATCTACGTCCTTCTTGAAGTGAGGCCTCCAGAACTGCACACAGTACTCTAGGTGTGATCTGACCAGGTGTGGTCTAACAACAAACTAAAGTCTATAGGCCTCTCTATTGAGCTTTTAGAAAACCTTGAAGAGAACCAAGTTTACAATATCATCAGGCAACGAATTCTGGATATCAGAACACTATCACTGGAGCATGCAGAACATGCTCTCCCATCTTTTTAAAAATCTATCCTGCAGCAAGAAAGATCCCAGAGTACTTTACATCTTTAAAATCACCTTCCTTGAAGCGATTTTTTATGCTAGCAAGGCTGAACCTCCTATCAACAGCACTGCCTAAAGGTCGGTACGTTAAAATCCAATATGTCGACGGACTCTGCCCATGTTCTGCAAAGAAACCCGGGTCAGTGGAACACGTTCTCCTCTTTTGTGAGCAACATAACCATCTCAGAGAATGGTTCATATTCCCTCTCGTGGAGGTGATCAAGATTCACAGTTCTGCAACAATAGTGCACTTTCTTTTATTGGATCATAACCCTAAAGAAACAGAAGGCATTGCAAAATTCCTCCACGGGATTTTCTCCAAGTGATCTGGGATCTGAATCACCTTGTCTTTTTTATATAGATGTTTTGTTATGATTATGTCAATAAAGGTATTTGTTTGTTTGCTTGTTTTGATGCTGATGACACCCAACTCTATCTCCTCATGGATGGCCACCCGGACTCCTCCCCGAATCCATTCGCAAGATGTTTGGAAGCCATTGCTGAATGGCTCGAGCGGAGTCGCCTGAAACTCAACCCCTCCAAAATGAAGGTCCTGTGGCTGGGGGTGAAGGGGGCAGACCAAGACGCATTTACCCACACTTGCAGAGATGCAACTTAAGACCGAGCTCCAGGCCAGGGATTTAGGGGTGATCGTTGATGCCTCATTAACTCTGGAGGCACAGGTCAAACGAGTAGCTAGCCAGGTGTTTTTCCACCTTCGCCAGGCTCAGCTACTAGCGCCCTGTCTGTCCTCTGAACACCTGGCCACAGTGATCCATGCGACAGTCACCTACAGAAGAGATTTCTGTAACTCTCTCTATGATGGCCTGCCCTTGGGCTTGATCCGGAAATTACAACTGATCCAAAATGCAGCTGCTAGGGCCCTCACAGGAACATCATGGAGGGCCCATATCCAGCTGGTGCTGAGGCAGCTGCATTGGTTGTCAGTAGCCGTCCAGATGAGTTTCAAGGTATTGCTTTTGATCTTTCAGGCCACACGTGGTCTGGGACCTGCATATTTGAAGGACTGACTGTCGCCTTATGCACCACCGCAGGGCCTTGCACTCTGCAGGTTCTAATCTATTGGTCATTCCCGGCCCCAGGGAAGCACACCTAGGGCCATTCTGCACTCGTTCAAAATTGCACAATGGTTGCAAATTGAAATCGCTACTAATTTGCTGTTATGCACAACGTCGTTGACAATCTGCCACACTCCTGAAACCGATCCACAAAAAGCGCTTCGTTGTAGCGCTTTCAGGGAAGTCCCAAAAAGTGGATTCACCCTCCGGAAAGAGCTACACTCTTGCAACCAATCTGCAACACTAGCGGAAAAGTTATGTGCGTTACCATTGTTGCGGTTTCTGCAAAGTCCCTCCCCCTGGCTCTCTCCTCTGATCTTCCGGCGAAGCGATCGCCATTTTTTTTTCTCGGAGCGAGCGGAGATCAATGCACCGGTGAGCTTTCGTTTACCCAGCGAGGCTTCCTCGGCTGCAGTCCCTCCCCAGAGCTGTTTTAAGTCACCAAGTACCAAGCACCACACAACCCCGTTTGCTGGTTTATTTTCCCTTTATTTTTCACTCTATTTTCGGCTGAAAATCGCGCCGTGTGTGTGTGGGGGTATTTTTTTTCACTCGGCGGGAGCATGGCAACGATGAAACGGCAGCTCAAACACCACCTGCTAGCTAGATGGGTCTCTCCGTTGCAATGAATCAACGCCGATTCGTTGCAACGTGTTTTTTTTTTTAAACCTTCCTTAAAGGGAAAGGGGCTTTTCGGGAGCATGATAACAGCCACCCATTGGCTGCTCATTTGATTTACTTCCAGGGGCAGGACAAAGCTCGGCAATATCGCTTCCTGGCTAGCGATTTTTGCCAAGACTGGAAACCTGTGGGAAACGATAGAAATGCAACTGGATTCCACTACAAAGGCAGGTATGCATAACGACGAATTCCACTATTTAAAATGGCGTTTTTTTGTTCTGAAACCAATTTGCTACATACATCCTGGTGCAGAATGGCCCCTAGTTTCGGCCAGGGCCAGGGCCTTTTCGGTCCTGGCCCCAATCTGGTGGAATGAGCTCCCGGAGGAGCTGCGGGCTCTGCGGGAACTTTCAGCATTCCACAGGACCTGCAAAGCGGAGCTCTTCCACCAAGTCTATGGGTGAGGCAGTGTGACAAGGACTATCATGAAAGATCAGGAGCTATAGACACACAGTGGTGCCTACATTCCTTCAGGGGAGATTACAGAGAGATGTCTGTTGGAAAAAGTGCCTGGTACAGGTCAACGAACAATAGCAGATTGCAGATCCTGGAAAAATGAAAAGACATTCTACATAAGTACAGAATTTTGACCCACCTAGTTGAAAAAAGAATTTGAATACTTATAGTGTATTTGTAACTGTGCTGGATAGTCTTGACCTCTAATGAAGATATCACAGATCAAAATGCATTAGGTCAAAGTCATTCATACGGTTGGTGTGTGTGTGACCTATAGGAAGTGTTCCCTTTTTATGTTTTTTAAAAATATTTGAAAGTAACCTTGAGCTCTGTTAAATAAATTGTTTATGATATACACTTGTATACAATTTCATCCCTTGATCTCTTTGGTTCTCACCAGGTTTTCAGGTTGAGTTTTGTTTTGTTTTCCCTTTTTTTTCATTGTTCCACCTCTAAAAGGACAGGAATTTCCCTAAGCGGAATTGACAGCACTGTTCACAGCAGTATGTGGAGAGCTGAACCTGGGAGTCCGAGTTCTTAGTCCAACCTGCTGCTAGACCACGTTGGCTGATACCTGCCTTGTCTCCCGACAGCTGGCTCAGGGACAGAACGATCCCAAAGAACACAGAAGCTGGCCATCCACATTACATTTCCTGGAAGACTTAAATCCAAGCTTAAGTCTGGCTGCATGGCTCAAACTCCGCCCAAAAAAGTTCAGTCGTTCAACTGTCTTCATCCCTTTCCAGTCTCTGGCTCCCTGCCCACACAGGAGGGGGTGAGCAGAAGGTGACAGAGCACGATAGGCTGTGGCAGGGTAGCGTGGAGGGGAAGGCAGAGGAAGGGGGATGTTTGAGCTGGCTGTGAAGGCAGCCGGGGGATTGTGGGGAGAAGTGGTGTGTACGTGGGTGCTGCAGCCCCTGACTCTCTCCCAGTTGCACCTGCACAGGTGGGAATCCTGACACCTGATCTACACGCGCAGACTCTGTTCGTAGGCACGCAGTGGTGCTGGGATGGGTCTCAGGAGTGCAGATGCCTGCCGGTGGCCGGGCTACTCTATTAGGCTGGGTGCCAGCAGGCAGTTCCCCTGCCCTCTCACCCCCACCCCAGTTGCCTGGGCAACTCTCCAGGAGGACACAGCCCAGTTGCCAGCAGGCAGCTCCTCCACCCCCTCCTCGAGAATTGCCCAGCCGCAGGCAGTCCTGCCACCATCCACCCCACTGCAACCGGAGTCCAGATGCCTGCTGGCAACCAAGCAGCCCTCAAGGAACACTTCAGTGCTCCTTGTGGGCAGGCTGGGCACCTGGAGGCAGTTCCCCCACCCCCCAACCTCACCCCCACCTGGAGAGCAGAGGGCTTCCGGCGGACCGGCTACTCTTGAGGAGCGCACAAATAGGCCAGGCACCAGCAGGCAGTTCCCTCACCCCCCTGGGCAATTCTCGAGGAGCACAGACAGCCCGGCCGCAAGCAGGCAGTTCCTCCTTCCCCCACCCCAACCGGAGTGCAGATGCCTGCCAGCGGCCAAGCAAACCTCGAGAAGCACATGAGTGCTCCTCATGGGCAGGCCGGGTGCCAGCAGGCAGTCCCCCCCCCCCACTTGGAACGCGCTCCTTGAGAGTTGGCCGTCTGTTGGCAGGCAGTGAAAAGGCCTGCCACGGCCAGGCAGCTCTTAAGGAGTGCAAACAGCCTGGGCATCAGCAGGCAGTTCCTCAGCCCCCCTTCCCACCCGGACCCGCTCCTTAAGGGCCGCCCAGAATATGCTCCTCGAGAGGCAATCCCTCTGCCGTCCACCCCACCACACCTACAGCTCAGAGGGCTGCCGTTGCCTGGGCTACTTTCGAGGAGTGCAAACAGGTTGGATGCCAGCAGGTAGTTCCTTACCCCCCCCCCACCTGGATGTGCTTCTCGAGGGCAACCCAGAATGCAGTCCCACCCCACCCCACATGCAGAGAGCTTCTGACGGATGGGCTACTCTCAAGAAGTGCAAACAGGCCAGGCGCCAGCAGGCAGTTCCTCGGCTCCCCACGCCACGCCACGCCACGCCACGCCACGCCAACCCACCCAGCGCGCAGAGGGCTTACAGTGGCCAGGCTACTCCCGAGGAGTGCAAACAGGCCAGGCACCAGCAGGGAGTTCCTTGGCCCCCCCACCTGGTTGCACTCCTCAAGGGCAGCCTGGGTGCCAGCATGCGTCATGCTCCTCAAGGCTTCCACAGACGGCAGCAAGCAGTCCCTCTGCCCACCCAAACAGCAGGCAGTCCCTCAGCCCTCACCCCTAAGCAGCAGAGGTTTTCTGGCAGAAGGGTAGCGTGGGCTCCAGGGCAGCAGCAGGCAGGTCCCTCAGCCGCCCACTCTCCAGACCACTGCCCCTGAATCTGACCTCTGTCTCCAGCAATGTCCAGTGGCCAAATGGTGACTACTAGCCTTGCAGGCTTTGTGAAGGGTGGCCCTTCGAGTGGCTAGCCAATCATAAGGCACACAGCTTGCTGTGCATCTTCTGATTGCCCCAGTGCTGGATGCACCGGATGGACAGTGCCCCAGACAGTCTCCTCCCAGGAGGTTGTTTCCCAAATATTAAAGGAAGCAAAAAGATGTGGTTGGGGAATGTTTCTCAACTCTACATCCAACTACTGCACACATGGCATGACTGCTCCGAATATAAATTATTTCTGTTTGCCCAACACAGTGCTGTTCTCTACTTTTGTGAATTATGCTTTTTACACTGTGTGCTTTCATTGTTACTTCACTTTTTGGTATTTGGCATGTTTAAGGAGTAATTTCTTAAGATATAAGACTATATGGAATGTTCATGAGAAGTAACCCATCATGGAGACGACTGAAGATGGCGCCGTGCTGGCCCATTCCGTAACGAGCTCCCAAGCCAAGCAGAGGGCCAGGAGCAGAAGCACCTGGCAGACCTGAGCGGGATGCGCAAATCTCGCTCGCTGGTCGCCCCAGGAACCAGGAACGGCATCCTGAGGGTCCTACAGATACGCGGAGACTAAGTTCTCTGGATCACCGCTGCCTGTGCTCGGGGCCATAATGGCGTCCTTGTCGTAAACAATTTTCTAAGCTTGAAACGACCAGCCGCATAAAATCCTGCATTCTTCCCAGATTATCTCTTACAAGCTTGACAAGACCCGAAGTCTGATGAATCAACAACGCAAAGACTGTGAGTTCTCTGTTTGCTTTCCTCTTCTTTTAAGCCAGGCACTAGCCCCCCTTCTTCCCCCCTAACCAATTTACAAGGTATTTCTTTCTTCGGACGGGAGGAAAGCCAGCTAAATACACTCGTTAAAACAAACAAAAGAAAGAGCTTAAGAATTTGTTACGGAGAGCACAGCGGGAGATGTTGACAGAATATGGAGATTGACTAACTGATTTCCTGATGGCCCGAACTCTTGTGAGACGCCCTGTCTGTGATCTGTGACTGTTTACAGCAATGGAAAACCTAAGGCACAGATCTTTCGTTTGTTATGCAAAGGCAACTCAGAGATACTGAAAGTAGTCAAAAAGGTTGAAAAGGAAATTCAAGATACCAAAGAGCTCTCAGACAGAATCGACGGTTTGAAAAAAATAGCTGATGAAAACACAACTCAGCTGGCAACACACCAAACGAGAATCCAATGTCTGGAAGTTAATCAACAGGAGCGGGAGAGAGTGGCAGAAGATAAACCCGAAGCCCTGGAAGTAGAATCTAAAACTAGGAACGTAAAAATCAAAGGCGTCTCGGAAGAATTTGGGAAAACAGACCTAAGGAAGTACATCACCAAAAGCCTGGAAGACTACTTAGAGGAGGAAGAGATTCGGATTGACAAAGTATACAGAGTCTATTCAAAGGCGAGCGTACACAAGAAGCAAACAAGAGACATCTTTGTGGGCTCTGATAGTAAGGGTGCAAGAAATACTCTACTCAAAAAGCATCAGGCGACGCCACTGAATTTGGTGGATGAAGAATATTTCAAGACCTGCCAGTAGATACATCATGGAAAAGAGCACAATTCCATCTTTTGCGACCACCTGAAGAATGTGTCGAACAGTGGAGCAATTACCTGGTCTCTCTTAGGAAAGACAGTAGCAATTTTTAGGTTAGGGCCAACATACGATGGGAACTAACTATATATTACTTAAGATAATAACAGATTATATTCTCATATGTATCAACAATTACTTTGCTAAGAAAGACAGCAGTAACTTTTAGGTTAGGACTAATATGTGATGGGAACTGAATATGTACTTTTAAAGATAATAACAGATAATAATATCTTTTATTATTTTTAAGATAATAAAAGATAATATACTCTCACATGTATCAACAATTATTTTGCTAGCTGGTTGTTTCTTTTTCTTTTCATCTTTCTGTAAGCGCTTCATATATAATAAAAATAAATAAAATATATAAAAAAGAAAAGAAATAACCCATCATTAGGTAACATTGCCAGGCTTATACACATCTTAACTATGTGTCTTTTTCAAAATTTGAAAGATCTTTTTGTTAGCATACTGTAGCAAAAATACTTTAGAATGGCCTTTCAGCAAGCATGACTATAATTGGAGGATTAGCCCATTAGTAATATGATAAGAATATCCACAAGAAGATACTAATAGTTGCTCAACATGAGCTCATTCAGTCAATAGGATGGGGCATCCAATAAGCCAGGAGTCCCCAGTGTGTCATTGTGGGCCAACACAGGACAACACTATTCCTGGTACTCTTTGATCTGGGAGAAGAAGGAGGTGGTATCTCAGGAGCTCACTGCTAGTTCTGCCCTCTGCTGACTGGGCTATGAAAGGCTCTTGCTTGCCGTGTGCAATGCCACAAAAACAAAAGGACTCGGGTTCTGGATTAAGATAGAAGATTCTGTAAGGAAGCAAAGGGCAGGAGCTAAAGGACTCTTGGCTGTTGGCTCGTCACTGAAGGATTAAGACGAAGGATTCAGGGAAGGGCAGGACTGTTTGAGAAGTATTTTAATGGACCAAAGTGGCATGATGACTGAAGGAGCTGAGGTAGAGACATATTCCATCTGCGCCATGTTTATCTTCCTACCCTGGGGGGATGGTTTATAAACATGCAGAAAGTGTAAGTAGCTCTGCTGGAGGAGAAGGTATGGAGATTAGAGGAATGCTTGAATATGTTGCAGCATAAAAAAGGAGGGTGAAGAGTTCTTGGACAGAACTCATAAAACACTCTTGAGAGAGCAAGTGCAGGAGGAGGGAAAGTTATCAAAACAAACAAGGAAGCACCGAACACAGAAGGGTATTACATGGAAGGCTGTTACGCATAGGAGTAGAAGAGTAAGGAGAAGCTCTGCCCCATTGATGCTCAGCAATTGTTTCGAGGATATGTCTGAAGATGTTGATTCAGGAACACAGGAGCATGAACAATTCCGCATGAAGAGCAAGCCCCTACAAAAACCAGGAAACAAGTCACAGGCCCCTACAGGTAAGAGTTCTAATACTGCCCACAGATCATCATCCCTTCCTTCTAATCCATGTAGGAATAAATGAAGGAACAAATAATACTGCCCAGCACAGCATGGAATGTATTAAGAAAGACTTTATGGATCTGGGGGAAAAGGCATAGGATCTGGGAGCCAAATTGTGTTTTTGTCAGTCCTTCCTGTAACTGCGGGCCCTGCAGGACTTACCAGCTTTCCGCGGGGCCTACAAGACGGAGCTCTTCCGCCAGGTTTTTGGTTGAGGCCGGGGTCAGCGAATGAGTGCCAGCATTCCCCCCCCCAGGAACTCCTCCCCACCCACCCGCACTCTGATCACAGGGGTAGGAATAATGAGAGCTTCCGCCATGTTGGGATTGTTTTTAAAGTCTTTTAATGGGTATTTTAATGGGGATAGGATTATTGTGACCCGCCACGAGCCTACGGGGAGTGGCGGGAAATAAATCTAATTAATAATGATGATAATAATAATAACAACAACAACAACAACAACTAGTTATGGCTTAGGAAGGGAGAGAAAAACCATGCAAGTAAATGACTGGCTTCGTCACTGGTGTTGTCAGGAAAGGTTTGGATTTCTGGATCATGGTCTCCGATGTCAATATCAGGAGATGGTTGTGCAGCTCACCGGAGACGGAAAAAGTATTTTGGGGAGAACCCTTGCACACCTAGTGAAGAGGGCTTTAAACTTCTGTATATAAGCTGAGTTTTTCAGCCCTTTTTTAAAGCTGAAAAAAAGATTCTTAACAAGAATCCCCCTTGGCTATATGCGGGTATTAAAAAAACAGTTGCCAGACAAGACAGGAGGGTGGGGGTGGGAGACAAGTATACTTAACTGAAGAAGCGGATGCAGGAAGAAGTAGAGATGCAGCAAGCTCCGGAGGGAAATAACAGTCTCCGCCTCCCCCCCTCACTGCCTTAACGAGGCTGGCATGTGTTACTGCTGCTGAAGGAAGTGCTGGAGCCTCTGTCTCAGAGGGAGAACAGAGAGCAGAAGGAGGAAACGACCCTACAGGAAGGAATAGAAAGTGGAGGGAACAGAACACTCGTGGGCTAAGAAGAAGGGAAGGAGCACAGGATTGGATATAAAAAGGCAAGAGGGGTAAGAGGGAAAGAGGGAGGAGGAGAGTGGGAAGGAAAGGGGGAAAAAAAGATCCTGCCCAAAACAGGAGGGGGTGAGGGGAGGAAAGGAGACAATGTCACTATCTGAACACCACCCTCAATATATATGTGAGCCAATAAGTTTTCCAGCATTTTGTGGTAAATTACCTGGTATGATGGCAGGAACTAAAGATTACAAAGCTACAGGGAATGGCACATAATCAGAGAAGTACTAACTTACAAGGAAGTTCAAGAACCAAAACTGTGGGAAACACAAAAGATAGATTACGATGTCTCTACACTAATTCACAGAGTATGGGGAAAAAGCAGGAAGAACTTGTAGTCCTAATAGAGAAAAGGGGTTATGACCTAATAGGAATCACAGAAACTTGGTGGGATAATACTCACAATTGGAATACTAAAATCAAGGAGTCAACAATGTCAATATGAGGAGCTATTATCAGGAGACGGCGTGCACCTCACAAGGGGCGGAAAAAGTATGTTTGTGAGAACTCTTGCACACCTGGTAAAGAGGGCTTTAAACTAGACACAAAGGGGGAGTGAGACATAAATTCAGAACTTGGTGTGATGGCAAGATCAGAACATGAGAAGATCTCAAATCTACAGGGAATGTTACAAAAGCAGGGAACTACTAACTTGGTGGGATAATACAATTGGAATACTAAAATTGAGGGGTACAATCTATTCAGAAGGGACAGACAAAAAAAGAAGGGGGGAAGTGCAGCAATATATGTTAAGAATCTTTACACTTGTGAAGAAATACATGAAAGTTCAGTTGAGTGTATTTGGGTAAATATAAAAGGAGTAGGAAATGAGAGTGGTATAATTGTGGGGGTCTGCTATAGACCACCAAGCCAGTCAGAGGACTTGAATGAGATACTGATAGACCAAATTACACAAAGAGGGGGGGAAACAGTGGTCATGGGTGACTTCAATTACCCAGATATCTGTTTGAGGATATGCGCGGGCATGCGCGGGCGGGCAGTTGCCCTGCCGGTCCCCAGCCTCAAAAAGGTTGGGGACCACTGATCTAGGAAATGGAAGGAAGGCCTTATTACCAAGGATGAGTATAAACAAATAACCAATAATTGTAGGGAGAGTGTTAGAAAAGCTAAAGCTCAATATGAGCTTAGACTAGCAAGACGTGCTAAACATAGCAAAAAAGGATTCTTTAGTTATATTTCAAGTAAGAAAAAAAGTAGGGACTCCGTAGGACCACTGCGAGGACAAGAAACTGAAATTATAACTGACTATGGGCAAAGCCCATTGTATCCAGGAATACAATGGGCGCTAGAGCTTGGCAGTGGGAAGAGGAAGGGGAGGTGTTGGCCAGTCTATAAGGGCATGGAGTTGAATGTGTGTGTTGTGTGGGAAGTTGTGGTGGCATGGTGACAAATGTGGGCATGGGTGTGGAGATATGGGTTTCAAGAATCTGTGGTTTGGAATGTTCATTGAATATGGGAGAAGACTGACCTTTGGGAATTGTGGCATAGTGGTTACAGATGAGCTTTCCAGAGCCATGCCTTCAAACATGTGAAAGGAAAAGGAAAAGGTTGAAAAAATTTACTTCAGTTATCATGTCTCTCCATGTTCGCTATTTACGTTCGCTATTTGTTCGCTATTTACAGTTTCAGACTGTAAATATTCTTTATTTAGATCTTCTTGCACTTTCCAGACTCACAGGACAGATGCTGGTCTGTTTGTCTGCGCCCCGAAATACAAATAGTTGCTGGTAAGGACTGGCCATAACCCATAGCCCAGGAGGGACACCTGTACTGACTCCCAACTGCAGCCTGCAAGCCTCCACCATAGTATCCAGAGTATAATTATCAGCTCTGCAGGCAAAAATGGCTCCTTTGAAGGCTGGATTCTGAGGCATTGTATGATTTTGAAATTCCACCTCCAAACCTCCAGGAATATTTCCTACCCAGGGGTAGCCAACCTCCAGGTGAGGCCTGGAGAGCTCCTTTAATTACAGCTCATCTGCAGAGTATAAAGATCAGTTCCCCAGGCAGAAAGGGCTACTATGGACAGGGTTGTAATGGAGAATAAATATTTAAGGCCTCCCACACAGGTTGTTGTTGAATTGAAAGACTTGAGGCCCACTGCTGAATTGAGGCCCACTGCACAGGGTTGTTGTGCAGATTAAAAAAAAACCTCCGCAACAGCATCCAGTTTCATCTGCAGAATAACGCTGTGCAGTAGGCCTCAAATCTGCAAAGAGTTGTGAAGAATAAATACACATGGCTTGGCTGTGTCTAACCCCCTGCCAGAGTAGTATTTTAAGTGAGAAGGGGCTTTTCTGTGGCCTCCCTGTCAGCCAACTGTTTGGCAGAAGGGGAAAGCTCTCCCCCTCAAAAGAAATGCCCTCAGACTCATTGCTCTTGGAAATGCCTCCCTCCCCTCAGTCAGGGCCTGTCAGAGGCTCCTTCGCAGCAGGCCTGAAGGGAGGGAGGGGGAGGGAGCACACTCACTTGCCTCCTGACAGTCTGTCAATGTTCTGAGGCAAAGTTACAGTTGGACATGATAGTTAGGACAGCCTTGGGGGGGAAAGGGCTCTGTTCTCATTCCCCTTGGCAGCCCTACTGACCTCCTCCCTGCGGTGGTCAGGAGCAAACTGGCAGTGATGTCTCCAGATTTCCCCTGGGTGGGTGGGCCCTGTCAGAACTTTGGCCCAATGATTGGGCCAAAGTCCTGAGTGGGCATGACCTGTCTGAGGCAGGGGCGCGTCCCAATTGGGCCTTGCCTCTGACAGGCAACGCCCACTCTCCACCCACTTAGCCCTTAGTGTTTTATTATTAACAGCTCCCGTTGTTACAGATGATGATGAAGAGAGGATTGAACTGCTTGATTCCTATTTCTCCTCAGTCTTCTCTTGTGAGGGAAATCATGCTCAATGTGGCAAAAACGTAGCACAATAGGGGGGGGAGGGAATGGTGGCCTAGGATCACTTTGGGGGCAGTCCATAAACACCTAGTTTTGTTAAATGAAACAAAGGCTTCTGGGCCAGATAAACAAAGGCTTCTGGGCCAGATTTAAGGGTACTAAAAGAATTTGCAGATGTCATCTATGAACCTCCATCCATTATTTTTGACACTTCTTGGAGAACAGGTGAGGTACCAGACGATTGGAGGTGAGCAAATGTTATCCCCATCTTCAAGAAAGGGAAAAATGTGGATCTGGCTAACTATCGACCTGTCAGCTTAATATCTGTAGCTGGCAAAATTTTGAAAAAAAATCATCAGTTGGTCCTGAGACCTCTGATGAATGTTCTCCCTCCCCCTCCCTTCAGCCTGCTGCGAAGGAGCCTCTAACAGCCCCTGACTGAGGCGAGGGAGGCATTTCTGAGAGCAACGCAGAGGAGTCTGTGGGGGGCAGTTGTGCTTTCCTTTTGAGAGGGGAGGGCTGACAGAAAAGCCCTTTCTCGGCCTCACTGATGGAGGGAAGAAACAGCCAAGCTATGTGTATTTCTTCTGTGCGACTTCTGTGGAATAGGCTGCCTAAGGAGGTGGTGAGCTCCCCCTCACTGGCAGTCTTCAAGAAAAGGTTGGATACACACTTTTCTTGGATGCTTTAGGATGCTTTGAGCTGATCCTGCTTTGAGCAGGCGGTTGGACTAGATGGCCTGTATGGCCCCTTCCAACTCTATGATTCTATGACTCTATGCAGATTTGAAGCCTATTAGAATCATAGAATCATAGAGTTGGAATCGTCAACAAATTTGGCCTCAAACTTCTAAAATTGCTCTCTGTGGCCAATTTATACATTTTGCATGGTACCATCCTGGATATATCTGGTGGTGCTTATACTTACCTATCAACTTATTGAGCTAGCACGATTGATTACATCACAGTCTCATCTGATTTACTTAATTTAGTAGCCAAGTCTGAGGTTGTTGATAGCTTGTTAAGTGACCACTGCCTACTGAGACTAACACTTAAAACTACTCGCAGTAACTTCTTGAAACCAGTTTCTGAACTAGCAAGTGATACTTTACCATGCTCTAGGAGACTCAAATGGCCCAACCAGCTTCAATCCAAATTATATCCATTTTTTGCAAACCCAGAAACGGAATCTTTGAGGCGTGCTATCCTTCAGTCAGATAATGATGCCATCCAAACCTGGGAAGCCATTACTACTCTTCTAAAACCGTTTTTTGTTAATAATAGACCAATCAAACCTTCATCATATTCAAATAATGGTTGGTTTGACCAAGAGTGTAAAAATCTCAAAAAAATATAACCCAGACAATGAAAAAGCAAGGCGTAATCCTAACGAGTTCTTCAACCTCATTGATGTAAACTAAGCCCAATGAAGTGGTTAAATTATCCACTAACTCACCTTTCATAAATGAAGTGGTTCAATGGGAACCCTACAGATGACAGACTCACTGAAAACCTCAAAGAGAAAAGGCACTTTTTGGTAACAGACATAAGCATTACTACTTGACAGGCTGAGGTGGCTGGATGGAGTCACTGAAGCAGTCGGTGCAAACTTAAATGGACTCCGGGGAATGGTAGAGGACAGGAAGGCCTGGAGGATCATTGTCCATGGGGTCGTGATGGGTTGGACACGACTTCGCACATAACAACAACAACTTGACAGGCTGTCCAAGTTCACATTATATTTATTTCATAATTTTATATTTGTGTTTTATACAGGAGTATATTATTTATACTCTATATTTGATTATTTTCCATGCAGGCTTTTAGTGGTTTCTCCACAGGTTCTCCTTTGGAGAGAAGCAAAAATCCACAAGTTCTCTGCTCCAGTGAGGGGAGACTGTGAAGGCACACAAGAAATTTCTAAAGAGGTACAGCTGTGTACTGAACCTAAGGTAAAGGTATCCCCTGTGCAAGCACCGGGTCATGTCTGACCCTTGGGGTGATGCCCTCCAGCATTTTCATGGCAGACTCAATATGGGGTGGTTTGCCAGTGCCTTCCCCAGTCATTACCGTTTTACCCCCCAGCAAGCTGGGTACTCATTTTACCGACCTCGGAAGGAAGGAAGGCTGAGTCAACCTTGAGCCGGCTGCTGGAATTGAACTCCCAGCCTCATGGGCAGACAGCTTCAGACAGCATTTCTGGTGCCTTAACACCCTGCGCCACAAGAGGCTCTTGTACTGTACCTACCATCTTATTATTTCATGCATTTATTTAAAATTAGTCACGCATGAAAATAGCATAGGCATCTCTTTAAAAATACATTCACACAATTAAGAGGCCTGTAAAGAATTTCAGAGGGAAAATAAATAAATGGGACCGCTCTGCCTCCCCCCAAAGTCACACCATCCAAGACTCTATGAAAAGGCCAATTCCCCCTATTCCAGCCCCCCCCCCCATCCCGAACTGACCTGCATTAGCTATCAACGTTCTAGGCATCCTAGAATATCCGGATATCATGCCTACATTTTTAGTTACTTCAATTTTTTTGTATATCTAAAGAATCTTAAGAGTATGTAGAAAATCTAGCTATTGCAAGTTATCAGAGTTTGGTGCTTTGGTACACAATTTAGTATGCTGACAAAACTGAATCTCATCATCTCTCTGAATCTCTCTGCTCAAGTCTGATTCTATCCAAGCCCAGACAGTCCACTGCTAGCAAAGATAGATGGGGCGTCTCAGAGACGGGGCATCACATTATTAATATCTGGGAGTGCTGACAGAGAACCTTTGTGTTAACTGCATGTCATCAAAAGTCCCTCACAGAGCTGCGTTGGCCTCTGACGTGGTTGGTGAAGAGTAGGGGTGGGGCAGCCTCTTTGGAAGAGTTCTTCAGCCTTTCTCTGGTCAGTTTGTCACACAGGCACTGGCTTCAGCTTCCCTAAAAAAAGAGGGAAGAAGTGGATGGAACAGGGCAGAGGAACACTGAACACTGTGTCCTCAGCACCTACTGGAAGAAATGTTCACTTTAAATTCATTGCATGCACAACATGTCATCTCATACATCTTCCACTGTGCAAAACTTCAAAGTCATAATATGACATGATAAATAACAATACCAAGCTACTCCAGCTGAAAAGTGGCATGTGAATATATAAGACTCTAAGATGGTCTTGAAAAATGCAAACATACTGAATTGTGTTCAGTATGTTCACATTATTTTGTCTTTTGAACTTGTTCATAGAGTTATGCTAGCAAAGCATAACTAGCAAAGCATAACTTATGCTAGCAAAGTTATGCTCAAATTCCTACAAGCTAGGCTCCAGCAATATGTGGACCGAGAACTTCCAGAAGTACAGGCAGGATTTCGAAGAGGCAGAGGAACTAGAGATCAAATTGCCAACATACGCTGGATCATGGAGAAAGCTAGGGAGTTCCAGAAGATCATCTACTTTTGCTTCATTGACTATGCTAAAGCCTTTGATTGTGGCAAATTCTTAAAGAGATGGGAATACCAGAGCATTTTATCTGTCTCTTGAGAAATCTATATGCAGGTCAAGAAGCAACACTGAGAACCGGGCATGGAATCACTGATTGGTTCAAAATTGAGAAAGGAGTTTGGCAAGGCTATATAGTGTCACCTTGCCTATTTAACGTGTATGCGGAGCCCATCATGAGAAAGGAGGGGTTAGATGAGTCACAAATTAGGATCAAAACTGCAGGGAGAAATATCAACAGCCTCAGATATTCAGATGATACCACTCTACTGGCAGAAAGCGAAGAGGAACTGAAGAGCCTTTTGATGTGAGTGAAGGAGGAGAGTGTAAAAGTTGGCTTGAAACTCAACATCAAGAAAACGAAGATCATGGCATCCAGCCCTCTCAATTCATGGCAAATAGATAGGGAAGAAATGGAGATAGTGACAGATTTTATTTTCCTGGGCTCCAAGATCACTGCAGATGGGGACTGCAGCAAAGAAATTAAAAGACGCTTCCTCCTGGGGAGGAAAGATATGGCAAATCTAGACAATATCCTAAAAAGCAGAGACATCACTCTGCCAACAAAAGTGCGTCTAGTCAAGGCTATGGTCTTCCCAGTTGCAATGTACGGCTGTGAAAGTTGGACCATAAGGAAGCCCGAGCGTCAAAGAATTGAGGCTTAGTCCCTTGGACTGCAAGGCAAACAAACCGGTCCGTCATGGAGGAGATCAGCCCTGCCTGCTCCTTAGAAGGCCAGATTCTGAAGATGAAACTCAAATACTTTGGCCACCTCATGAGAAGGAAGGACTCCCTGGAGAAGAGCCTAATGCTGGGAGCGATCGAGGGTAAAAGAAGAAGGGGACGACAGAGAATGAGGTGGCTGGATGGAGTCACTGAAGCAGTCGGTGCAAACTTAAATGGACTTCGAGGAATGGTAGAGGGCAGGAAGGCCTGGAGGATCATTGTCCATGGGGTCGCGATGGGTCGGACACGACTTCACACCTAACAACCACATGTTCACATTAAGTAAGGAAATGGTAATTTAGTATGAAGTCACTTATTATGGTCATTCATTTAATATGAAGAAATGCTCAGTAAGACCAATAATTGCATTGAATTAATTAACTCTTCCTTTCAACAGGAGAATTCCCGGAGGGATTAAAAGAGGCAGTGGTACGCCCGATGCTCAAAGAACCATCCTTGGCTACGCAGGAGCCTGACAACTACCGCCCCGTCTCGCATCTGGCGTTCCTGGGGAAGTTGGTTGAAAGGGCTGCTGCAGGCCAAATATCAGCATTCCTGGAAGAAACTTCAGCCCTTGATCCATTTCAGTCGGGCTTCTGGCCTGGCCATGGGGTGGAGACAGCGCTAGTCGCCCTGACGGATGACCTCCGCCGCCAACTGGACCGAGGCGGGTCAGCGCTGCTGATACTATTAGACCTGTCGGCAGCGTTTGACACAGTTGATCATGAGCTCCTAGCTCACCGCCTTGCCGACGCTGGGATACGGGGGACAGCCCTCAAATGGCTGATCTTCCTCCAGGGTCGCGGACAGAGGGTAGCAATAGGAGAGAGAGTATCTAGCCGTCACCAGCTCACATGTGGAGTCCCACAAGGAGCAGTGCTCTCTCCTATCCTATTTAATATCTTCATGCGCCCTCTTGCTCAGCTGGTGCAGAGGTTTGGGCTGAGTTGCCACCAATATGCAGATGACACCCAACTCTTCCTCCTGATGGATGACTGCCCTGACTCCCCCCCAGAATCTTTAGCCAGATGCCTGGAAGCAGTGACAAAATGGATCAAGCAGAGTCGTCTGAAGCTCAACCCTGCAAAGATGGAGGTCCTGTGGTTGGGTAGGAAGGGACGATGGGAGGAAGCGAGTCTGCCCATCCTGGATGGTGTGCAACTCCTAGCGACTCACCCCGCCAGGAACCTGGGCGTGACCCTGGATGCTTCCCTTACAATGGAAGCCCAGGTCACAAAGGTAGCACGGCTGGCATTCTACCACCTCCGCCAAGCCAAACTACTAGCGCCCTACCTGGAACCAGAGCACCTAGCCACAGTGATCCATGCGATGGTCACCTCCAGACTGGACTTCTGCAACTCGCCTTACGCAGGCCTACCCTTATCCTTGATCCAGAAACTACAACTGGTACAGAACGCCGCAGCCAGGATCCTCACTATCATGGAGATCTCATATCCAGCTGGTACGCCAAGAACTTGGCTGGCTCCCAGCTGAATTCTGGATTAAGCTTAAGGTTCTGGTAATCCCCTTTAAGGCCATACGGGGTCTGGGCCCAGTGTCTCTGAGAGACCGCCTCCCTGCCTGTGTCCCCAGAAGAGCTCTACGCTCCGCCACCTCCAACTGGCTACGGATCCCTAGCCCTAAAGAGGCATGTCGGACCTTAACAAGGGCCAGGGCCTTTTCAGTCCTGGCCCCCACCTGGTGGAATGAGCTCCCCGCAGAGATCAGGGCCCTGCTGGAACTTCCACAATTCCACAAGGCCTGCAAAAAGGAGCTCTTCCACCAGGCATTTGGTGGGGCCGACTGAGCCATAACACCTACAGGTGCCCCCCAGACTGAGGGACCGAACCTACTGAGGGATTGTCAAGTTATTGTTGACGTGCCGTTCTAATTGTTCCAGTTGATGTGTTGTTGTTATTGTTATACTGTTATATTGATTTTGATAGTGTTATATGTGAATGTTCAAAAATGTTTTATGTAAACCACCCAGAGCCGTAGGGAAGGGCGGTATAAAAATATAAATAAATAAAATAAATAGTAACATTTATATTCCTCCTTTGCTACTCAGGGTGGTTTACAATGAAGATTTGTGTACAATACAGTGAACATCCTGATTATGAACTTACAACATTTTTAACAGTAGAAGGACTTACATTAACTTCTAACAGTAAATATTATAACTTTATTGGCTGCAAAGCCCATTCATAAAAACGGGCTATGCAGGGCCCCTTCCCAGGCCCCTGCCGGATGACTGGAGAGCCATCTGACGGAGAGGCTGATTCTGGGAAGGCTCAAGGGGGTGGCAGGTGACACTGGATGAGCGAGAGGGCTGTGAGTGTCCTGCATAGTGCGGGGGGGGGGCTGGACTAGATGACCCAGGAAAGACAGGGGTGGGAGTTGCAGAAGCGGGGTGCCACTGGTCCAGAGTGGGGGCTTTTCACAGCAGGCTAGAATGAAACACAGGGTGAACCTTTTATAAGTCTCGGGCAGGCCTAGTTCCACAGTTACATCATTTATCTCCTTAGTCACTTTAAAGGGACCAACAAACCAAGGACTCAGTTTGCAGGAGCTACTTTGGACACACTGATATATCAGTTAAACAAGATGCAGTGCATGTGCAACATTTGGCCTGCAACATGTTTAACTTGGGCCTGAGCAACTGCTGCCAGATCTGGTGCCTGCTAAAAAGAACAGTTGTTACCTGATGTCTGAAGTCGTGGCCGGACTGAACTCGCTCGCCTTGTCCAAGGGGAAGACTGTGATTGAACGCCGGGCTGTGCTGACGAGTCTGTCTACAGGAAGAAGACCCACCGGAAACAGGCACTATCAAAATTATGATTTGCCATAGAATATTTTTGGACAATCCAAATCACCCTATCAAATAAAGCTTCATTTTGAGTCCGGTGGTGCAATCCACAAGGCTGACCTCCAGGTTTCCCTGCGTTTTCCCTTCCAATATACCACCTGCTGCCAGCCCTTCACTCCCTCACCCAATCAGCTGACAGGCAGGGCCATGCATGTGAAGATGTAGTCCCCTGGAACAGGGAGCTGAATGAAGGCTTGGCCCAAAGAACCTGGCCCCCGAGGAGTCCAGAGTAGATTAGGAGTAGCCAATGTGCCATGCCAGAGGGAGCCTGCAACACTATCCCAAGGGACACTTCAAGGGTTATTACTTAATGTTCAAAGTTTAAATTCTTGGCACTTGGAACCAAGGAAAACATGGCAGGCAAAGGTCGCAGGGTGTGTGTGAGAGGAAGCAGGACAGGCATGCAGGTAGGAGGTGGAAGCTACAGCTCCTGGCCAGGCTCCACAGTAAGGAGAGGTGTGTGGTGTGTGTGTGTGTGTGTGGGGGGGGGGTAGATGGTGCTTTTCTCCTCTCTGCTCAGAAGGGGCTGAGGGAGGTGAGTTCCTTGAACGCATGAGCTTGCCTCCCCTCTCTAAAACAAAAGAAACAAATCTTGTAGCCATTCTTAATGGCAGCACGTTTGTATAGATTGCAGAAATCAGTGCATTGCGAACCCCCTTCAGTTCCTCCAGGTGGGTCTCCTGTCTACCTTAGTCTCCACGGGGATTCCTGCATTGTGGCCAGCAGCAGCCACAGGATGAGGCTGGAAACAAAACACAAGTATTGGCAGTGGAGGCTGAAAGACCTCAGCATGACTAGGGGGGCTGCTCCCCCCTCTAAATTTCTAGGAGTTGGTGGTCTAAGACAGGAGACACCGAGGACAACATTCAGGGGCCCAAGTAATGCTACATTCACAGAAAGCATTTGTAAAAAATCCTAACGCAGCTATGACTGCAGCTGCTGGGGGGGCCCAGAGAAGGCAGAGCCCAGTCATGCAAAGCATCTGTCCCTTTCTGCAAAGTTTACTGCACGGCAGAGGAGAGCTCTTGCTTCTTAGATCCTACAAAACCCATCAGTCGAGCCAGGACTAGAATAAGGCAAGACTGGCCATAACAAGCTACAGTCAGTGACAGGATGTAGCCCCCTAACTGGGAGAGACTTTGAATTCTAAACAAGTACATTCTTTGACATAAAGTTAATTTATTAGAAATGCAAGTACCTTCTACATTGAAGACATAGTTAGAACTGATTCACAAGGCATGGGGTAGTCAATATAGGGGATCCTCCTCCCCTGGGAACTTGAACCAGAAACAGTTCAAAGCAGTCATAAGAAGGAGATAACACTTTGGGCTTCAAGGAATGGGAAGAGGTGGGAAAACTAGAGAGCACTAAAAGGGAGGAGGTGAGGAATGTTTGGGGAGGTTGGGATACATAAAATACAACGGCAGGAAATCAACCTTGGGGTGTCAAGCAAAGGCATCTGGGTTACATCTAAACACTCTAACTTACAGCAAAGTGCAATCATGGCAGAAATACATGGGGGTCAATGGTTTCCTTTCTCTTGCACAGCCAGACTTGCAAAGAGACCTCCATGTTAGTTTGTGGTAGCCAGGTTTTTAACACCCCTTTCATTGTCTTTCCCTACACTTTTCTCCTACTTAGTTTTGCTCTTTTCCTTCATGAGCGGCCATTCCTCAGTCCCCATATCTAACTCTCTTTTCAGTGTCAATGCCTTCTTGCCCATCCTGGCTGGCAACTTCAAACAAACGTACGAGTATTATAGCAGCAAACATTTGTCAATATTATAAATATAAGGGAGAAATTTCCCATAATTTCCCAAGGGGTGCCATATAGAGGATGGAGCAGAGTTTTTCTCTTTTGCCCCAGAGAGACGGACCAGAACCAATGGGATGAAATTAATGCAAAAGAAATTCCATCTAAACACCTGGAAGAAGTTCCTGACAATTAGGGTGGTTTCTCAGTGGAACAGGCTTCCTCAGGATATGGTGGGTTCTCCATCATTGGAGATTTTAAAACAGAGGCTGGAGAGCCATCTGACAGAGAGGCTGATTCTGGGAAGGCTCAAGGGGGTGGCAGGTGACAGTGGATGAGTGATCGGGATGTGAGTGTCCTGCATTGTGCAGGGAGTTAGACTAGATGACCCATGAGGCCCCTTCACTCTATTATTCTATGATTCTATGAGTAGGAGAAAAGATGCTTTCTCACCTCCATCCTTAATATGCATAATAATAAAGGTTAATCTGCTGGTAGCAAATAAGAAACATTTAGACGTTATTTTATTTTGGGGTTGTCAAGTCTCCCCCGGCTGCAGCTGGAGGGATTGGGGTTGAGGGTTACAGATTCAAGATTTGGGGATGGAGCCTAGGGGAAACAGGAACATGTGGGGCACAATGTTAGAGAGTCCACCCTCCAAAGCATCCCTTTTTTCCAAGGAAACTGATCTCTGTAGTCTGGAGAGAAGCTATAATTTTGGGACTGAAGCTGACATCGCTATTTTATTTACTTCCACAATTTATATCTCACCTTTCTCCTGGGGGGGATCCAAGTGGCTTATATTGTTCTCCTCCAGAGAGCCACTGTGGTATAGCACTTAAGAGCAGCTGATTCTAATCTGGAGAACTGGGCTACCTCTCAAGGTGACTGTTGTGGGGAGAGGAAAGGAAGGTGATTGTAAGTGGCTTAGAACCCTTAAGGTAGAGAAGTAGGGTACAAAAACCTCTTCCTCTCCTCTATTTTATCCTCACAACAACCCGGTGAAGTGTGTTAGGTGGAGAGCATGTGGAATGCCCAAGCTCACCTAGTAAGCTTCCATGGCAAAGTGTACTTGGCTACCCCAGACCCCAGTCTGTGCTTTCATTTTAAACGGCGTGGGGAGCCTGGAGGGACCAGCGGCTCTAACTCCCGTGATCAGCCTGCAATTAGTGGCCAGTTTGAGATTCCTGCTTTTATTTCTGGACAAGGCATGCCTGCCACAAAGGGACAGACAGATGGACAGGCAGACTTTTATTTTTACAGAGGCTGAATGATTTATTTTGTTGTGATATTGGGTCTGGGTCAGAGTGCTGGGGGGGAGGGCAGGTGGGATCTTTGTCCGGGGGTCCATGTCGGCTCTGGGCCATCCTGTAAGCTGCCGTCCCAGCACTGAAGTAGTGAACTGGGGGTTCCTTCTGCATGAATGGACTCTATTGTGGAAGAAGTGAATGTCAGCAAGAAGTTGCTGCTGCTGGCAGTCTCCTCTCTCCTCAGCCCCGACACATGTAGAATCGATGAGCACAGAGGAGAGAGGGGGAGTCCTCTGGCCCCACACTCATCACTGGCAATTACCGTGACCATCGTCTTCTGCTAAGACACTTTCTTCCATTTTAACTTCTCAGCCAGCCTCTGTCAGGCTGCTTCCTCTCTGCACCTCACATCAGGGGGGCAGGATAATGCATTCTAGGAGCTTAAGGGGAAATTAATTTTTGCGTTGGCACTCTGTGACTGAAAGGGAACCCTGCTCCAGAAAACCCTTAGAAACAGGACTTCAAAGGATACCAGCCTTCTGATGTTTTGTCAGGCCCTGCAGGGAGGGGGGAGGGGGGAGGGGCACTCAGGTAGAGAGATATCTACACATTTTGTCACTGTTTAGTTCCTCAGAGCCTGTGTTCTCCGGATCTATGTAGTCCAACTTTTATATTTCCCTGTTTGCTTATTCTGTATGCAAAGAATATAAATCTTTCAAAATGGAGTACTTTGAGTGGGAGAGGCTTTCAGGAGCCAGCCGTTAGCTACACCCACATGACCATGCAGGCTGATAAAGGAAGGAGACGGCTACAAAAGAATACTTTGAGGTGGCAAGCAAAAAGTAAGGAGTCTACCTGTAGGCTCCAAGGCAACTAGACTGTGGGACGCATCACAGGGCTCTAAGAAGCACAAGGATCTCTGTCGACTCAGCGCAGGACACAGCAGTCTGTCCAGAAGAGCCATTTTCAAGGGGGACCAGACGGCCTCCCGACAGGGCCAGCCACCTTGGAAGGGGGATGCAGACTGAAAAATGTGAGTGTGAGGTTTCTTCAGATTGCTCACAGCATATAACTCCCAAACCAACTCTCTCCCCCGCCCCCGTGAGAACCTGTGAAACATGAGAAATCTTGAACAAATACCAGGTGGCCTGGCCCCCAAGTTCAATGCACCACATTCTGGAGACAAGAGGAGGTGGATGGGGGGGGCGGGGCAATGTGAGTAAATGAAAGAAAACATCTTGAGCAGTAAAACTGGCCCTGGACCCCACATCAACACTTCTAACAAATGCTAACAATCATGGCAGGAGCAGGGCACTTCTGATATCCTGTCGCTCCAAAATCAACCTCCCACTGCCACAGACTCAGGGGAAGGCTGGAGGGGGTAAGCTCCCAGACCAGCCTGTGCACCCGCCTAACAGTCTTTGGAGGAGCCCTCTGCTGAGTAGGCCTTTGTGCTATAAAAGGCCCTTGTTTGCCAGAGGAAACAGTCTTTGGAGGAGCTGGGAGAAGAAGGATTATCTCAGGAGCTGACTGCTAGCTCCACCCTCTGCTTAGTAGGCCTTTGTGCTATTAAAGGCTGTTGCTTGCCAGAAACGCGTGCAATTGGCGCACGCAATACAAGCAAAACACCAAAAACTCATGGGGTCTGGATTAAACCATAATACTCTGTGAAGAGCCAAGAGCAAGAGCTAATGGAATCTTGGCTGTTGGTTTTTCGCCTGAGGATCAAACCGAAGGTTTCAGTGAAGTATAGGACTGTTTGTGGAGCAGTTCAGATGAATCAAAGTGGCATGAAGACTGAAGAAGGTGGCGTAGTGACATGTACCATCTGTGGAATGTTTGTCTTTTTACCTCAGGGGGACAATTTTTACAAATGCAATAAGTGCAAATTAGTGGCTCAGGTGGAGGAGAAGGTCCGGGGATTAGAGAAACAATTGATTACACTGCAGGAGGAGGGAAATCTATCAAAACAAAATCAGGAGCACCTAATACAGGAGGGTAATAATTGGAAGAATGTTACACATAGGAGTAGAAGAATAAGGAGAAGGTGTGACTCATTGATGCTCAGTAATCGGTTCCAAGGTCTGCCTGAAGAGGTTGATTCAGGAACTCAGGAGCATGTGAAATCCCCCATGAAGAACAAGCCGCAACATAAACCAGGAAAAAAGTCACAGTCCCCCACAGGTGAGAGAGTTCTAGGTTTTCTCTCTCACCGACCTAGGTTTTCTCTCCCACCACAAAGCTCAGGAACCACTTCACAGTCCCCCACATGAAAGAGTTTTAGTTTGAAGGGTACGAAGAAACGGGTACTGATAATTGGGTATTACTTGCTAAGAGGTATAGAGGCCGAAGTGTGTAGACCAGACTTGTTGTCTCGAGAGGTCTGCTGCCTACCTGGTGCACATATCAAGGATGTGATAGAACGGCTGGACAAGATGGACAAAAAGGTTAGGGAACGAATCATCAAACAGTCGGTCCTTGAGCAGCTAGCGTGGATGGCTGTAATTACTGAGAGTCAGCATGGCTTTCTCAAGAACAAGTCATGTCAGACTAACCTTATATTTTTTTCTGAGAAAGTTACTATCTTTCTTGATCAGGGAAATGCTGTGGACAAAGTTTACCTTGATTTCAGTGGGGCTTTAGCTAAGGTCCCATACAATATTCTTATTAGGGTTGTGTGCTTTGGGTGCCAAAGTGGACGTTCCAGCCAGAAGCAGCCAGCGCTGCGGCGTGGTGGGGAGGGGTGGCACCGGCGCTGGTACACCAGTCAGCGCACACATGTAGGCACAGAGCTTTGCGCCTGCGTGCCACCACCGGTGCCTCCCTCCCCCCCAGCCAGTTTGGTGTAGTGGTCAGGAGAGCGGACTTCTAATCTGGCGAGCCAGGTACTGGTAATTGGGGATTCCTTGCTAAGAGGTGTAGAGGCCGAAGAGCGTAGACCAGACTTGTTGTCTCGAGAGGTCTTCTGCCTACCTGGTGCACACATCAAGGATGGGACAGAACGGCTGGACAGGCTCATCAAGCCTACAGACCTTTATCCCTTCCTTCTCATCCATGTAGGAACAAGTGATACTGCCCAGCAGAACATGGAACATATTAAGAAAGACTTAGTGGACCTGGGGGAAAAGGTAAAGGACCTGGGAGCGCAGGTTGTGTTTTCATCAGTCCTTCCTGTAAGTGGCCGAGGCACAGGAAGGGAGAGAAAAACCATGCAAGTAAATGACTGGCTACATCAATGGTGTCGACGGGAACAATTTGGATTTCTGGATCATGGTCAACGATGTCAATATGAGGGGCTATTATCAGGAGACGGCGTGCACCTCACAAGGGAGGGAAAAGGTATTTTTGGGAAAAGCCTTGCACACCTGGTGAAGAGGGCTTTAAACTAGACACAAAGGGGGAGCGAGATGTAAATTCAGAACTTGGTGTGATGGCAAGATCTGAACATGAGAAGATCTCAAACCTACAGGAAATGTTACATAAAAAAAATGAAAAGCATGCCTACTGGATGGGGGATACGCTTCTAGGTAGCACTGTGTGTGAACGAGACCTTGGGGTACTTGTGGATTGTAAACTAAACATGAGCAGGCAGTGTGATGCAGCGGTAAAAAAGGCAAATGCCATTTTGGGCTGTATCAACAGGGGCATCACATCAAAATCACAAGATGTCATAGTCCCATTGTATACGGCACTGGTCAAACCACACCTGGAGTACTGTGTGCAGTTCTGGAGGCCTCACTTCAAGAAGGACGTAGGCTAGATATCAAGAAAAAGGCTAGATATCCGGGAAAAAAAATTCACAGTCAGAGTAGTTCAGCAGTGGAACAGGCTGCCTAAGGAGGTGGTGAGCTCCCCCTCACTGGCAGTCTTCAAGCAAAGGTTGGATGCACACTTTTCTGGGATGCTTTAGGATGCTTAGGGCTGATCCTGCGTTGAGCAGGGGGTTGGACTAGATGGCCTGTATGGCCACTTCCAACTCTATGATTCTATGATTCTATAAAATTGAAAGGGTACAAAGGAGAGCGACGAAGATGATCTGGGGTCAAGGGACCAAGCCCTAAGAAGATAGGTTGAGGGACTTGGGAATGTTCAGCCTGGAGAAAAGGAGGTTGAGAGGGGACATGATAGCCCTCTTTAAGTATTTGAAAGGTTGTCACTTGGAGGAGGGCAGGATGCTGTTTCTGTTGGCTGCAGAGGAGAGGACATGCAGTAATGGGTTTAAACTACAAGTACAATGATATAGGCTAGATATCAGGAAAACAATTTTCACAGACAGAGTAGTTCAGCAGTGGAATAGGCTGCCTAAGGAGGTGGTGAGCTCCCCCTCACTGGCAGTCTTCAAGCAAAGTTTGGATACACAGTGGCTAAAAAGGCAAATGGGATTTTGGGCTGTATCAAACGGAGTATCGTGTCCAGATCACGGGAGGTGATGGTACCGCTTTATTCTGCTCTGGTTCGGCCTCACTTGGAATACTGTGTTCAGTTTTTGGCACCACAGTTGAAGAAGGATGTAGACGAACAGGAGCATGAATAGAGGAGGGCAACAAAGATGGGGAGGGGTTTGGAGACCAAGACGTATGAGGAAAAGTTGGGGGAGCTTGGTCTGTTTAACCTGGAAAAGAGATGACTCAGAGGGGATCTGATAACCATCTTCCAGTATTTAAACGAAGAGGATGGAGCAGAGTTGTTCTCTTTAGGGGCTTCCATCTTTGGAAATTTTTAAACAGAGGCTAGAGAGCCATCTGACGGAGAGGCTGATTCTGTGAAGGCTCAAGGGGGTGGCAGGTGACAGTAGATGAGCGATTGGGATGTGAGTGTCCTGCATAGTGGGGGTTGGACTAGATGACCCACGAGGCCCCTTCAACTCTATTATTCTATGATTCTGTGATATGAGCAGCTTCCACCCATTCCCCTCCCCAACAGGGAATTCCACCCAGTCCACCAGGTACTGTAATTTTTCCTCTTGAACATGAGAGTTCAGTATCTTCATAGTGGATGTGTTCATCCATGTAAATGGGGACTGGAGTGACAGGGGCAGTATGCCATTTATCTGAATTAGGAGCGCAGCAAAGCATGTTGCAATGAAAGACAGGGTGAACATTTGTATAAGACTTTGGAAGAGGCAGTTCCACTGTGACCTCATTGATAAGGCAGGCTACTGTGTAAGAACTGGTGGAAGGAGCTCCCAGGGGAGCTGAGGGCCCTGACAGAGCTAGCACAGGACCTGTAAAGATGGAGCTCTTTCACCGGGCATTTGGTTGAGGTCAGGCTAGGAAGATTGGGCCCCCTCCCTGTATGGGTCTTATAGGTGGACATTGCCAGAAGGTGTCCCCCTCCAGGGCAGTGGTGGCTGTTATTGTAGGGCATGGACAGGCAGGAGACGAGAGGTTTATCGATTGCCGCCAGTTTTGACTATATATTGCATGTGGGTTTTAAAGATTTTACTGTAAACCGCCCCAAGTTGGTAGGGTCCGAGAGGGGGTTCAAGAAAATGCTTCTTATCTGCTCTAAGCTTATATTTGGGCTTGGTTGCCTCAAGAGTGGTCCAATGGATGGCCAGGCACTTCGAACGCACACTGCCCACGTCTTCATGTCTGGGGGACTGTTGGGACTAAGAGTCCGGCTGGGAGCTAAAAGGACCTTTGTGCCATAAACCACTTCAAAGGGGGGCATGCCAATGCTGGCATGGAACGAATTATTTTATGCAAACTCTGTGAATGGGGTTATGGCAGTCCAATCATCTTGCCGGAGGGCCTGTTCCAGGTCTTGATTCACCTGTTCCATCTGCCTGTTAGTTTCGGGGTGATAACTCAACCTTAGTGCCTGCTCCACTCCCAGCAGCTTAAGGAGGTCCCACCAGAACCTCACAACAAACTGAGATCCTATTGGAGAAACTGGAGAAAGTATTCAAAAGACCTGATCTGCCAATTTTTATTGAGTGATAAGGATGCCGATGTCACTTTTATTACGGCTGAATTTCTGTCTTCAGTTTTTAAATTTAAACTGACTGATGTATCTTGACTATCTTTGTTTATCTTGCTAATCTGCTTTATGCCAATAAAGGTATTGTGTGAGATTGTGTGTGTGAGATCCTCTGTTGGACACTATTTTCTGGGGGGAAACGTGTGACCTGTACACATGGTGGACAAAATAGGGGTGCGAGTTTTTGAGCCATGGGATCTCCTGGGGCTGCAGCAGCCCCTGCAGTTTTCCTCCTGTCTCTTCAGCCATGATGCACATGGGTCTGCCCTGGATGTAGCTCTCTCTCCACCAGTAGCTTCATAAAGAAATCTTTATGAAACCAAAATGTCCTTCCACCCAAGAACTGTAGCCCAGTCTTAGGACCTCAGGTCTTGTGACAGCAGGAATCTACAGTTCAGTCCCTTTGAAAAAGATGAGGGAGCCTGTTCCATTTGTGAGTAACTACTACAAGGCCCAGGTGGGCAGGCGAGAAAACTGAGTCTACTGGCAGATCCAACCCGCTTTTGTGCTGCAGGCAAAGTGAGAGGGCATCAGTCAGAAAGTTCTGCTTGCCCAGCAGATATCTGAGTGTAAATGAGAACCGGGTAGAAAAAAGCGGCATATAAGAACCATCTCTTCTCCTTAATCAACGGGAAGAAAAAGAAACAATGGAATATGTTCCTTTGTCCTCTCCCCCATGTTATTCAACATCTTTCTGCGCCCTCTGGCCCAACTGGTACGGAGCTTTGGGGTGGGTTGCCACCAGTACGCTGATGACACCCAGCTCTATCTCCTCATGGACGGCCGCCCAGATTCCCCCCCGGAACCATTTGCCAGATGTTTGGAAGCAATGACTGAATGGTTCGAGCAGAGTCGCCTGAAACACAACCCCTCCAAGACGGAGGTCCTGTGGCTGGGAGGCAGAGGGCAGGACCAGGCAGCACGCTTACCCACCCTGGCAGGAGCACAACTTACCATCGCGCCCCAGGCCAGGAATCTGGGGGTGACCATCGATACCTCCCTGACTATGGAGGCTCAGGTCAAGAGAGTAGCGGGTCAGGCGTTTTTCTATCTTCGCCAGGCCCGACTACTAGCGCCCTACCTGTCCCCTGACCACTTGGCTACAGTGATCCATGCGACAGTCACCTCCAGAATAGATTTCTGTAACTCGCTCTACGCCGGCCTACCCTTTTCTCTGATCCGGAAACTCCAGCTAGTGCAAAACGCAGCTTCTCGGGTCCTCACTGGTACACCATGGAGGGCCCATATCTAGCCTGTGCTGAGGCAGCTGCATTGGTTGCCAATTGCTGCCCGGATCAGGTTCAAGGTTCTGGTTTTGACCTTTAAGGCTATACGCGGGTTGGGACCCACATACCTGAGGGACCGCCTACCGCCCTACATCCCCCGCAGGGCTTTACGCTCAGCGGGGGAGAATCTCCTGATCGTTCCTGGCCCTAGAGAAGCGCGCCTGGCCTCGACCAGGGCCAGGGCCTTTTCGGTCCTGGCCCCTACCTGGTGGAACGAGCTCCCGGGTGAGCTGCGGGCCCTGCAGGATTTACCAGCTTGCTGCAGGGCCTGCAAGACGGAGCTCTTCCGCCGGGTTTTTGGTTGAGGCTGGGGTCAGCGAATGAGTGCCAGCATCCCCCCCCCCCAGACCTAGCATCTCCTCCCCACCCCCCCTGCCGGGGTGGGAATAATAAGTTCCGCCATGTTGGGATTGTTTTAAAGTCTTTTAATGGGTATTTTAATGGGGATAGGACTGCTGTGACCCGCCACGAGCCTACGGGGAGTGGCGGGATACAAATCCAATTAATAATAATAATAATAATAATAATAATAATAATAATAATAATAATAATAATAATAATAATAATAATAATTTGTGTGTACTTGAATTAATGTAATTCAAGAAAAAAATGAACACACATGCTTCTCTTGACTGAATGTTCTAGAAATGTCTCACATATATACAAGACAAGGTATATCAAGTAAAACTCACTCTTAGCTTAGGCTTTTTTTACCCTAGCTCATTGTCCAAGTGGCCAGCCTACTGCAGGGGGTCCTGGAACTTGAGAAGAGCTCTGAAAAGGGATGTGGCCAAAACAATGATGAGGACGGTTGGTCTAAAGCAACCTTTCTAAAACTTTTTGCCATTGAGAAACCCCTGAAACATTCTTCAGGCTTTGAGAAACCCCAGAACTGATGTGATCATGCAGAATATGGTTGGGAAGCATGGCTGTGGACATGCCCACACACTGCCCCTTCCCTTCCCACCTCTCCTGGCCTTTTATTGGCCATTTTGGAAGGGTGGATCGACAGGATCATATATGATCATTTCACCCAATAAACGTATTTTGTTTTTAAATTAATTAACTCCCACCCGCTTGGGAAACCCTTCCAGGGCCATCAAGGAACCCCAGAGTTTCACGAAACCCTGGTTGAGAAAGCCTGGCCTAGAGGGTCACAACACTGTACTCTCCCATGAACTGATTAGGCTGCACGTGGCTGTTAGCCACCCCTCCTGGCTATGCTGCTATATGCAGGGCCTGAGTCAAACACCTCTGGCTCCTGACTCTTCAAGCAAAGAAGCTGCTGCTGCTAAAGAAAGCTGGGAAACAAATACACAACAAACAGGAGACTGACATGACAAGACCACTATTCCTTTAATGGTGAAAGGAGAGGCTTCCTTTAGGCGGGGGATTAGAAACATGTATTTTGTTCTGATAATGCAAGATGTGATCCTATGAGCTATTTTATCTTATTAGCACTCTCTAGCATTGCTCAGAGGACTGTCAGTACTCATAATTGTGGATCTTTCACTCGTTTAATGCAGTCCAGAGTTTTCATTTTCTATACAGAAAATAGTTCAAAAAATACTCCTGTGAAACCAAGGAGAGTCAAGAGAAAGCCAAGTGCGCCACAAAGGAACATCAATCTTGGGGAGGAGAGGAGAGGAGAGGAGAGGAGAGGAGAGGAGAGGAGAGGAGAGGAGAGAGACGGTTACCTCTAAGTGTTCCTGACTGGACCAAGAGCCAGATTCTGTCTTCCGAGAGCCTAGGCCCAGCTCGACAGTGCGAACACGCTCAGCAAACTTGAGGGAGCAGAGGGTCTCACTTGTGTTCTTCTCAACAGGAGAAACCTGGAACCAAAAGGGAACATTCAAAGTCACTATGTATTTATTTAAAGCATTCTGATGCCTTCTTCTTTCCAACAGGGTCCCCAAAATGGCAAATAGTTAAAACATTTGAAGTTTTTTAAATAGACACATACCAATTAAACGCACCAATTAATGCAACATGTATAAGAGGAAGGTCAACAAGACCACGACAAACAAAAGAGAGTTTCCATCAACTAGAGGAAAACAATAATGGGGGGGGGGGGGACAATGGCATCACTTTGGTGTCACAGCCAAATAGTCCTTCTGGGATTGCCATCTATCTAGCCTCAGATGATGGAAGCCCCTAAAGTTGACCCTTGAAGATGACCATCTTTAACCCGCCCGTGGCGCCACGGGCGCCACGGACTAAATAATTCGTTAAGGGGCCTTGAGGTGGGCTTTGTCCGTGATGAGGAAGGGTCCGGATTGGACCCTCCCTCACGACAGACAATCGGAGGGACCAATCGGCAGGCGCGAAGCGCCTGCCGATTGGTCCCTCCGATTCCCAGCCACAGCAACTGCGAGCCGCGGGCAGCGCGGCTCACAGTTGCTCCCGGCCTGATGCGGCGAGAGGCGCTTCGCGCCTCTCGCCGCCTCAGGCCGCCGCCCCAGGGAGCCCCCGGCAGTCGCGCTAAGAGAACCCACCGACGACGAGAGAACGCCGCAGCCGCGACTCCCAGCGCGACTGAAGGATGAAGGATTTTCCTACCTAAATGCAGAACTTTACACTTTTCCCTATTGACGTTCATTTTATTCAGTCTAGCCCACTTCTCGAGCCTATCAAGATCAGCCTGCATTCTGTTGCTGTCTTCGGTTTTGTTTGCTACCCCTCCCAGTTTAGTATCGTCTGCAAATTTAATAAGTGTCCCCTCTAATCCTTCATCCAAATCAAGTCAAGTCTTTATTATTACGGTATTAGACCAGTAGTCAAATTACAAGGTACATAAAAATTAACAAGATAAAAGAATCATTGATAACTTAAGTATTATAAAAAAGATAAAAACATTCCAGCTATAAGAATCATTCCCTTCCTCTGGACAGACCATCGGCGGGGCCAATTCCCGCGCTGCCGACAAGGGAGCAACTGCGAGCCGCACGTAGCGCGGCTCGTAGTTGCTCCCTTGCCGGTGGCCTGACGCGGCGGAGGCGTGAAGTGCCTCTTGCCGCATCAGGCCGCCGGCCACGGAGCCCCCGCCAGCTCCCTTGCCTAGCGCCCGCTGTAGTGTTATTACAGCGGGCTTAATTACTAGTCGGTCTATAATTGGCTGGGTCATTCAGATTCCCTTTTTTATGTATGGGTACAATGACTGCCACCTCCCAACCCTTTGGAATTTTCCCTGTCTTATCAATTATCATGAATAAATTGGCCAATAAATTGGCCCACCATTCTGCATTTCTTTTAATTAGGTCTGGGAGGACTAAGTCAAATCCACCTGCCTTACCTGGCCGCAGTGTACCTATCAAATTTTTGATCTCAGAAAGTTGAACAGTAGGCCATAGGGGAAGATTATCCAGACTTCCTGAGTTTTCTTGGCATGTTTCAGAGATGTCCAGAGCCGCATAAAGTTCTTGATGGTGGTTTTCCCAAATCCCTGGTAGTACGGTTGAACTTGGATAGGATTGACTTGTACGACCAGAAACTAGTCTCCAGAATTGCGATGTGTTATTTTATTTAATTGCTTGCCTTAGCAGCTCCCATGTTTTGTATGTATCCTCTAACATTTTGCGTTTAATTAGTGCTTTGTAATAAGATTTCTTTTCCTTTAGTTCTTCCCATAGGTTTTGTATAGGGTTATGTCTATATTCTCTATGTTTAGCTCTTAGGGAACTCTTACATTGCCTACATTCTTTGTCGTACCAAGGTTTAGACAGATCACTTGCCAACTGCTTCTGGTTCATATTCAGACTTTTTAGGGCCATCTGTACTTCTCCTACCAGTTGTTCAAAGACCATTATGCCAGTATCTATCTGTTCACAGTTTAAGAATATCTGTGACATATCTCTAAAACCATGAGAGTCGAACAAATATGCCATGGTTCTATCTATGTTGGCATTCCATCTAACTGGGCATATCTTGAATTCAGAATCTGTGGGTCCACTAGTTCTTCCGTTTAATGGCAGGTTGGCTATGGGGGGATTAAATACCATTTTCAAAGGCAAATGATCGCTATCATAAAAGGACGCTACCTTGAATGATCTTATGCACTGGACAAAATTTTTTGATACCATGAGATAATCTATTACACTCCTTCTGTCCCCCATCGAGTATGTAAATTCAGCTGGGTGATCCCCTTTTACTGAGCCGTTTAACATACATAGATCCATTCGGTTTAGCATTTGGGTCAGAAGGAATCCTGCGTAATTACATGTAAGGTCTTTAGAGCATCTTATATAAGGCAGCACCCTATATTCGTCATCAGGTTCATTGGCTTTATAGTTAACATAAAGCTTATTGTCATCTGGTCCAGTTCTAGCATTAAAGTCACCTCCTACAATTTCATATGTTGTTGGATAGGTGTTTATCAATTCTAGTATATATGTTTCCAGGCCCTCCCAATCTTTATCCAATTGGGCTTTGGTCTTACCGGGAGGCATATAGACATTGACAACCAGGAATGAAGTCTGCTGGCAGCAAATGCTAATTGCCATAGCCATTTGTGAATAAGAGGGAAGTTGGCTAATTACTGCATTCAATGATGCAGCAATCAAAATTCCCAACCCGCCTTTGGCTCTGCCATGAGTAGAGGCTAGAGCCGCTAGTGTAGTGCCTCTGGAATAGGCTAGCTCGCCCCCTTGTCACGGCAAGGAATGAGTTATTGTTAGTTGTGAAGTCATCCAAATCATATGTTGAACAACACAGGCCCCAGGACCGATCCTTGGGGTACTCCACTTGTCACTCTTCTCTGATGCTGAACCATTAACAAGTACCCTCTGGGTACGATCAGTCAACCAGTTATCGATCCACCTGGCAGAATTAGGATCCATACCGCATTTTACCAACTTATGAACAAGAATAGAATGTGGAACCTCATCAAGTGGTTGTTTTGAGTTTCCAGGCTGTGTGGCCATGGTCTGGTCGTTTTAGATCCTGATACTTTGCCAGTAACTGTGGTTGGCATCTTGGGAGGAACAACACAGCGGACGGGAACCTCTTCATCCAGCGGGAATCTTTCCTGCTTCCCATTCCTCTCCTGCCTCCCATGCAGTTCCCTTTCTATCTCCCATCTCCAGCATGGGGATGATTACCCACACACACAATTAAAAACAACAATAACAGTTCTGCACATTGGAAAAAATAGCGTTACGCCAGCAAAATGGCATAATGCTAAAACGTAACGTGCCTCCAGTCATTCCTCACCTCCTGGCTGCCTCACTTTCGTCTGTTGCCTTCTTGTGCTTCTCAGCATTCCGCAAACCTGCTTGAAATGGCGGGAGAGAGCAACACACTTTACATGCGACTCTCTTCTGCCTGTCAATCAAGCCAGGCAACCTTTATCCATGTTTTAAAGGGCCTGCGATGACAGCTAATTTTTTAAAATAAAACTTCTCAATTGAAACACCTAATCATAGATGCATAGTGCTTTTTATAATGCCACCACTTATGGGATCACGAGCCTTAAATCTTAAAAATTAATCTCGTTCCCAATTTTGTGTGTGTGTGTGTTGGGGGGGGGGGTTGCTTTGCCTGCATGATTTAACGCCTATTCATTGCTCCAGGCAGCTTGCTTAAAAAAAAAAAAACGTCCCCGGGAGAAGGCAGAGGGAGGCAGGTGCGAGGGCGGGAATTGAAGGCGGAGATAGTGCTACTTTAGCTCCACACATTTCCTTAGCATGTGGCTTTCTGGGTGCTGTCCTCTAGCTTGTGCTTGCTACTTGGGGGAATCCACTTTATGTTATTCCCCAACTAGCACTTTAAAATGGAGGATGTAGCTACCAGTTTGCTGCTTGGATGCTGGATGTTGGTGATGTCTTGCAAAATGCCAAAAATATGGCATCTGCATAAGGTGACTATTTCACTATATTTATCGGGTGTGGAAATGCCCCAGATTTTTCTGCCTATTTTGGGTACAGTCCCCCCAAAATTTGTTGAAAAAAATCTCCCTTTATTCTATATGTCCCCCATCTGCAGACATAGTAACTGTTTATTACAATGATACATGAGCAGTATAAAATATAAAATAGGAAAATATTTACAGAAAAGTATTAAATTATTTTTAAAAAACAGATATATTCCACTGAGTCAGCCCTGAAATATGGGAGAATCTGGTGACTGCCAGAATATCTGCAAATGGAGCTAATATTAATTCAAACAGTACAGATGGTACTGGAATAGACAGTATTAAATCATTTTAAGTATAACTCATTGCACTTCTGAAGGCCTAGATAAAGTGACAAAGCACCCAGATAAAGCACCCTTCAGTTTGATGTATAAAGCAGGCAACATTTTAGAACAAAGCATCAAACAGTTAATCCTTGAGCAGCTAGAGCAGATGGCTGTGATTCGTAAGAGTCAGTACAGCTATCTCAAGGACAAGTCATGTGAAATCAACCATCTCTTTTGGGGGGAAAGTTACTACCACCTTGCTGGATCAGGGGAATGCAGTGGATATAATTTATCTCGATTAACTTATGACAAAACCTTTCTGAACTCCCACAATTCCACAGGGCCTGCAAAAGGGAGCTCCTCCACCAGGCATTTGCCTGAGACTGACCACAGGTCCCCCTCAGACATCACTTCCATGGCCTGAACCAGTCTGACCTCTCTAAGGGCCTTAGCTAAGTTCCTGTTCCTGTTATATTGTTGTTTAAGACCACTGAAATTGTGTTATTTAGATTATTTTTTGTTATAATCATAGAATCATAGAATAATAGAGTTGGAAAGGACCTCATGGGTCATCTAGTCCAACCCCCTGCACTATGCAGGACACTCACATCCCTATCGCGCATCTACTGTAACCAGCCACTCCTTTGCCTTCAGAGAATCAGCCTCTCTGTCAGATGGCGATCTAGCCTTTTTAAAAAAGAAGAAGAGTTGGTTCTTATATGCCGCTTTTCCATACCCGAAGGAGGCTCAAAGCGGCTTACAGTCGCCTTCCCATTCCTCTCCCCACAAAAGACACCCTGTGGGGTAGCTGAGGCTGAGAGAGCCCTGATATTCCTGCCCGGTCAGAACACCTTTATCAGTGCTGTGGCAAGCCCAAGGTCACCCAGCTGGCTGCATTTGGGGGAGCGCAGAATCGAACGCGGCATGCCAGATTAGAAGTCTGCACTCCTAACCACTACACCAAACTGGCTCTACACCAAAATTCCAAAGATGGAGAACTCACCACTTCCCGAGGAAACCTGTTCCACTGAGAAACCGCTCTAACTGTCAGGAACTTCTGGATGTTTAGATGGAATTTCTTTTGAATTAATTTCATCCCATTCGTTCTGGTCTGTCCCTCTGGGGCAAGAGAGAACAACTCTGCTCCATCCTCCATATGGCACCCTTTTAAATACTTGAAGATGGTTATCAGATCCCCTCTCAGTTGTCTCTTCTCTAGGCTAAACGAACCAAGCTCCCCTACCCTTTCTTCATACGTAAAATTATACATAAAACACACACACACACTTCCAAATACAGTTGATATTCTAAACTACTTTCTATCAAATGCTGTGATGTACTGTTTCAAGTTCCACTGCACAAGTGAGACCGAACCAGAGCAGAGTAGTTGTATTTGGAATTTGTTGTATTTGTTTGTTATATATTAATTTGTTGCATGTATCTTCCCATGTTGTTGCATGTAGACCGCCCTGAGCCATATGGAAAGGTGGTATAGAAATCAAATCAAATAAACAAACAAATAAATTTCAGTAAAGCTTTTGATAAGGTTCCACATGATTTTCTTGCTGACAAGTTGGTCAAGTGCAGTATGGATCCTATTACTGTTGAGTGGATTGAGAACTGGTTGACAGATCGCACTCAAAGGGTACTAGTTAATGGTTCATCATCCTCTTGGAAAGGAGTGCCAACAAGAGAATCTCTGGGAATCTGTCCTGGGCCATATGCAACGTATTTTTAAATGATTTGGATGAAGGAATAGAGGGGGTCCTTATTAATTTTGCAGATAATACTAAGCTGGGAGGGGTAGCAAGGACAGCAGAAGACAGAATCAGGATACAGGATGATATTAACAGGCTAAAAGGAATAAAATGGGCTAAAATGAATGAACTGAATTTCAATTGTGATAAATGTAAAGTTCTGCATTTAGGTAGGCCCATAGTACTGTTTTGGCAGTAATGTGTGAAAAGGATCTAAGGGTCATAGTAGACCATACACTGAACATGAGTCTGCAGCGTGCCTCAGTAGCTGAAAAGCCAAATTGAATTTTGGGCTGCATTAAAAGAAGTACAGTGTCCAGATCATATGAAGTGATGGTACTGCTTTATTCTGTTCCGGTTAGACCTCATTTAGAGTACTGTGTTTAGTTCTGGCCACCACAATTAAAGAATGTAGACAAACTGGAGCGCGTCCAGAGGAAGGCAAAAAAATGGTGATGGGTTTGTAGACCAAGACATATGAGGAACGGTTAAGGGAGCTTGTTCTGTTTAGCGTAGAGAAGACAACTATGAGGGGTATGATAGCCATCTTTTAAATACCCGAAGGGCTGCCACATAGAGGATGGAGCAGAGTTGTTTTCTGTTACGCAGAGGATCGGACTAGAACCAATGGGTTGAAGTTAATTCAAAGGAATTTTTGGCTAAACATCCGAAAGAAGTTCCTGACTGTTAGAGCGGTTCCTCAGTGGAATAGAATTCCTTGGGAGGTGGTGGGTTATCTTTCTTTTGACGTTTTTAAGCAGAGATTAGATAGCTATCTGACAGAAATGCTGATTCTGTTAAATTAGGAAGATTGTAAGTAGGTGGGCAGAACAGATTATATTGGTATTTGGCTCTTGTGGCCCTTGCTTGTATGACCAGGCAAATGTCAATTTCCACTTTAGGGTCAGGAGGTGAATTTCCACCAGGCCAGACTGGCTAGGGATTCAGTTTTGGAGGGGGACATCATCTGAGCATGGAATTGGGGTCACTATGGGTAGACAGATAATTGTGAGTGTCCTGCATTCTGTAGGAGATTGGACAATATGACCCTGGAAGCCCCTTCCAATTCTATGATTCTATGAGGAAAGATGTGGCTATCATTTCACTCATTCATTATTTACTTTATTATATTTATATACCATCCTCCCTTGCAGTTCAGGATGGTTTACAATGAGAAAGGAAAATGGAGGTACAATACAAATTTGTGGTACAATCATAAATTTCCTAATTCAGAAGAGCTGAATGCTTCATATAAAATACATTCACTATTTCTCCAGGGCCTCAGTTCTACAGTTTGCTCTGTGTCAGTTGGAAGAGCCCAGATTCCTCGTGGCCTAGCACTTACATGGACCATCATGAGTGTCTTGCTGTCACCACTTAGAGAGTCCTGCAGCAGGTAAGTCAGTTTGGAGTTGCGGAATGGGATGTGTCCTTGGCGAGAACGGAGAGCATAGATCACATCTCCCAGTGCTAGGAGTGATTTGTTGATGTATTGAGCCTCACGCAGTCTGTTCCCCTCTGCCCCAGATTTTCCCACACGCTCTGAACCTGCCAGGTCTACCAAATTCAGCTTGCCTAGAAGAAAACAAAATATTATCGGGCACAGAGAGACACACTGGAGGCACAATAATTACAGTTCCTCTAAGATGCACTGGTGAGATCAAGCTGTCTGAACAAGCCAGTCCTTCCACTGCCCAGTGGGTTAAGTAGTGCAAAGTCTCCAAGGATTTCCACCCATCCCTAGCCTACTTGAGATACCAACCTGTGGTTTGGATTCCAGTGCTGTAGTTTACTCCCCTCACTGTGACAATTAGCAGGGCGTGAGACCGTGAACTGTGCTCATTTAGGTAGGTGCATTCAGTAGCTCGGTTGACGTGTCCAAATTCAAAGACCTGGGAGAAAGTCAGAGAGCTGGTTTTATGCACTCCCTTTCCAAATGGAGCTAATGCTCTTGAAGGGTTTCTTATCAAACCTTTATCCCAAACTCTGGGCAACTCTTAGCAGAATATTTCCTTTGCAACCAGACTCTCCTTGGCACTGAATTATCAGTGAAGGTTAGAGTAAAATGAAAACAACATTCCCCAAGAAACAGGAACAAAAAACGGCTGGACAATAAAATCTGATCCAAGTTTCACAGTAGATGCTTTTTGATGCAATGACATATGGTGCTCAATCACACTGACACACAGGGAACTCTTCATTTACTCTTTCTTCTGAATAACATCAGATTCATTAACAGAAGCAAGTCCAGGCTAAAGTTCTTCTGCAAGTCGGCAGGACCCCCCAAATTGTGACCCTATCTTTGCCATCAGTAGTGAATATTCTAACCTTATTAATATCTTCCAAGCACTGTACAGGAAATTCAGTCATGCCTGGCACATAGAGCTGTCCACTGCCACCTGGGCACAGTTTGATGTCCAGCTTCTCCTGTGGCGTCTTTCCAAGAAGGTCTCTGAAAGTGAAGCTAATTAACGTCATTGCTCTAGACAAGGGTAGCTTTACTAACGTATTCGTACATACTAGGTCAGAAAGAGATGCAAGAAGCTCTCAGGGTGCTCAATATCATGTCGTCTAATTATTCTTTCTTGCAATTGGATTGAACAAAGAGTCAGAGGGACGCGTCAGGTAGGCAGCCACCAGGGGAGGCTTCGGGCCAGGCCTCGGCGCAGGACTGCCCCAGAAGGGACGCGGCAGCCTCCTAGGAGCCCCGCGCCGAAGCCTGGGGACTCGCGGGGGACGGGGACAGTTGGGGGAGGCTTTGCTACAGGCCTCATGAAGCGCTTTCCAATTGGCTCCTCTGCTTGTCAGTCCAGCTATCCCGAATTGAGCCCACCCCCTGGAACGCCATTAGCTAGGAGTAGTAGTAGTAGTATTCTTTATTACGGTCATAGACTAGCAAAATCAAAACAATTTCACAGTTACATAAATAATATGGCTAAAACACAGTTTTACTCCTAAAATAGCATTATGTTAAACACTTAAGACTATGAGTCTGCTAAAATATAAATTAGAATTAAATGGAAATATAGGAAATTGTTCTAAATGCTCTCAGGGTCTGTTAAGTTTTAGTCAACTTCCACCGCCTTTTCATGGCTGCAGCACAAAACCTGGCGACACTATATATGATTCAACAATTTGTGTCTGTGAGCAGCAGGGAGATATAAAATTGTCCTGAGCACCCTGGGACTCTATGTAGCCATGGTGTGATAAATATGGAATGTATGTCATCATAAAACTGACAATACAAAAGGATATGTTCCAATGTTTCTATCTGACCAGAGCCACAGGGGCACTTCCTTTCACCATAGGGGGTTTTCTTGTATCTCCCTTCAAGTACAGCTGAGGGAAGGGCATTGCAACGAGCTAAAGTGAAGGCCCTCCGGTGGCTAGGCACCTCAAGGTTCTTTAAATAAGCCAAGGGAGCTGTGACATACCTGTAGCCTTCACTAACAATGAAGGCAGAGGTAGTCGCTAGATCATGTTGGCGTTCTATATCCACTACTCGCTGTTTGATAACCTCTTTAGCTTGGTCATAGGCCATCCAAACCAAAAATTCTGGAGAAAATCCCAAAGCTGCGATTTTCCCCCTCACCGATTGTTTCCATGAAGACTGGAAGTCATCCTTCATTATCAAAGAAGCTAATCCACAGGGGAAAAAAGAGATTTTAAGCCAGTAATTGAGAATGTTTAACCATACTCTTGCCTCCACCTTCATAAGGCCAGTCTCAAGTCGCAAGGCGGCACTGGAGACACATCTCGGGACTTGGATGGCTGCTCTTAGGAATTTGGATTGTACAGATTCCAATAATGCAAAGTTGGAATAAGGACCTAGCTGCGCACCATATAGCAGTTGTGCCATTGACTTAGCGTCAAACAATTTTAGAGCTGCGGGGATATAATGACCTCCTTTCAGCCTAAGGAATCTGAGGATGGCATTTGCACTTTTTTGTGCCTTTCCAGCGACATAAGCACCATGGGCTATCCTGCGGCCAGTTGATTGCAAAACGACTCCCAAATATTTGAAACAGGAAACCTGTTCTATTTTAGTTCTGTCAATGTGCCAGGTATATTTTTTTGGCCTTTTGGCAAATGTCATGATTTTGGTTTTCTGATAATTAAGTTCTAATTGTTCCCCTTCACAATATAACGACAATGCGTTCAGTGCTCTTTTAAGTCCAATAGGTGTTCTTGAGAGAATTACTGCATCATCTGCATACAGAAGAACAGAAATGTGACTTCCAGCAAGTTTTGGAGGATGAAAGCTCAAGTTATTGAGATGGCTCACAATATCATTGATATAAAAATTAAATAGAAATGGGGCCAGTATACATCCTTGCTTAACACCTTTTTGAGTTTTAACAGGAGTGGAGAGATGACCCTGAGGGTTGCACCTCACTTTCAGTGAGGTCCCTTCATGTAACGTACGTATTAAATAAAGCAGCCGACGGTCTACTGAAGAATTCTCCAATTTCTCCCACAATTTGACACGGGAAATGGAGTCAAAAGCTGCTTTGAAATCTATAAAAGCGGCATAGAGGGAGGTTGTGTAGCAAGAAGAGTATTTCTCAATAAGGTGATGTAGAACCAGACACTGGTCGATAGTGGATCGACCCTCTCTAAAGCCAGCTTGTTCTTCAGCAAGGACATTTTCCTGTTCCATCTATTCCTGAAATTTGGATTGAAGGTGCCTTGCGTAAAGCTTACTGATTATGTTGAGGAGGCTAATTGGTCTATAATTAGCAGGATCACTTCTCCTCCCTTTTTTGTAAATTGGGATAACAATTGCAAGTCCCCAGTCTTTGGGTATACAGCCATGGGCATCAATGCAGGTGAACAGTGAAGCTAAGATAGGGGCCCAGAATTCCAAATTATTTTTGATCATCTCTGCAGGGATTAGGTCTTCCCCTGGAGCTTTTCCCAATCTTAGTTGAGCTATTAAACTCTTTATCTCACCCTCAGATACTGGTGTCCATGTTGGTAAGTTTTCTATTGATTGGTTAGAATGTTCTCCTTCAGCATTGGAATCCATATATAGTTCCTGAAAATATGACTCCCATGTTTCTGAGGAAATTTGACAATTCGTCGTATCTGTAACAGTACTTTGAGAGTCTGATGTTAGCCGCCGGAATGATACTGAGTCGTTTGTTTTAACAGCCTGAATGAGTCGAGACCAGTTATTTTTAATGGCATCCTTTTTTTAACGTACCAGTAGTTGTTTATAGAATCTCTTCTGGTGAAAAACTTCCAGAGCAGCTGCTAAGGTGGTGTTAGATATAAAAGTCTGGTAGCTGGAAATAAGAGCTTTCTTGGCTTTAACACAGTCCTTGTCAAACCACGCCCTCGAGGGGTGGCGTTGTTGTCTTAGAGGGATGTTTTTTTTACAGGATAAATGTTGGTATAGTCCCTGAGTCAAAGTGCTGTAGCTCTCCAAAAGAGCAGCTGGAGATTTAGCTGTTAATAAAGCAGATCGAAGACATTTGAACTGGTCTGTGTTCAAGAGCTCGGTTATTGATAGATTTAATTGTGAGGTCCATTTTACTCGACAGTAATTTTTACTAGCTGTCAATAAGGAAGATTGATGACAGATCTCAGTATGTGTTTTTTGAATGAAAACATTTAGATGAACCAAGATTGGGAAATGATCACTGTTGAACTTGGGTATTACTTGTATCGTCTTGGTATAGGGAAGCAGGTTCCTAGATACAATAATATAGTCAATAGCACTCATTCTGATCCCAGAAAGGTAAGTGAATTCTGCTGGATAATCCCCTTCCAGAGCACCATTTAGAATGTGGAGATCCAACCTATAGGCTAGTTGGGCTAAACAAAAGCCTGAGAAATTTGAAGTCTGATCTTTAGATTGTCGCACATACAGAGGTCTGGTAATTTCATATGTGGGAGGCCAGCAATTATTTGATGTATAAAGAGTATAATCATCAGGTCCCAGTCTGGCATTAAAGTCCCCCCCCCCAGGATTATATAAGCATCAGGATTTGACAAAGAGAGATCGGCAATGTATGTTTCTAGATCATTCCACAGAGCTTTGCCCAGAGATTTCTGTTTTGTAGAAGTCATATAAACATTTATAACCAGGAAGCTGTAGAGATTGAATTTAACTTTAACTGCCATAGCATATGTCTTGAAGGAGGGAAAGGGCCTTATTTCAGCACACAGCATTAAGCAGTAGGTCATCCGCAGTCCAAGTTTCCTGGATCAGTATGATATCATAATGAGCAAGAAAGCTGATGAAGTGTGGGTCCTTAATAGATGGCTAGGAGTAGCTGCGGTTAATATGACCTTGTAAGTCTCTGTTTGGTTTCTGTTTTTCTAAAAATTTAGAATCATAGAATCATAGAGTTGGAAGGGGCCATACAGGCCATCTAGTCCAGCCCCCTGCTCAACGCAGGATCAGCCCAAAGCATCCTAAAGCATCCAAGAAAAGTGTGTATCCAACCTTTGCTTGAAGACTGCCAGTGAGGGGGAGCTCACCACCTCCTTAGGCAGCCTATTCCACTGCTGAACTACTCTGACTGTGAAAAATTTCTTCCTGATATCCAGCCTATATCGTTGTACTTGAAGTTTAAACCCATTACTGCGTGTCCTCTCCTCTGCAGCCAACAGAAACAGCATCCTGCCCTCCTCCAAGTGACAACCTTTCAAATACTTAAAGAGGGCTATCATGTCCCCTCTCAACCTCCTTTTCTACAGGCTGAACATTCCCAAGTCCCTCAACCTATCTTCATAGGGCTTGGTCCCTTGGCCCCAGATCATCCTCGTCGCTCTCCTCTGTACCCTTTCAATTTTATCTACGTCCTTCTTGAAGTGAGGCCTCCAGAACGGCACACAGTACTCCGTGTGGTCTGACCAGTGCTGTATACAATGGGACTATGACATCTTGTGATTTTGATATGATGCCTCTGTTGATACAGCCCAAAATGGCATTTGCCTTTTTTACCGCTGCATCACACTGCCTGCTCATGTTTAGTTTACAATCCACAAGTACCCCAAGGTCTCGTTCACACACAGTGTTACCTAGAAGCGTATCCCCCATCCAGTAGGCATGCTTTTCATTTTTCTGACCCAGATGCAGAACTATACACTTATCTTTATTAAATTGCATCTTGTTCTCATTTGCCCATTTTTCCATTGTGTTCAGATCTCGTTGAACTCTGTCTCTATCTTCTGGAGTAGCGGTCCCCGACCTTTCTCAGGTCAGGGACCGCCTCCGGAGTGAGGGAAGAGCCGACGGCCCGGGTGCTGCGAAAACTTGCACGCGCAATTGCCGCGCATGCGTATTTTCGCCACCAGGTGTCGCTAACGCGCATGCACGGCAACATCGCGCATGCGTGTTTGCGTCACCGCCATGCCGGTGGCTGCGCCTGCCTCTTCCCTTCCTTCTTGCTGCCGGCGGGGGAAGGCAGGCATGGCTGGCGGCGGCCCGCCACCGGGCCGCAGACCGGAGGTTGATGACCCCTGTTCTGGAGTATTTGCCATCCTCCCCATTTGGTGTCGTCTGCAAACTTGATGAGTAGTCCTTCCACCCCCTCATCTAGATCATTAATAAATATGTTAAAAAGTACTGGACTGAGCACCGAGCCCTGAGGTACCCCGCTACTCACCTCCCTCCAGTTTGATGAAACACCATTGACAACAACTCTTTGAGTGTGGTTCTCTAACAAATTTCCTATCCACCTAACTATCTGAAAATCCAGATTGCAGTCCTTCAACTTATCCATCAGAACATCATGGGGAACCTTATCAAAAGCTTTACTAAAATCCAAGTAAACGACATCAACCGTATTTCCACGATCCAGCAAACCTGTTACTTGGTCAAAAAAGGAAACCAGGTTGGTCTGACAGAACCTGTTGGGAGACAAATCCATGCTGACTTCCTTGGATCACCAAATTGTCCTCCAGATGTTTGCAGATTGCTCCCTTTAATATCTGCTCCATTATCTTACCCACAACAGAGGTCAGACTCACTGGTCTATAGTTTCCCGGGTCCTCCTTCCTCCCTTTCTTGAACATCGGAACAACGTTTGCTCTCTTCCAGTCCTCCGGGACATCTGCAGTCCTTAAAGAGGTCCCGAAGATGATGGACAAGGGTTCTGTAAGTTCTCCGAAAAGTTCTTTGAGCACTCTCAGGTGCATTTCATCCGGCCCAGGGGACTTGAACTCATCCAGTGCAGTTAAATGCCTCTCAACAACCTCTCTGTCCATGTCAACCTGCCACCCAGACACTATCTCTTGGCTACTGCTATCTCTAGATGTGCCTAAACCCTTTGACCTGTGGGAAAAAACAGATGTAAAATAGGTGCTGAGCCTTTCTGCTTTCTCTGCATCTTCCGTTAGAGTTTGTCCAACCGCACCCAACAGTGGGCCTATTACCTCCTTTACTTTACGTTTGCTCCTCACATAACTGAATAATCTTTTCTTGTTACAGTGGGCTTCCCTTAGATCACTCTCAGCTTTGGCCTTTCTTATGATTGATCTACAGTGCCTAGTAACCTGTAGGTACTCTTCTTTAGAGCTCTGTCCTTCCCTCCATTTCCTGAACATTTTCCTTTTCTTTCTTAGTTCCTCTTGAAGTTCTCTGTTCATCCAAATAGGCTTCTTAGAGCTCCTGCAGTGTTTTTTCTTTCTGGGATAGTCATTGATTGAGCATGCAATAGCTCTTGTTTGAGTAGCGCCCACCCTTCACATGCTCCCTTCCCTTCCAGCATTCTCATCCATGGTATGACAATCATCATGTCTCTGAGTTTATTAAAGTTTGCCCCACGAAAATCCAACATCCGCATCTGCCTACAAGCTTCCTTGGCTCCCCATCTCAAAAGGAATTCTATGAGGACATGGTCACTTCCCCCTAGGATCCCCACCTCCTTCACCTCATCCACCAACTCTTGCCTGTTGGTCAGTATTAAGTCCAGTATGGCTCAACCTCTTGTGGGTTCATCTACCATTTGATAAATGAAATTGTCAGCCAGGCAGGTCAGAAACTTGCATGACTGAGGACGCTTTGCAGAGTTTGTTTCCCAGCACACATCTGGGAAATTGAAGTCACCCATGATGACAAGGTCCTGTCGCTTGGATATTTTCTCAAGCTGCTCACAAAGTGCAGCATCCACATCTTCTCGTTGGTCAGGCGGTCGGTAGCAGACACCAACCACCACACTGTTTGTTTTCCCCTCGCTTATTTTCACCCAGATGCTTTCCACTGTAGATATGCTCTCCTTCACTAGAATTTCCTGACAGGTAAGCCCTTTCCTCACATACAGTGCCACTCCTCCACCTCTTCGATCTATTCTTTTTTTTCTGAACAGTTCATATCCATCCACTATTACATTCCCGTCATGAGAATCATTCCACCAAGTTTCTGTGATGCCTACTAGATCATACCTTTCCATCAGCATGAGAAGTTCCAGTTCTTCCTTCTTATTGCCCATGCTTCGGGCGTTAGTATAAAGGCATCTGAATCCTTTTACTTTTGGTTCCCTATGAGCTGGCCTTCCTGGTTGGGCTGCCCCCCAACCTTCCTTACCCTCCCTATGCTGAACGTCTCCTTCCCCTTGTGGCTTCTGTTTAAAGCTCTCTTGATGAATCTCCCCAGGTTCCTGCCAAACACATTTTTCCCCAACTTTGATACGTGCAGTCCATCAGGTGCTAGTATGCCTTCCTCAAGAAAGCGTATCCCATGGTCCCAGAAACCAAATCTCTCCTGCCAGCACCAACTACGCAGCCACTGATTCACCTCCATTATCTTCCTCTCCCGACGCATTCCTCTTCCTTTGACAGGCAAGATTGAAGAGAATACCACTTGTGCCCCCATTTGCTTGAGCTTCCTCCCCAGATCTTGATAGTCTTTTTTAATAGGAGCGATGGTATTCACGGACATGTCATTCATACCCACTTGGACCATCACAAATGGGTAGCAATTCGTAGATTTGAGGAGTTTGGGCAGCCGTTCTGAAATGTCTTTAATTTTTGCTCCTGGCAAGCAACACACCTCTCGGGTTAGGGGGTCGGGCCCAGCCACATGGCGATCCATTCCTCTTAGCGGGGAGTCTCCAATTACCAGTACTCTCCTTTTTCTTTTCTTCTCAACACCATTTCCTTCTATCCCCATGGCCTCTTTATTTTGTCTTAGACTTTGTTTTGGGACCTCTTCCCTCGTTGACACTTGCACCTCCTCTGCAAGGGCCTGAAATCTATTTTGGAGCTCCAAAGGTCCCGAGAACCGTCACGCTCTACGCCGTTGAGTCTTTTTCCTAACTGTTTGCAGAGGTTCCATAATGAGGTCAATCCCCTTATCCTCTTCAAGACTGGTTGCATCCTCTTTATTACGAGTTGACATTAACAATATAGGCTGCTGCACTTGAATAATATATAAGATTCTTCTTATTATAATTTAAAAGTCTTATTTTTGTTCCACTCTGTCCAAGAGACAAGTATTTGTTTATATGACGTTTGTCTGAAACACTAATAGTATGTATTCATGACATTGCTATGTGTATTATATTTATTTACTAATTATTGTTGTACAACTACTAATTTCATATTTGTATTTCTTAAGATTTGTCCCTTGACAAAGCCAGCAGGCGAAACGCGTTGGGAAACACATTGGGACTGAAACTGAAGAGAGATGACTCTATTTGGATTTATCATTGCCATATTGATGTCCCAGCGCATCTGTACTATTTCATATTTGTTTCTTCACTGGAACCTACCCCTCCCAGTTAATTCATTTTTGATTCTGTGAACCTAGGCAGGTTGTGAGTGGGTGAGCGCAAGGGATTGTGTTGGTGCTCAGTTCTTGTGGCCCTTTCTTGCATGCACAGAGGAATGCCACGTTGGGGTTGGGGGCTGAATGTCTTCCAGGCCAGTCTGGCCAGGGATTGGTTTTTTTATTTGGGGGGGGGGGCAGGATTATCTGGGCATTGAATTGGGATCACTGTGGGTTGGCAGGTAGTTGTGGATTTCCTGCATTGTGCAGGGGATTGGGCTAGATGCCCTGGAAGTCCCTTCCAACTCCATGATTCTATGACCATAATGAAGTGCTCAATATTGAATTACCAGACAAACTGGCTTCCAAAAGTGGGATTGAAGAAAAAGATGTCCAGTCCTTGGAACTTCCAGGAAGATGTACAACCCAGAGCCAAATTCCTCAATGAGACCTTACGGGGTTCTAACCTTCACTCCGTTGCTGAAAAGATAATCTATCTTTTATCTGACCAGGTTGATGATGTAACATACAAAACCGCCCTATTTGCCTTGGCTGCAAGGAAAATAAGGGCCAATGTTACAACCACTAAGGCAGCCTCTTAACACTCTTGCACTTTGTATGCTGTTTCAGTTTTTTGATCTTAAATTTTATATTTTTATACAGTTCCTTTTATTCTATTTTACTGTTTGTAAATTTGTATTTTATATTTTGTAAAGGCCTATGGCTATATACAAATAAATGTACTAACTAACTACTACCTATATGTATAACTCAGTGATAGTTGCTGCTATAAATAAGGAAAAAGCAAGTCCCACCACCCCTAAACTTCATGGACTCAACAGTCCACTGGAGTAATCCCATTACCTGAGACCTTCATTGTATATCTCTGCCACACTGACTGTGATCTTATAGTCCCAGGCTGAGGCTTTTGTTTGCACTTCTGAGAAGAGAAGCTGTAGAGCCCGCTGATTGATTCCTGGGTTCTCAGGAGTCCCCTAGGGAAGGTGGTGACAAACAGAGCACAGGGATGAAAATATGCCACAAAGCATATGTGCCAAAACAGTCTGAAAAGCCTTTATGTCAACCCTGAGCGTCTTGCCCGTTGTGTGAATTGGTGCCTCAGCATGTGCGCTCCAGTTATGGCCATCAGAATCACAGTGGCTCAACCAAAAATGCTCCCTTCGAGCTGGAACATTTCAACATTGCAACTGTGATTCTCAGAACTAAAGATCAACAACATTGGGTTTCTATGTGATGTTTTGGTAAAAGTCACCCCAAGATATTTAAAGGTTGTACTTGGTTCTATGGAATTGCAGTCTACTTACTTAAATCTTCAATGTGTCTTCATTCATAAGAAGAGTTGTTCGAATATCCTGCTTTTTTCTACCCAAAGGAGGCTCAAAGCTGCTTCCAGTCACCTTCCCTTTCCTCTCCACACAACAGACACCCTATGGATGAGGCTGAGAGAGCCCTGATATTACTGAAAAAGAATGAGAGCTGGTCCTTAGATACCGCTTTTCTCTACCCGAAGGAGTCTCAAAGCGGCTTCCTATCACATTCCATTTCCTTTCCCCACAGCAGATGAGGCTGAGAGCCCTAATATCACTGCTTGGTCAGAACAGCTTTCTCAGTGCTGTGATGAGCCCAAGGTCACCCAGCTGGCTGCATGAGGGGGAGTGCAGAATCGAGCCCTGCTCACCAGATTAGAAGTCCGCACTCCTAACCACTACACTACAGAAAGGTTTTCCATACTGGCATACTTCTTTCCCCTTGTCAGAATCAATATAGGCCACAGTATCAAGGTATGGAATCTGTCTAGCATGGCTCTGCATATATTTCATATTTGGACAAATGGAAATAATTCAGCCAAAAAATCCGTTTAATTTAGATGCATCAGAAAATACTAGAAATAGGGATCACTGTGGGTTGGCAGGTAGTTGTGGATTTCCTGCATTCTCCTCCTTTGGAAGTTTTAAAGCAGAGGCTAAATAGCCATCTGACAGAAATGCTGATCCTGTCAACAGGCAGACTGTGAGTGGGTGGGCAGCAGGGACTGGGTCAGTGCTTGGCTCTTGTGGCCCTTCCTTGCCGGCCCAGGGAAATGCTGATTGCCACTTTGGGGTCAGGAGACCAATTTCTTCCAGACAAGACTGGCCAGGGATTTTGGGGTGGGGGCATTATCTGGGCATGGAATTAGGGTCATTGTGGGTGAGTAGGTAGTTGTGAGTTTCCTGCATTCTGCAAGGGTTCCAAATCTGAGTTCCAAATCTCAAATGAGACACCTTTGAAGATGGTGGACTTGTCAGCCCACCATTGCAGTGAGAGGGCCAAATATCTTGGAACCAAGAAATGACTATGTGGCTCAGTGAGGATTGAACTGGACCATCATCAGCTGCATCTGATATAGGAGCAGTGCAAGCCTCCATGTGGAGGAGGAGAACAGTCCAAAGGACAATGGGGCTATTGACTTCCCTATGGGGCATCCCTTCACTGCTGCAACATGGGCCCAAAGATCTTCGTAGTCACCCTTATCATGTTGACTGCTGTGTTGTCCATTCCCACCTGGACCATCACAAATGGGTAGGGAATGGATCCATAGGTTTTATCCATTTTGGCATCCTGTCCATAATGTCTTTAATCTTTGCCCTGGCAAGCGACACACTTCTTGTACGAGGGGACCAGGCCTAGCCACATGCCATCCCATGCCTCTCAGCAGCTTTCTGACTTGCCTGGCTGGCAGCCTTCCTTACCCTGTTGCAGAAGCCGTCTGCAGGGGTGTGTTAGCATGCACTACTTTAGCCAATTTCATCTCAAAGCATCTCCCAAGCCCTCATGCAAAAGAATCTCTTTGGGAAGAAGGACAGGGAGGAAAAAACCCACCCCCTTCCCTTTGATGTGCAATACCAGATTTCTTAAGAGCCCAGCTGTAGCATACCACACTTTGCCCAAGGTTGTTAGCACAGGAACCTGTTTCTTATGACATATGGAAAGGCACCTGTGTCTTAGTGGTACTACCTCAGACTTCTGGTTTCTATTTCTAAGATTCATTGGGGAAATGGTGATATAAAGGCATGAATTAATAATACTCAAAGGAGGCATGCTGGTATCGTAGCTAAATGCCTCCCAAGTGAGTCTATTCAATACATATTCCCAAGTATAAATCCAGGTTCAAGGCCCCCAAATTTGGTGGTTCTCTTCAAGGCAAAAAGATACAACGATTACCCTTGTGCAATTCTGAATCTCCCTTCATATTAAAGCTTATTGATCCTGCATTACCAAAGAGGTCGTGAAGTTACCTCTGTGAACAAAGTCTAAATAAATAAACCAACAAACAAAGTGATAAACAAGCCTGATGATTTTTTTCTTTTTTCCTAACTTTGTGTTCTTATTTACTTTTCTTTTTTGGTATGTTACCATGCTGCCCTATAATGTAAAACGTATTAGGAAAGCCCAGAGCCAGCTGAAATCAGAGGCCACTGGACATCTAAGTTTTACTGAGTACAAAAGAAGAGAGCCTTTTTTTTAAGAAGATGATCAACAAGGCAAATCCAACACCCATCCTTATCACAACATTACAAAGGTTGCAAAATAATGGCTAGTGTGTTTGCCTTACCCAAAAGAAGAAGAAAAAAAGGGGGGGTGACAAATGGAAATAGTTGTATCCCATTAATGCAGGGGTAAAGCGTCGTAAATTTCTTACACAACAAAGCTTTGCATATGTATATAAATACCTTTGGAAACCCCCAGCCTGTCCTTCCCCAAGGCCCAGATGTGAGGAAAGTAGAGATGGAATCCCATGCCATCCCACAGAAACCCAAGTCCAGGCGGGAGAAGACCAGTGCACAGAGGCTGGGGCGAGGGAGACCCAGCAGCTCCGTGAAGCCCAAGAATGAAGGGCAGAGCAAACGAGGAAAGCAGAGGCTCATGCAAAGTGGGGTGCAGGGCTTCCATGGCATGGGAAAGCATGTCCAGACCCTCAGGCGCTCTCCTAGGAGGTTTTCCTGCTGGGAATAGCCTGGCCTCCCCAAAAGAAAGAGGGGGGCTCGAACGCAAGTACTCCCACCCCCTTGCTATCTCCTTCACTGCTCCTGCAAACTTAGAGAGCCACACAGTTGAGGTGCTGGGAGCCGTGGAACAAAGGGAGGTCTCCAGCATGGGCTCCCAGCTAAATAGGATCCAGGCCATGCCCCACCTCCCTGAGCCTGCCTGTGGCCAGCTGAGGCTGTGCGTGGAAGGTGGGGAAAGGGAGGGGGGATGTGAGTCCAGTGGCACCCTCTCCTTGCAGCTGGATCCAGCCGCGTTGCTAACAGCGGTCTGCTGGTGAGCCAGCAGCCGCATTTATCAAATGGTAGAAGAATGGTGGATCAATAACTGGTTTGACAAATCATACCCAGAGGGTATTTGTTAATGGGTCAGCATCTTCCTGGAAAAGAGTGACAAGTGGAGTTCCCCAGGGGTCTGTCCTGGGGCCTGTGTTGCTCAACATATTTATGAATGATTTGGATGAGGGATTAGAGGGGATACTAATTAAATTTGCAGACAATATTAAACTGGGAGGGATAGCAAACACAACCAAAGACAAAATCAAAATACAGGCTGATCTTGATAGGCTCGAGAAGTGAGCTAAACTGAATAAAATGAAGTTTAATAGGGACAAATGTAAAGTTCTGCATTTAGGTAAGAAAAACCAAATACACCAATATAGGATGGGGGAGACTTGACTTGGCAGTAGCATGTGCAAAAAGGATCTAGGAGTCTTAGTAGACCATCCATTGAACATGAGTCAGCAGTGTGACTCAGTGGCTGAAAAGACAAATGGGATTTTGGGCTGTATCAAACGGAGTATCATGTCCAGATCACGGGAGGTGATGGTACCACTTTACTCTGCTCTGGTTTGGCCTCATAGAATCATGGAATCACAGAGTTGGAAGGGGCCATACAGGCCATCTAGTCCAACCCCCTGCTCAACGCAGGATTAGCCCTAAGCATCCTAAAGCATCCAAGAAAAGTGTGTATCCAACCTTTGCTTGAAGACTGCCAGTGAGGGGGAGCTCACCACCTCCTTAGGCAGCCTATTTCACTGCTGAACTACTCTGACTGTGAAACATTTTTTTCCTGATCTCTAGCCTATATCGTTGTACTTGAAGTTTAAACCCATTACTGCATGTCCTCTCCTCTGCAGCCAACAGAAACAGCATCCTGCCCTCCTCCAAGTGACAACCTTTCAAATACTTAAAGAGGACTATCATGTCCCCTCTCAACCTCCTTTTCTCCAGGCTGAACATTCCCAACTCCCTCAACCTATCTTCATAGGGCTTGGTCCCTTGGCCCCAGATCATCTTCGTTGCTCTCCTCTGTACCCTTTCAATTTTATCTACGTCCTTCTTGAAGTGAGGCCTCCAGAACTGCACACAGTACTCCAGGTGTGGTCTGACCAGTGCCGTATACAATGGGACTATGACATCTTGTGATTTTGATATGATGCCTCTGTTGATACAGCCCAAAATGGCATTTGCCTTTTTTACCGCTGCATCACACTGCCTGCTCATGTTTAGTTTACAATCCACAAGTACCCCAAGGTCTCGTTCACACACAGTGCTACCTAGAAGCGTATCCCCCATCCAGTAGGCATGCTTTTCATTTTTCTGACCCAGATGCAGAACTTTACACTTATCTTTATTAAACTGCATCTTGTTCTCATTTGCCCATTTTTCCATTGTGTTCAGATCTCGTTGAACTCTGTCTCTATCTTCCGGAGTATTTGCCAGTCCTCCCAATTTGGTGTCATCTGCAAATTTGATGAGTAGTCCCTCCACCCCATCATCTAGATCATTAACAAATATGTTAAAAAGTACCGAACCGAGCACCGAACCCTGAGGTACCTCGCTACTTACCTCCCTCCAGTCTGATGAAACACCATTAACAACAACTCTTTGAGTGCGGTTCTCTAACCAATTCCCTATCCAACTAATTATCTGAAAATCAATTTATCCATCAGAACATCATGGGGAACCTTATCAAAAGCTTTACTAAAATCCAAGTAAACGACATCAACCGAATTTCTATGATCCAGCAAACCTGTTACTTGGTCAAAAAAGGAAACCAGGTTGGTCTGGCAGGACCTGTTGGAGACAAATCCATGCTGACTTCCTTGGATCACCAAATTGTCCTCCAGATGTTTGCAGATCACTCCCTTTAATATCTGCTCCATTATCTTCCCCACAACAGAGGTCAGACTCACTGGTCTGTAGTTTCCTGGGTCATCCTTCCTCCCTTTTTTGAAGATCAGAATAACGTTTGCTCTCTTCCAGTCCTCCGGGACATCTCCAGTCCTTAAAGAGGTTCCGAAGATGATGGACAAGGGCTGTGCAAGTTCTCCAGAAAGTTCTTTGAGTACTCTCGAGTGCATTTCATCCGGATCAGGGGATTTGAACTCATCCAGTGCAGCTAAATGCCTCTCGACAACCTCTCTATCCATGTTAACCTGCCACCCAGACACTGTCCTTTGGCTATGGCCATCTCTAAATGTGCCTAACACTTTGAAAAAACAGATGTAAAATAGGCACTAAGCCTTTCTGCTTTCTCTGCATCTTCCGTTAGAGTTTGTCCACCCGCACCCAACAGTGGGCCTATTGCCTCCTTTACGTTTGCTCCTCACATAACTGAAAAATGTTTTCTTGTTACAATGGGCTTCCCTGGCCAATCTTAGCTCACTCTCAGCTTTGGCCTTTCTGATGATTGATCAGACATTACTCTGATCAGACATGACTCGGTGCTTGCACAGGGGATACCTTTACCTTTAATAATTCAAATGTCACTATCCAAGCAAGACACTAAATCAGTACGTCATGGCTGGCGCCAAAGACACTCTTTGTGAGAAGTGAATGTATGTGGGAAGTTTCAAAGGGATGGTATCCGTGGGATTCAAGGCCAGTTGGCCAGGAAGCCATAACTCACTAGGAGCGGTTTCACAATCACAGGCTGTTCACAGAAAACAGAAACAGAAACAATCAGCTGATAGACTGGTTCCCATCTCCAGATGAAGGCTGGAGATTTCACACCTAAGCTTCAACCAATGTCAATCTGATTTACAATACAAAGTAGTTTTCCCTTCTGAGCAATTTACATAGCAAAGCTCCAAGGCACACAGGATCAAAGGCGGGGGGGGGGGGGACCACAATTATTTGGCAGAACCAACTTAGTTCTGACACTCACCAGATTAGAAGTCCCACTCCTAACCACTACACCAAGCTGGCTTTCCATAGCACACAGCAAACCTGTACTGGATTTTCGAACAGTTGTGGGAATATCAGAGGGATGTCTACATGTGCTTTATTTACTACAAGAAAGCTTTTGATTGTGTGGATCACAACAAATTGTGGGAAGCCCTGCAAAATTTGGGGGTGTCAATGCATTTGATCAAACGGATGTAGTCACTCTACACAAACCAAGAAGCCACTGTATGTACACCATTTGGCAACACTGACTGGTTCAAAATAGAGAAAGGAGTGCGCCAAGGTTGTATTCTGTCCCCCTTCCTGTTTAACTTGTATGCTGAGAGAGGTTGAACTCAAAGAATCAAACAGTGGAATTAAGATTGGAGGAAGGAATATAAATAATCGTTGGTATGCTGATGACACGACCCTCCTGTCAGGAACTAAGGAAGGCCTAGAAGAGCTGATAAGAAAGGTCAATGAAGTAAGCAAGAAATTTGGCCTTTTCTTAAACACTAAAAAGACAAAAATAATGACCACCGTAAAAAATAGACATGTCACAATAACAACTGAGATCAAAGGCATTCAAAAATTCATTTTTCTTGGATCACAAATTGATGTGTTGATTGCAGTTTGAAAATTAATTGCCAAATTGCTCTGGGTTGCTCAGCAATGATGAGCTTAAACTGAACATGGAAAAGCAAGGACATAAACCTGACTAGCAAATGGAGATTAGTTAGATCTCTTATTTAGAATCATAGAATCACAGAATCATAGAGTTGGCAGGGGCCATGCAGGCCATCTAGTCCAGCCCCCTGCTCAACGCAGGATTAGCCCTAAGCATCCTAAAGCATCCAAGAAAAGTGTGTATCCAACCTTTGCTTGAAGACTGCCAGTGAGGGGGAGCTCACCACCTCCTTAGGCAGCCCCTTCCACTGCTGGACTACTCTGACTGTGTACCCACTTATGGCTGTGAAAACTGGATGATGAAAAAAATTGGACAAGAATCTATTAGTTTGAACTCTGGTTTGGAGAAGGCTTCTGCAGGTTCCATGGTCAGCAAAAGTCACAAACAAAGAAATACTACAATGAATAAAGTCTGATATATCAGTGGTAGGCAAACTCACGAATCTCCGACTCACTTACTTTGGCCATATCATGTGATCCAAGTAAATGAAGAAAGCAGTTATGCTAGTATTGGTCAGTGGAAAAAGGAAACCAGGCCGCCAGAGGGCGTGGTGGTTGGACACCATTGGTATGGACACTGGCCAGAACACTGCACAGCTGAGGGAGGCAGTGCAGGATCAGGGATTGTGGCAGCCACTGTGCCATGGGATTACTGAGAGTTAGGGCCATTTCGCACGGCTTCAAAGTAGCACAATGGTTGCTATTTGGAAACGCTACTAATTTGCCATAACCCACGACGTCGTAGACAATCTGCAACAATCCTGAAACCAATCAGCAAAAAGCGCTTCGTTGTGGCGCTTTCAGGGGAATCCAGAAAAGTGGATTCACCCTCCGGATAGCGATACACTCCTGCAACCAATCTGCAACAGTAGCGCTAAAGACCTGTGCGTTACCATTGTTGCTGGTTCTTCAAAGTCCCTCCCCCTGGCTCTCTCCTCCAAACTTCCGGCGAAGCGATCGCCATTTTTTTTTCTCCGATCGAGCGGGGATAAACGCACCGGCGAGCCTCTTTCTGTTTAGAGGCTTCCCTGGCTTCAGTCCTTCACCTTTAGTCACTAAGCACAAACCACTGAAAAGCCCGTTTGCTGAAATAAAGTCCCTTTATTTTTTACAAATAAATTCAGCCGAAAATCGGGCCCGTGAGAGGGGGGGGGGGGGATTTTTTTTTTATCACTCGAGGCAGCGTGCAAACGATCATACAATCAAACGACAGCTCACATTAGGCAGCTGGATGGGTCTCTCCGTAGCAACGAATCTACCTAGATTCGTTGCTATGGGTCGTTTTTTTTTTTTTAAAACCTTTCTTAAAGGGAAAGGGGCTGTTTGGGAGCATGCTAACGGCTGCCCATTGGCTGCTTGACGGCCAGGGGCGGGACGAGCTTGGCAATAGCGCTTCCTTTCTAGCGATTTCTGCCGAGACCGGAAGCCTGTGGGAAACGCTAAAAAACGCAACTGGTTCCACTACAAAGGCAGGTATGCATAATGACGAATTCCACTATTTTAAATGGCGATTTTTCATTCCGCAAACAATTTGCAACAAAGATCCCTGTGCGAAAAGGCCCTTAGACTTGACTGAATAGCTGACAACAACAACAACAACAACAACAACAACAACGAGTTACATGCTCTTCCAAATCAGGAACAATAATTTTTGACCCTGGCATTGTCTGGAGCTGCAAACAGGTCCACTGCTGACATTCCCCACACTGCAAACATATTGTACAGATGTACTTCATGGAGAGAACCCATTTTTGAAATACAACAATCTGTCTGATGAGCACATCTACCTGAGTGTTCACTTCTCCCGGCATAAAGATCGTATGAATATTTGATTCAATACATTAGAAGAATTTCCTATAGTAGTACAATTTCCTGTCTGGATCCTGTGTCCCCCTGTTTGTTGACATAAAACTTGGTGGCCATGTTGTCCATCTGCAGCAGAGTATTGCAACCTCTGATAATATCTGCAAGGCAGGTAAAGGCATACCTTACAGCTCTTAATCCCAAAACATTGATGTGAAACTCTCTCTCAACCCTAGACGAGGTTCCTTGGACTAACTTTCCTTCACAATGAGCACCCCACCCATTAAAGGAGGCCTTGTCAAGAGAATGTCATGTTTCCGCACACCAAAATGTAAGCCTTGAGAAAAGTTCTCTTTATCACTCCATCATTCCAATGACCTAATCACTGGTCTTGGAATATCCTGGGTGATCCTGGGCCTTAAATACAGCAAGAAACCACAACTAAAGAGTTCTAATGTGTAATCGAGCTAAAGGTAAATTAGGTTAAAAGCCTAATGATCTGTTGCACCAGCTGGAATCAGTTGGCTGAAAATTGTCTCACTAAAACTAAGACAGATTGTTGTAGTGATTAGGAGTGTGGATTTCTAATCTGGAGAGCCAGGTTTGATTTCCTGATTCCCCCACATGAAGCCAGCTGGGTGACCTTGGGCTAGTCACAGCACTGATAAAACTGTTCTGATCAAGCAGGGATATCAGGGCTCTCTCAGCCTCCCCCACCTCACAGGGTGTCTGTTGTGGGGAGAGGAAGGGAAGGCGAATGTCAGCCACTTTGAGCCTCCTTCAGGTAGAAAAAAGTGGCATCTAAGAACCAATTCTTCTTCTTCTTGTTCAGCAATCTCTGGGCTCTCTCAGCCTCCCCTCCCTCACAGGGTGTCTGTTGTGGGGAGAGGAAAGGGAAGGCGACTGGAAGCCGCTTGGAGACTCCTTCAGGTAGAGAAAAGCGGCATCTAAGAATCAACTCCTCTTCTTCTTACAGCTTGTCAATTCTCTCTGCAGGCAGTATCCCTTTAGCCTATAATGAGTCAAGGCAGACTTCAATTAATTGAATACTCTGAGATTATTTGAGTCCAACAGTCCCAGCTGTGCACACACTTTTACAGTCAAAGCCAGGGACCGGAGGTGGGGGGGGAGAGGAAGGTCCAGGGACCGGAGGGGGAGACGGAGGTCCAGGCGCCGGTGTACTGGCGGGCAAATGCGCAGGCGTGGCAGTTCCAGGTTTGCATGTTTGCACCCACTGGCACCCGTGCCTCCCCCCCACAGCTCGGCACTCGCTGCGCTGGTCCCTGGGAGCGTTCGGCCGCTTTGGTGAGCGCTGCGGGGGGGGGGGGATATGCGGGTGCGAATGCACAGGCGTGGCAGCTTTGCGCCTGCACGTTTGCGCCCGCTGGTGCCCACGCCTCTCCCCCGCAGGGCAGCACTCGCTGGCATGCTGTCGCCTACGCCTCCCTCCCTCCCCGCCGTTGCCCGGTTCTGGTACGCGGCCTGGGGGTTGGGGAAGACTGCAGTAGCTAACCCATATCGGAACACTCTGTATTGGTACACCGTTCCACCACATTGAAGCCACAAATATTTACTATGGTCTATAATGATGGAAACATGAAAATACGCATCGTTCAGATCAACCACAGTATACCAGCAATTGGGTTTTAATAGTTTCAAAATAGTGGGACAAAAATCATCAATTTTCAAAAAAATATTAAACTTTCTTAAATCTAAGATGGGTCTAACACCAACATCCTTATCAACAGTGACCGTGGAACAAAAACCTGCTGCCCTGAACGCCCTGCTTCAATGGCCTCTTTACCCATTAGAGCCCGCAATGCGTCAGTCAGCTTCAAGGAAGGGTCTCACTCTCCTCTGTGGATAGTGGAGCAAATTCTAGCCTGTAGCCATTCTGAACAATTTCAAGAACCCACTCATCTGAGGTAATCGTATGCCAATAACTGATATGGCCAACTAAACAATCCCTAAGCAGAGGAATCAGAGGCCGCTCCTCCAGCCAGAGCCCTCCCTCTTCAGTCTGGGACAGTTCCTTCTCAAAGGCCGTGGGGGGCTTGGTTAGAGGATGGCTAGACCCCTTCCTCCTGAAGTTACTCTGCTGGATGGAGGGCTCAGATGGAGGATACTGTGCAGAAAAAGCACTACCAAAACAATTCTCCTATTGATAATGTGCCATCGGTATCTCTGAAAGGTGCATTGTTTCAATTGAGAAGACCCCTGCTGAGTTGTCAGAGACTCTGCAGTCTGTTTATTCTTCTTATCTTCTTATCGTCTGTATTGGATGAAAACTATGCAGATCCTTCAGTCTTGCACTTCATCTCAAATGGCTCTAGCCATGGCTCTAGATGCAGTATCACCTGAATTCTTGCTGGCTTGGACTTGTTTAGACAAATGAGCTGCCTCTGTCTGAAATACCTTAGCCAAAGCTCTCTTATCCCCAACAGAAGGTTTAGGAAAGGCACCATCCACTCCCACAGGAAAAGTTGACAGCCAGCCATAACAGTCTGATAATTAGCAATCTTAAATCCTAAAGCAGCTGATGAATAATGCTTCTTACCTAAAACTTCCAATTTCCTGCCCTCTTTATCGGTAGGTGCAGCATGGTAGCCCTGTCTACCCTTCAGCTGCATCTTCTCCACTACAAGGGAGAAAAGCGGTGGGTGGGTAGAAGAAGCATTGAATGGTTCCTTCTGAATCCTGTATAAATGTTTAGCTTTTCTGGAAGCCAGTTGGACTGAAGACAGTCTCAGCCACAAGTCTGTACTTCTCCAACACAGGGAGGGCTACCAAATCTTGCAAGTCTGAGTAAAGGGAACTTAAAATGTTATCTTTAGTCTCTACAGATATAAAATCAATTATGAATGGATAAATACTAAGAAATAAGAACAATTGTATATAGATCCAGTATAAAAGTATTAGGGTGTAGGGTTAGTCCAGCTCTGTCTTATTTTTATAGCTACCCAAGCAAATTTAGAAGAAGAAGAAGAAGAAGAAGAAGAAGAAGAAGAAGAAGAAGAAGAGTTGGTTCTTATATGCCGCTTTTCTCTACCCGAAGGAGTCTCAAAGGGGCTTCCAGTCACCTTCCCTCTCCCCACAACAGGCACCCTGTGAGGAAGGTGGGGCTGAGATTGTCCTGATATTCCTGAAGAAGAAGAAGAGTTGGTTCTTATAGGCTGCTTTTCTCTACCTGAAGGAGGCGCAAATGAGTTTACAGTCACCTTCCCTTTCCTCTCCCCACAATAGCAATAATTTTCTCGGTCTTATCTAGTTTGGTCAGGTCCTATGATTTCAGTTTGTCTCCAGAAACTGCAGATTGTCAGCATGTAAAAAAGGGTGATGCTCACCTCCATTGTGTAGGTCTTTCCTGCACCAGTCTGTCCATAGGCAAAGATGCAAACATTGTAACCGTCAATGCATGAGGTAATCAGGGCTTGAACATCCTGGAAGATCTTTTGAAAACAAAGCCTGCATAAGAGACCAGCAAAGTGACCAACTGCTCTGCTGACCAACTGGCTCTGGGGATAGATGTTAACGAGACTGTCAGTCCAGTCAATCCCTCTCAGGCTTTGGAAAAGACCCAAATGCGTTTAAACAATTTGGAAGCAGGGGGAGAATCAGCTCAGGTCACTTGTCCTCATCGACTTCAGGTAAAGAAGAAGCTTCCCCCCTCCCTCCTTCATAGAGATTCCTCTCCAGCTGAAAGCCACTGTGACCCCAGCAACACTCATCCCTCCCATACACAGCAGGAGACCGTGCAGCCCTAAGAGTTGCAAGCCCCAGAATACTGTGGCCGTACTTACATCTTCCTGTGTTGCTCCTGGAGGGAAAACTTTGTCCAGTTCAAATGACACCTGTTTTCCCTTGTGCATCAGCTGCAAAACAGCATCATCATCAGGATCAAAAGTCACTGCACTGGCAGCATCTGGACCTTCTCCATCCTCTTTAGTTATCGGCCTGACACGGCCAAATACTCGAATATTTCCTTCAAAAGGGAATTGAAAGAAGCTGGTTTCCTGGCCCCTGATTCCTTTGCAAGACCAATAAGAACCCTCTTCTGGCATTTGGAAAATTCCAGATTAAAGCTTCCTTTTTATCAAGCAGCATGTATACAAATTCAGTCAACAGCTAAACTATCTGAGCCATTATAAGTTGCATACTATGCTTTCAATCCCAAAGTCCCCAACCCACTGAAGCTGGCAACTAAAAGTCTTTCACCAAAATCTCTGCACAGACCTCTCAATCGCACGAGTTCATTGTGACATTTTTTCCGGAGCTGCAGTTCCCTGCGGTATTTTCTCAGCAGCTCCTGGTTTGTGCGGTTCACCTCTTCAATGGCCTGCCCAACCTTCAAGAGAGAGCAAAAGATTCCGGGACAAGATTATACACAGATAGCAGTTACTGCATCCACCTTCACCCTCTGGCTACCCAAACAGCCGTCTTCGACTGAACTACTCATTACTTATGATGAGCCTAACAATGGAAAGGTGAGGCTCAACCCCACACTCTTGACCCAAAACACAATCCTTAAACTGTAGATTGCTCTTGAGGTTTTCTGACCTCTGCCTTGGCATTCTGGAAGGCTTCTTTAAGCAGAACGGGGAATCCTCTGACTTGTTGCTTGAGGCTACTGTAATCATTAGTGAGAGTTTGAAGAGCAGGTTGGAGTGTGAGAAGATTTTTCCGCACTCCTACAAAGAAGAATAAAGAATAGATCAGAGGTCCACACAGAGAAACTCCCTTTTCCATTGCCACAGACAATTCTCCTTGCATGAAAAAGCCATAACAAGGAAAAAGGTAACTTTGGAGGATCTAAGAGATTCTACTAGTGACCCCCCCCCCCAAAGGTATTCTGTCAGGTCCTCAGAATCTCTTCACCTGCCAGGTTCTCATGCACTGCTTTCATTTCTCTTTGTGCTCGTGCAAATGCTTCGTCAATGGCCTTGTTCTTGTCCTCTTCCATGGTCTGCATTTTTTCCAGCATTTGTTCATGAGCTTGCTCTAGCTCCGACTCACACATCATAACCTAGAAAATGGGCCACAGTGAAATTCTTACAGGAGCCAAACTTTCTCCTAACAGTCTCTTCTACACTGGTGGGAAAGAATTCAGTTCCAGGGGAAGATTGCAGGTTACCTCCGGGTAGGCCAAGTCAGCCATGCTTGAAGAAAATGCCTCTGGCTGAACTGAGTGTTACGCTAGATTCAAGTCCAGCAGTATCTTCGAGGCCAACAAGATTTCCAGGGTATCAGCTCTTGAGAGACAAACTCTCCTCAAAGGGAGCTTTGGCCTTTGAAATCTTACATTCCAAACACCTTGTCGGTCTCCAAATAATGTAATTTAAAGGGTGGAAACTGAGCACGACTGGAAACTAGAAATTAGTACGCCTGAAAATAATGAGATGAAGAAAACACAACTTTCAAAAATGTACTTTCTTTTCAGTCCACTCTCCAAGCAATTACAAAGAGATTTCTATCCCTCTTCTATGCTGCTGAAATTGCTTCCTTATCTTCCCCTTTCAGGGTACTGAAGCAACTTCTCTTTTAAAGGAAAGGAAAAGGAGGCACATCTTTGCTCTGGATGGGGAAACAACAGCATCGGCTTCTCTCTCTTCTCCTCCCTGCCAGGCAGACATGACAGGAAATGAGCAGGGTCCTGGCAGCTTTGATGCTCTTCCAAGGGAAACACAGAGTACATTTCCTCCCTTCAGACAAAGTTTCAGGGGTAGAGATTCCGGAATCCAGCAAAGGTTTCCCCACACGTGTCCTGCAGACCTGCTCTGAAATAGCGGTCTCTTTTGTGACTGGCTCTACCCACTAAGCAGCCAGTTTTAGACTGGCAACTCCCTAGGCTCTTGAAAAAATTAAGTAGCTCCCCAAAACATTTAAATAATTCTGACCCGTTAGTCATTTCTCCACCGTAAGTGAATGGTAATAATTAAAACAACCCATTATAACAACACAATCAAAAACAGAAGTACAAACAATGGGCATACCAATTAAAAATCAGAAACACCACCAAAAGCAAACAGGAAACCAATTCCAATCAAGAACAGAAAAGAAAGGAGTGTGGGGAGAACCTGAAGCATCATGTCACACCAGGATCCAGGAGACCCAAATTCGAATCCCCACACTGCCACGGAAGCCCAAGGTTAGTCACACCCTCTCGGCCTAACCTCCCCCCCTATATTGATGTAGGCAGCGCAGAATGATGTAAACTGAGAAAACAGGGTTGCCCTTACCTGTAACTGCTGTTCATTGAGTGGCTTTCTGGGCAGTCCCACATGGCTGTGAGTCTTCTGAGAGAAGAGCTAGCAAGCTTAAAACAAGTTTCTAGAATCTCCCAACAATGCTCACACAATGCTCCCCTCCCCTCACACAGGGTGACTTTCCCACCCAGTCATGGGATGAGGGAGGGGTTAGCACTCTCCTCTCATTCTGCTTCTTGACACTGGAAAGGTAAGTCAAACAACTGTCAGCGACCCACAGAAGACCGCTTAGAATCATAAAATCATAACTGGTCTTCGAGGGCCATCTACTCCAGCCCCCTGCACTATACAGGAACTCACAACTACCTGCTCACAGTGACCCCAATTTCATGGCCAAGTGATCCCTCCACCTAAAATCTCCAAACCCAGCCTGGCCTGGAGGAACTTCACGTTCCATGCCACAGTGGTGATTGGCTAGGAGAGGGTGGGAAGGGGAGGGATCTCAGCCATAAATATCCTGCTGTCCAAGGCTTGTTACACTTGGAGCGACTCAATTCCAGAGACGTAGGAGCTTTCTTACGTACTCTGGGGGGATTGTTGGGGGGACTCCAGACCCATCAGAAGAAGAAGAAGATGATGATGATGATGCCACTTTTCCTTAACCGAAGGAGTCTCAAAGTGGCTTCCAGTCGCCTTCCCTTTCCTCTCCCCACAACAGACACCCTGTGAGGTGGGTGAGGCTGAGAGAGCCCTGAGATTCCTGCTCAGTCAGAGCAGTTTTATCAGTGCCGTGGCGAGCCCAAGGTCACCCAGCTGGCTGCATGTGGGGGAGCGGGGAATCGAACCCGGCATGCCAGATGAAAAGTCCCCACTCCTCACCACTCCACCAAAGTGGCTCTCAGTTTCTGAGGCTTTTCAATGGACGGGGGGAATCCACCCTTGCCGCTGCCGTTTGCTCTCTTCCTGGCCCACATCCTACACTACAGGCCCGTTTTGAGGCTGTTTAAGGGCAACCAGGGCTTGTTGTGTGGCCTCCAGGCCCATTTTGAGGCTTTCCAATGGTAGGGAGAGGGATCAAGCCTTGCTGACATCACTTGCTCTCTTCTCTGGCCTGCAGCTTACACTGCATGGGCGTTTTAAGTCAAGTTCATAAACGCAGCATTTCTGCCATATAGCCTCTGCTTTAAAACTTCCAAAGGAGAACTCACCACCTCCCAAGGCAGCTTCTGCTACTGAAGAACCGCTCTGTCAGGAACTTCTTCTGAATGTTTAGGTGAAAATTCTTTTGAATTAATTTCAACTCACTGGTTCTCATCCGACCCTCTGGGGCAAGAGAGAGCAACTCTGCTCCATCTTCTCTATGGCAGCCCTTCAAGTACTTGAAGACAGTGATCATCTCACCTCTTGGTCGTCTTCTTTCCAGGCTAAAGAGACCAAGCCCCCTCAACCTTTCCTCATAGGACTTGGTCTCCAAACCCCTCCCCATCTTCCTGGCCCTCCTCTGGACATGCTCCAGTTTCTCTATGGTGCCCAAAACTGAACATAGTACTTCAGGTGAGGTCTCACCAGAGTGGAGGAAAGCGGTAACATTACGCTATACTTCTTTTAATACAGCCTAAAATCCCATTTGTCCTTTTAGGCATCGAGGCCCACTGCTGACTCATGTTCAGTGTCTGGTCTTCTAAGAGCCCCAGGACCTTCTCATATGTACTACTTCCAAGACAAGTCTCCGCCATCCTATAGTGATGCATTTGATAGTTCTTACCTAAATGAAGAATTTTACACTTATCCCTAATGAAATTCATTTTATTCATTTTAGCCCAGTTTTCTAGTCTGTCAGGATCATCCTGTCTTCTGATTCTGTCTTCTGGTGTGTTTGCTACCCCTCCCAGTTTAGTATCGTCTGCAAATCTAATAAGCAACCCCTCTGTTCCTTCACCCAAAACATGTATGAATCTGTTGAACAAAACAGGGCCCAGGACAGATCCCGGAGGCGCTCCACTTGTCACTCCTCTCCAAGAAGATGATGAACCATTTACAAGCACCCTTTATGTGTAATCTGTCACCTAGTTCTTAATCCACCTAACAGCAATAGGATCTATACTGCACTTTACCAACTTGTCAATAAGAATATTACCATATATGCTCGCATATAAGCCGACCCACATATAAGCTGAGGCACCTCATTTTACCACAAAATGTGGGCAAACTTATTGATTCGCATATAAGCCGAGGGTGGGAAATGCTCCATCTTCACAGGCTCTCCCATCCAGCCTCCCCCCCCCAACAAATACAGAAAAGTCAAGAGGATGAATAGCTGCTGGTTTCTGTACCCCGCTTTTCACTAACCAAAGGAGTCTTAAAGTGGCTTACAATTGCCTTCCCTTCCTCTCTTGATGCCAGGCACCCTGAGGGAGCTCTGGTGGAGAATCACAGCCTCATCCTTCCCATTCAGCTGGCACTATCACTGGCACCCAGAATGTTCCCCTGGGGCTGAAATGCAGCTGGAGAAGGGCCGTGACGGCTAGAAGTTGGGGTTGGGACAAGAATCAGGTTGTTGGCTGAGCCTTTGGACAGTGGCCTGTCACGTGTCCGCCTGGGTGGTGGAACAATGACCTCGAGTCAGGATGGCCAGAGATGCCTCTGTGGATTCCCAGCTACAAGGGCATGCTGCTCAGCGGCAGCAGGGAGAGTGAGGGAGACACATCTCCCAAGTGGCTCTCAGGTCGCCTCTGAGTTAGCTGCTCCCAGCCGTGAGGGTCACTACTGACGCTGTGCAGTAGCAGAAGCAGCGGGCAACTATGAGGCCTGCGGGGTTTGGGCCGATCCTGCGTTGAGCAGGGGGTTGGACTCGATGGCCTGTGTGGCCCTTCCCCACTCTAGGATTCTGTGATTCTCCTTCTTTTTTTGCCAGTGGCTCAGACTTAGCTCATTCAGACTCTGAGAGCCTTTCTGCCCGGGAGGCGGTAGGGAGCCAGTAGAAGGGGCCCTTTCAGACAGTTCAGTGCCTTCAGGCCTTTTCCCACAGGGCTGCTTATGCCCTGTCGGCTCCTGCTTTAGGCATTAGGTGCTTACCTGCTGCACATCCAGAAGCAGAATGGCCTTCCCCCGGGCACAAGAGACAGGCCAGGGGCTAGCCCTTTTAGCCCCACAGCCTCCACACAGTCTCCACACAGCCATCTCCTCAAGGGAGGGTGGAAAGAGAAAATCGTCTAAAATGTATGACTCCCTTTTTCTTCTTCTTAGTCACAATCCTGAGGTTAGTGTTGAAGTTAGCTTGCTAATGTCCTCTTGGCAAAGAGGGGGAAACTGCATAGCTCTCCCACATCGCATGACTATGGGTGGGAGGGGAGGGGGAGGGGGGAGCACTCTCGGGGGCTTCTAGAAAGTTGTTTTAAGCTTGCTAGCTCTTCTACAAGGCAGGCCTGCAAAGACACAAAGCCATGTGGGACTGCACAGAAGCCCAAAGAGGAACGTGGGTTGAAAATCTGTAACCAGCAAGCCCTCTGTGGGAGGAGTCGGTCCGTGAGGAGCAAGCCCACCGGTTGGACTCTGGCCCCCCAACTGACAAGCGGAGGGCCCAATCGGCTAGCGCAAAGTGCCAGCCGATTGGGCCCTCCGCTTGACAGCCCGCCTCCCAGACCGCCCACCCTCCAACGGAGCCTGCCTTCGCCTGCTGGCCGCCATTGCAAGCCTGGCAGCCGGCAGGCACGTCGTCACCCGCCCTACTGCGCCGCTGCCTGACTTCGCTTCCGACCCGACAGGCCACCTAGCCAGGCCCATGTCTCCCCAAACACCCACCCTCCAGCCGAGCCTGCCTTTGCCTGCCGCCGACACTTTCAAGCCTTCACGCTGCCCAGCCACGTCCCCGCCCGCCCTCACCTCTACTGCGGGGCGGCGAGCAATGGCCCCGCCGCGCGCCGACTTCACGTCCTCGTCGCTGAGCCCCTTCCCAGCCGACCCACTACCCACCCACCTATGCTCCACTACAGTCTCGCTGCGCCTCAGGCCGCAATCTCATGCCTGCCACCCACCCAGGCACGTCACGGCTCGCCCGCCCTGCCCTCGCCTGCGCCGCCAGGAACCCTGCCCACGCAGTCGCCCGACTTTTACAGGGAGACAATCAGCCAGGTAACCAGCCTGCCGCTCGCCTCTGCCGTGCCTTCCCACAACGTGCTCTCCCCCCTCTTTCAAGCCCTCCCTGCCCCCGCTTGCCTCCGCCGCCCCTTCCCACTCTGCGCTCTCCGCCCTTTTGATCCCTCCCCATCCCCCCTCAGATTCCCGCCACACTTTCTCCCCCCTCCTTCAACCCCTCCCCACCTCCGCACACCTCTGCCACCGCTTCCTCCCATGTGTTCTCCCCCCTCCCAAGCCCTCTGCGTCCCCGCGCACCTCCGCATTCTCCCCCCTACTCCCAGACCCTCCCCATCTGCGCCCACCTCCACCAATACTTCTCCGCCCTGCCTTCTCCACCACCCCCTGCCACCTCTCCTGCACCCCCACCCACCCATGCTCGCCTCTGCAGCCGCTTCCACGCCCCGCATTCTACACCCCCACGCCGCTTCCTTCCTCACAATGCTCCCTTCGTCCTCCATCCCTTCCTCCCTCCTTTCTGCCTTCCTTTCTGACTTTCTATCCCTCTTCCTTCATCTCTTTCTCTGTGCGTCCATTTCTTTCTTCCTATCTTTCTTTCTGCCCATCTTCCTCCCTTCCTCCTGCCCCTCCAGCCACCCATCCCGCTAGCGCCTGCTGCATTTTGGGGGCAGCGGGCTTTATTCCTAGTAAATAAATAAAAAGGAAAGGGCAAGCATTTCTATGTATTTGCAGCGGCAACATCTATGAACAAACTGAGATGAGCTTCTTTACACCTGTTTATGTCTCTTGGCTTGGTTACACACCTGTGCTCTGAGCTTGGCTGTTGCCTTCTGAGAGAGCTGTAACTGCTGCTCCATCTCTTTGAGCACTTGTCTCTGCATCCCAACCTGCTCCTGCAAATACTGATTCTGGGACTGGGCTTCAGAGAGAGCCTGCATGGTCTTGCTGGACTCCACTTGCACAGTTCTGATGACATACTGTGGGGCAAGAGAGACAAGAACACAGCTCTAGAAAACAACAAGCAAGATAATACTAGTTGTTCCACCAAACTGATCAAAAGTATCAGGATCTCCGTCTGAATCTCTTCTAAGTGCTCTCAAAAGTTGACTCAGTTGTAACTTCTAGACAGTTTTAAGAACTATAGTAACATGACAACTGCCAAGTGGACTAGATGACCCTGCAGGTCCCTATTCTATGATTTTATTCTATGATTTTATGATTCTATAATAAAGTGACCAGCATGGAGACTGGCAGTCATAGTGCCTGTGGAGGTTCCCTCGGAGGAGGGAGAAGCTGGACAAGGATAAGGAGAAAGTATGAGCTTGGGAACTACTGGTGAATGTTGCTTTCTTTCTTACACTGCATGAGAGCAGGGTGTGAGGGTATATAAGTTACAGGAGTGGGAGTTGTTTAATTTTTTTTTTTTGGTCTCTTCCTTCACTGGGTGGTGGGAAACTGTTGCTGATCGTTTTAGCTGATATGCATTAGTTGAAGTTAGCTTGCAGTTGGCAGTTTTGCCTGGTACTCACTGCTAGTTCCACCCTCTGCTGGGCGGGCCTTTGAGCTATAAAAGTGGATCAAGCAGGGGGACTCTGTAAGTGATCCAGAGTTTTCAGAAGAGCTCTAGTTCTTCCCACAATAGATCAAATGTTGTAGCTGGCCACACTTTATTCTAAACAGGAGGATGAAGAGTTCAGGGAAGGAACTCCTGGAGCACTTTCTGGAGGGGATTTGAGACAGGTGGGGAAGGTGTCTCACCAATTAGAGGAGAGCCCAATAAAAGAGGACAACGGATGGAAGAATGTTACCCGGAGGTGTCAAAAAATAAGGAAATGTTCTGCCCCTCTGATTCTCAGAAATCGTTTCCAGGATCTGCCTGTAGATACAGACTCTGGACCACAGGAACAAGGGCTATTCCCCCAAAGCTCAGATCTTTCACAGGGCCCTGCAGATGAGAGGACTAGCTCTTCCCCCCCCCCACCCCTCTGTATTAGGACTAGGAGACGTGTGCTGGTAATAGGGAACTCCCTATTGAGATGAATAGATGCCAAAGTGCGTTGACCGGACTTGTTGTCTCAAAAGGTATGCTGTCAAGCTGGCTCGAGAATCAAGGATGTTAAGGAAGGGGTGGGAAGACTTGTGAAGCCCAAGGGCAGATGTCCCTTCCTGCTCATTCATGTGGGAACAAATGATACTGCCTGGGGCAGTGTGGAGCACATGAAGCGAGATTACGTGGCCTTTGGGGGTGGAAAGTGAAGGATTTGGTAGCAGTGCAGTAGTGTTTTCATTGGCTGTTACTGTTAATGATCAAGGCTTAAAAAGGGATCAATGACTGGCTGCAACATCGGTGTTATTGGGAAAGGTTTTGGTTTTTGCTCCATGGATTGTGATTAGGCTCTTCTATCAGGAGATGGTTTGCACCCCACAAGGGTTAGAAAAAATATCTTTGCAAAGAGTCATGCAGACCTGATGAGGAGGGCTTTAAACTAAGACCAATGAGGGAGCAAGATGTACAATCAAAGTCTAGTTTGATGTTGAAAACTGTAGATGGGAACTCTGCAGGTTTAAAGGGAATGGCACATATGTAGGGAACTATTAACTTACAGGAAACCCCAAAAACTAAAAACCTGGGGTACTCATATGAAGGTTTACTAATGCACAGAGTATGGGAAACAAGCAGGATGAACTAGAAGTCCTAATAAAGGAAGGGAAATATGATCTAATAGGTATTACAGAAACCTGGTGGGGTAATTCTCACAACTGGAATAATAGGAATGAAGCTTACAACTTATTTCAAAGAGACAAATAAAGAAGGGAGGAGGAGTAGCACAATATGTTAAGAATATATATAGTTGTAAGGAAATGCATATGGCTGAGCATGAGAATTTGGATTTTCAGATAATTAAGTGGATAGGGAATTGGTTAGAAAACCGCACTCAAAGAGTTGTTGTCAATGGTGTTTCATCAGACTGGAGAGAGGTGAGTAGCGGGGTACCTCAGGGCTCGGTGCTTGGCCCGGTACTTTTTAACATATTTATTAATGATCTAGATGAGGGGGTGGAGGGACTACTCATCAAGTTTGCAGATGACACCAAATTGGGAGGACAAATTGGCAAATACTCCGGAAGACAGAGTTCAATGAGATCTGAACACAATGGAAAAATGGGCAAATGAGAACAAGATGCAATTTAATAAAGATTAGTGTAAATTTCTGCATCTGGGTCAGAAAAATGAAAAGCATGCCTACTGGATGGGGGATACGCTTCTAGGTAACACTGTGTGTGAACCTTGGGGTACTTGTGGATTGTAAGCTAAACATGAGCAGGCAGTGTGATGCAGCGGTAAAAAAGGCGAATGCCATTTTGGGCTGTATCAACAGGGGCATAACATCAAAATCACAGGATGTCATAGTCCCATTGTATACGGCACTGGTCAGACCACACCTGGAGTACTGTGTGCAGTTCTGGAGGCCTCACTTCAAGAAGGACGTAGATAAAATTGAAAGGGTACAGAGGAGAGCGACGAAGATGATCTGGGGCCAAGGGACCAAGCCCTATGAAGATAGGTTGAGGGACTTGGGAATGTTCAGCCTGGAGAAAAGGAGGTTGAGAGGGGACATGATAGCCCTCTTTAAGTATTGGAAAGGTTGTCACTTGGAGGAGGGCAGGATGCTGTTTCTGTTGGCTGCAGAGGAGAGGACACGCAGTAATGGGTTTAAACTTCAAGTACAACAATATAGGCTAGATATCAGGAAGAAATTTTCACAGTCAGAGTAGTTCAGCAGTGGAATAGGCTGCCTAAGGAGGTGGTGAGCTCCCCCTCACTGGCAGTCTTCAAGCAAAGGTTGGATACACACTTTTCTTGGATGCTTTAGGATGCTTTGGGCTAATCCTGCGTTGAGCAGGAGGTTGGACTAGATGGCCTGTATGGCCCCTTCCAACTCTATGATTCTATTCTATGAGAGTTCAGTTGAGAGTCTTTGGGGAAAAAAGGGGTAGAAAATAATAGTGATATTATAGACCGACAGGCCAGGCGGAGGACTTGGATGAGATGCTCCTAGACCAGATTACCAAGTTCTCAGAGAGATGGGACCTAGTGGTCATGGGAGATATCAATTACCCAGATATCTGTTGGAAGAGCAGCTCCGCTAAAAATGAAAAGTCCAATAAATTCTTGATGTGTCTTGTTGACAGTTTCATTTCCCAGAAAGTGGAAGGAGCAACCAGGAGTCTGCTGTTTTAGACTTGATTCTCACCAATAGGGAAGAACTGGTTGACGAGGTAAAGGTTCTGGGCGCACTTGGTAGTAATGAACATGTGATTTTGAACTTTATTATCTTGGGGAAGAGAAAAGCTGTATGAAATCATACGTATAGGATGGACTCCAGAAGAGCAAATTTTAACAGAGTTATTTTGGGTAGAATCCCGTGGTCAGAAAACCTTAAAAGTGATGAAAGTCAAAGAAGGTTGGGAGTTAAAAACTGAAGGCACAATCACAGACAATTCCCATGAGAAGGAAAACTGGGAGGAAACTAAAGAAACCAGGGTAGCTCCATAAACAGCTTTCCAAAGAATTGAGTAATAAAAAAGAGTAATTTAGGAAATAGAAGGAGGACCTTAAACCACGGAGAACTATCAATACATAACCAATCCTTGTAGGGAGAGTGTTCGAAAAGCTAAAGCTCAGTATGAGCTTAGCCTACCAAGAAATGCTAAAAATAACAACAAAGGGTTCTTTAATTATCTTCAAAGTAAGAAAAAGAATAGGGACAGGGTAGGACTACTGAGGTGACCACAATGTGACATTGTAACAGGTGGTGAAGAGAGGGTTGAACTGCTCAATTCCTACTTCTCCTTAGTCCTCTCTGGTAAGGGGAATCCTGCTCAACATGGCAAAATAATTTCACGTGATGAGGGAAGGAAGTTGTGGCCGAAGATCACTGCAGGGGTAGTCCATAAACACCTAGTTTCTTTAAATGAAACCAAAACCTCTGGGCCAGATGAGTTGCATTCAAGGATAATTTCTCTGTCCATTATTTTTGACAATTCTTGCAGAACATGTAAAGTACCAGGTGGAGTATAAATTAAGTAAATAAATGACAAAGACAGTCTCCCATCTAGCATTTCTGGGCAAGGTGGTTGAAAAGGCTGCCATGGATTAGTTCCTAGTGTTCTTGGAGGAAGCTTTGGTGCTCAACCCATACCAGTCAGGCTTCAGTTGAGATGGTGTTGGTCACCCTGATGGATGACCTCAGGAGCCAACTGGATAGAGGCGTTTTGGCTTTTCTCGTGATGTTAGATCTGGTGGCCACCTTTGACCTGGTTGACCACGAGCTTTTAGCCCACGAGCTTTTAACTGTGACTGGGATGTGGGACAGCCATTCAGTGGCTGATCTTCTTCCTTCAGAACTATACAGAGAGGTGTACAGTAAGGGAAGACTTATCATGCCCCATTCAATTCCCACTTGGAGTTCCACATGGGGTGGTTCTCTCCTCCATGCTTTTTAACAACTTCATGCACCCCCTGGTCCAGCTGGTCTGGACCTTTGGGCTGGGCTGTTATCAGTATGTGGATGACACCAACTTCACCAGGCAAGGCTACTAGGACCTACCTGTACTCGGATCACCTAGCCATGGTGATCCATGCGACGGTCACCTCAAGGATGGGCTCCTGTAACTCATTCTATGTAGGCTTTCCCTTCTCCTTTTCCTGGAAATGGCAGCTTGTAGAAAATGCAGCTGCTAGGGTCTTAACTGGAACATCTCAGAGGGCACATATCCAGCCACTGCTGAGGTAGTTGCATTGGCTGCCAGTTGTGGCCTGGATCAAGTTCAAGATTTTGGTTTTAACCTTCAAGGCCCTTCACGATCTGGAACCCACATATCTGAGGGGCTGCCTATTACCTTATGCCCCCCAAAGGACCTTTCACTCTGTGGGTATTAATCTTGGGGCATGAGAGGTTTGCCTGGAGTCAACCAGGGCCAGGACCAGGGCCTTTTCGGTCCTGGCCCTGACCTGGCAAAATGAGCTCCTTGAGGAGCTGAGGGCCCTGTAGGAAGTTTCTCGGTTCCACGGGGCATGAAGGTCAGAGCTCTTCCACCAGATCTTTGGTTGAGGCCAAAGTAAGGAAGAACTAGAGGCTCCTCCACATTTAGCTACTGCTATTTTATTCTTAATTGGGAACAGCAGGCACCCCAGACTCTCGAGGACGGGAGGTTTGGAGTGGGATGGGAGGTGGGGATTTTAGCTTGCCACTGGGTAACTATAATTTTTATACTGTTTTACTTTATATATGGGGTTTTATTTGCTGTAACCTACTGCAAGATGCCCCTTCAAGGATCACTGCCTTGTCGTGGCAAGGGAGCTTGCGTAGCTCAGTGAAGCTATGAGCTATACCGTGCAGGGCCACCCAAGACGGACAGGTCATAGCTGAGAGCTCTGACAAAAGGTGATCCACTGGTGAAGGAAATGGCAAACCACTCCAGTATCTTTGGCATAAAAACTATATGGACAGTTCCAAAAGGCAAAACGATACGATGCTGGAAGATGACCCCTTCAGCTCGGAAGGTGTCCAATATGCTACTGGGAATGAGCAGACGGCTAGTACAAGAATGAATAGAAGTAGCACCAGAATGAATGAAGCAACAGGGCCAAAGCCAAAAGGACGCTCAGTTGTGAAGGGAACTGGTGGCGAAAAAACAGTCTGATGCTGTAAAGACTTTTATTCCATAGGAACCTGGAACATTAGATCCATGAATCAAGGCAAGCTGGACGTAGCAACTAAAACCGTCCCAAAGAAAAAGAAATGCAAGAAAGCAAAATGGCTGTCTGAGGACCAAAATGGTAGGGACCTCACAGAAGCAGATTTTTAAAAGGTGGCAAAATTATACAGAAGAACTATACAAAAGTGAGCTTTACATCCCTGATAACCACGATGGGGTAGTCATTGACCTGGAGCCAGACATCCTGGAATGTGAAGTCAAATGGACCTTAGGAAGTCTGAAGAACAACAAAGCTAGTAGAGGTGATAGCATTCCAATTGAACTATTCAAAATCTTAAAAGATGATGCAGTAAAAGTGCTACACTCAGTATGCCAGCAAATTTGGAAAACCCAACAGTGGCCACAGGATTGGAAAAGGTCAGTTTATATTCCAATCCCAAAGAAGGGCAATACCAAAGAATGTTCAAACTACTGCACCATTGCACTCATTTCTCATGCTAGCAAAGTTATGCTCAAAATCCTACAAGCTAGGCTCCAGCAATATGTGGACCGAGAACTTCCAGAAGTACAGGCAGGATTTCGAAGAGGCAGAGGAACTAGAGATCAAATTGCCAACATACGCTGGATCATGGAGAAAGCTAGGGAGTTCCAGAAAACATCTACTTCTGCTTCATTGACTATGCTAAAGCCTGTGATTGTGTGGAACACAACAAATTGTGGCAAGTTCTTAAAGAGATGGGAATACCAGTGTATTTTATCTGTCTCTTGAGACACCTATATGCAGGTAAAGAAGCAACAGTGAGTAAAAGGTGAAAGATTTATGAGATCTGAAGAGAAACCAGAAGGGGAAGAAATTGAGGTAGTGACAGATTTTATTTTCCTGGGCTCCAAGATCACTGCAGATGGAGACTGCAGCAAAGATATTAAAAGACGCTTGCTCCTGGGGAGGAAAGCTATGGCAAATCTAGACAGCATCCTAAAAAGCAGAGACATCACCCTGCCAACAAAAGTGCATCTAGTCAAGGCTATGGTCTTCCCAGTTGCAATGTATAGCTGTGAAAGTTGAACCATAAGGAAGGCCGAGCGTCAAAGAATTGAGGCTTTTGAACTCTGGTGCTGGAGAAGACTCTTGCGAGTCCCTTGGACTGCAAGGCGAACAAACCGGTCAGTCCTAGAGGAGATCAGCCCTGACTGCTCCTTAGAAGGCCAAATCCTGAAGATGAAACTCAAATACTTTGGCCACCTCATGAGAAGGAAGGACTCCCTGGAGAAGAGCCTAATGCTGGGAGCGATTGAGGGCAAAAGAAGAAGGGGACGACAGAGAATGTGGTGGCTGGATGGAGTCTCTGAAGCAGTCGGTGCAAGCTTAATTGGACTCCGGGGAATGGTAGAAGACAGGAAGGCCTGGAGGATCATTGTCCATGTGGTCACGATGGGTCGGACACGACTTTGCACCTAACAACAACAACAACTGCAAGATGGTTTCTGATAACAGTGGGAAATAAATCTAAATAATAAATTAAATAAATACATTTTGTTTTCCTAATTCAGGCCAACATGGCTACACACCTAGGTCAGACCTGAGAAAGAACCACGTTATAGTTCCAAGGTCCACCTCACCTTGATCTGCTGCGGCTGGGCTTTGAGACTGGCTATGGTCTCCTGACTATCCCGCAGTCTCCTGCAAAGCCTTTCCTCCTCATCTGCTTTCTCTGCTAGGCAATCCTTCAACCGCAGCTCAACCTCAGCCAACCGGTTGGTTTTCTGCTCCACTTCTAGGTCCAGCTCCGACAAATGACATTTCACCTTTTCTGTTTCTTGTTTCAGTTGGGCCAACTTTTCTTGTAATATCTTGTTCTCCTGAGCAGCAAACACAGAGGGAGAAAAGTAACAAACAGAATTGCAACTGGGCAGCCCACAAACACTCCACCAGAGAGGAGAAACTTTTTACCTTGAGGTGATCGCAATCAACACATTTCATAGGCCGCTTCTTGAACACTTGTGGCTTTGCCTCACACGGTGTCTGCTCCTGCTTTAGGCACACATTTTCTGCAGCCAGAAGATCCCAGGGCTTCTCCAAATCTGTGCTACCCTGAGGAAGATGCAGAAGGCAGACAGGAGCAATTTTACTGTTACACCAAGTACTCGACTGGATCCCAATGAAAAACCTGAATGTAAGAATGTACAAACTGAACCCACAGCAGAAACTATTTGCTAAACTATCAGAAGATAGTTGGGAAGCAGCAGCAGCAAGACTTGGGCTCAGTCAGCGGGGGCAGGGCTTGGACCAGCCATGGTGGGGCCTGAGGCTCAGGTCAGCGGATAATGTGGGACAAGTAACAATGATGGAATCATAGAGTTGGAAGGGGCCATACAGGCCATCTAGTCCAACCCTACTCAATGCAGGATCAGCCCAGAGCATCCTAAAGCAAATCTTTCCCCAACTCCTGGCCTGCCTGGTTCCCATCCATACCAGACAGAAATTGTTCTCATTAGTACAGATACCCAACTGGAATTGCTGTCTCGAGAGGTTTGCCGTGTCTACCTGGCACGAGAATCAAGGGTGTCACGGAAAAGTTGGGAAGACTTGTGAAGCTCAAGGACAGCTATGCCTTCCTGCTCATTCATACGGGAATAAATGATACTGCCTGGGGCAGAGTGGAGCACATGAAACTGTCAGGGTCAGTGCCTGCTCGCTGCCATGAATCTCTATATTGGCCGGGGTTTCTCCATGTTTGTTTAGCCTGCATTTTACCTTTTGCTTTTGGGTCTCTATGTAACCTCGACCCTCTATATTTTTAGCTGCCTGCCTGAAATCGAAACCTGTCTGCTGTTCCCTGCTATCATGATTTGCTGTGAACTATTTGTCTTTTGAACCGGCCAGCAAGGCCTGCTCTCTGAAACAAAGACAGTTATCTTGTCAGTGGGCGCCGGGCAGCCCAAGGACGTGCGAGAAGTAACACTCCCTGGTTATTGCACCTGGTGCTCCTCTCCCCCCTCCCTTGGGAACCTTCAAGTTCCCTATCCCCCCCTTCCACAAAAAGAAGCTTGCCGGGCCGCAAGCTAATCAGCCACTTTGGCGGGCGTTTTGCTTGCGGCCTGGGAATTTTGTCACTGCGGGGGGGAGCCGCAGCCCGGTGTTTGGGGACCACTACTCTATATATCACCCTTTTAAATACTTGACGATGACTATCAGATCCCCTCTCAGCCATCTCATCTCCAGGCTAAACAGACCAAGCTTCCCCAACCTTTCCTCATACGTCTTGGTCTCCAAACTCCAAGACAAGTCTCCCATATCTTATATTGGTGTATTTGGTTTTTCCTATGATTCCTACCTAAATGCAGAACTTTACATTTATCCCTATTGAACTTCATTTTATTCAGTTTAGCCCACTTCTCGAGCCTATCAAGATCAGCCTGCATTCTGTTGCTGTCTTCAGTTGTGTTTACTACCCCTCCCAGTTTCTTATCTTCTGCAAATTTAATAAGTATCCCCTCTAATCCCTCATCAAATCTTTAACCGCTCCTGTGGTTAAATAAAGCCCTAAGGGCTATTGGGGAGGAGTTAGGGCAGGCTCTGTCTGTGATAAAAACTCGGAGGGGCGAATCGCCCCTCCAAGTGCCACTCAAGGGCCAAGCAGCCAATGGGGAGGCGTGCAAAGCGCCTTCCTATTGGCCCCTCACCAGGACAGACCAAAATTCCATTCACCCAGCCCAGTCTGGCTGCCAGTCTGCTCCTGACCACTGCAGGGAGAGGAGGTCAGTAGGGCTGCCAAGGGGGATGAGAACAGAGGCTGCGCCAGCCCTTTTCAACCCAAGGCTGTCCTAACTGTCATGTCCAACTGCAAATTGCCTCAGAGCCCTGAGAGAGCTGGCAGGAGGCTGCAGAGTGCGCTCCCTCCCTCCCCCTCCCTTCAGGCCTGCTGTGAAGGAGCCTCTGACAGCCCCTGACTGAGGGGAGGGAGGCATTTTCCTTCAGAGAGCAACGCAGGGGAGCCTGAGGGCCTTCCTTTTGAGGGGGGGGGACTTTCCCCTTCTGCCAAACAGTTGCTTGACAGGGAGGCCACAGAAAAGCCCCTTCTCACTTAAAATACTGCTCTGCCCGGAGGTTAGACACAGCCAAGCCATGTGTCTTTCTTCTTTGCAACTCTCTGCAGATTTGAGGCCACTGCACAGCGTTATTCTGCAGAGGAAACTGACTCTTTTGTCTCCTGTTTCATCTGCACAACAACCCTGTGCAGTAGGCCTCAAGTCTTTCAATTCAACAACAACCTGTGTGGGAAGCCTTAAATGTTTCTTCTCTACCACAACCCTGTCCAAAGTAGCCCTTTCTGCCTGGGGAGCTGATCTTTATACTCTGCAGGTGAGCTGTAATTCCAGGAGCTCTCCAGGCCACACCTGTAGGTTGGCTACCCCTGGGTTGGAAATATTCCTGGAGGTTTGGAGGTGGGACTTCAAAATCGTACAATGCCTCAGAGTCCAGCCTTCAAAGGAGCCATTTTTGCCTGCAGTTGGGAGGGAGTGGTGCAGGGGTGTCCCTCCTGGGCTATGGGTTGTTATGGCCAGCTCTTATCAGCAACTGTTTGTATTCTGGGGCGCAGACAGGCAGACCAGCATCAGTCCTGTGAGTTTGGAAACTGCAGGAAGATCTAAATAAATATTTACAGCCTGAAACTGTAAATAGAGAACAAGTAAAAGTCTGGAGACATATGGTAGCTGAAATGACTTATTGGCCTGGCAAATAACCTTGGCCTGGAAAATAAAAAAAACAGTATTAAAACCTTACTAGTCAAGACTGCTGTTCACAGAGAGTCTTCCTCTTAGGATTGCCAGCTTCCCTGTGAGGCTCGCTACCCCATCTCCCTCATGGGGAGTCTGCTATGGGGAGAGAAAGGGAAGACGATTGGAAAATGCTTTGAGACACCTGAGGCCTGTTGGGTCACTGCGGCCCATTCCCAGTTCTCTCAGATCTCTCACAACCCCACATACCTCACAGGTTGACTATTGTGGAGAGACGAATGGAAAAGGTGTTTGTAAACCGCTTTGAGACTCCTTTGGGTAGTAAGCAATAGGGTACAAAAATCCGTTCTTCTAAGGAGCAACCATGAAAGAAGCATGTGGGCACATAACATTTTATCAACAGTGAAAAAATGGAAAAGAAGGAAAAGGGTGGACACCTGTGTACTGTGACTACCCCATGTGTAGGGCAGAGGGGCATTTTGGTGAATGTGGCCTAATTCACACAAGAAGGGAAATGACGCAGAACTGGGAGGAATTGGTTGCCACGTAATCTTCCCCTAAGAAGAGTCTCCAGTCTGATTTTCCCTTCACATATCTGAGGACATGGCTCTGGAAAACTCATCTGTAACCACTATGCTAAAATTCCCACAGGTCCGTCCTCTCCCACACTCAACAAACATTCCACACCACAGGTTCTTGACACCCATATCTCCACACCCATGGCCTCATGTGCCACCATGCCACCACAACCTCCCACACAACACACACATTCAACCCCATGCTCTTACAGACTGGACCACTCCTCCCCTTCCTCTTCCCACTGCCAAGGTCTAGCGCCCGTTGTATTCTTGGACACAACGGGCTTTGCCTCTAGTCGTTTATAAATATGTTGAATAACACAGGCCTCAGGACAGATCCCCGGGGAACTCCACTTGTCACTCTTCTCCAGGATGCTGAAACATTAACAAGTACTCTTTTGGTACAATCTGTCAACCAGTTATCGATCCACCTGACAGAATTAGGATCAATACCATGTTTTACCAGCCTGTCAACAAGAATACATGTGGAACCTTATCAAAAGCTTTACTGAAATCCAGATAAACTATATCCATAGCATTCCCCTGATCATAGAATCATAGAATCATAGAATCATAGAATCATAGAATCATAGAATCATAGAATCATAGAACCTTGGAAGGGGGCATACAGGACATCTAGTCCAACCCCCTGCTCAATGCAGGATCAGCCCTAAGCATCCTAAAGCATCCAAGAAAAGTGTGTATCCAATCTTTACTTGAAGACTGCCAGTGAGGGGGAGCTCACCACCTCCTTAGGCAGCCTATTCCACTGCTGAACTACTCTGACTGTGAAAACTTTTTTCCCTGATATCTAGCCTATATCGTTGTACTTGAAGTTTAAACCCATTACTGCACGTCCTCTCCTCCGCAGCCAACAGAAACAGCATCCTGCCCTCCTCCAAGTGACAACCTTTCAAATACTTAAAGAGGGCTATCATGTCCCCTCTCAACCTCCTTTTCTCCAGGCTGAACATTCCCAAGTCCCTCAACCTATCTTCATAGGGCTTGGTCCCTTGGCCCCAGATCATCTTCATCGCTCTCCTCTGTACCCTTTCAATTTTATCTACGTCCTTCTTGAAGTGAGGCCTCCAGAACTGCACACAGTACTCCAGGTGTGGTCTGACCAGTGCCGTATACAATGGGACTATGACATCTTGTGATTTTGATGTGATCCTGCAAGGTAGTCCCTTTCTCAAAAAGGAAGGGGACTATGATCTAATAGGCACTACAGAAACCTGGTGAGATAACTCTCACAATTGGAATAATAGGAATGAGGAGTACAACTTATTTTAAAGAGACAAATAAAGAAGGGGGAAGGAATAGCACTATATGTTAAGAATGTATATACTTATGAGGGAATACATGTGTCTGAGCATGAAAGTTCAGCTGAGAGGGTAAATAGGAGGAGGAAATAATCATGGTATTATGTTTCTCAGGTGCTACATGGATACTTTTCATAGAATCATAGAATCATAGAGTTGGAAGGGACCTCATGGGTCATCTAGTCCAACCCCCTGCACTATGCAAGACACTCACATTCCTATCGCTCATCCACTGTAACCTGCCACCCCCTTAAGCCTTTACAGAATCAACCTCCCCATCAGATGGCTATCCAGCCTCTGTTTTAAAATTTCCGAAGATGGAGAACCCACCACCTCCCGAGGAAGCCTGTTCCACTGAGAAACCGCTCGGTCAGGAACTTCTTCCAGATGTTTAGATGGAATTTCTCTTGAATTAATAATTCAAATAACAAATAAAGAAATAATCAAAACTCAGTCCTTGAGCAGTTGGAACTGAGGTATGATTTCTAAGACTCAGCGCAGGTTTCACAAGAACAAGTCATGTCAGATCAACCTTATCTCTTTTTTCGAGAAAGTGACCACCTTGCTGGATGAGGGGAATGCTGTGGACATAGTTTATCTGGATTTCAGTAAAGCTTTTGATAAGGTTCCACATAATATTCTTGTTCACAAGTTGGTAAAATGCGGTATGGATCCTAATTCTGTCAGGTAGATCAATAACTGGTTGACAAATCGTACCCAGAGGGTACTTGTTAATGGTTCAGCATCTTCTTGGAAAAGAGTGACAAGTGGAGTACCCCAAGGATCTGTCCTGGGACCTGTGTTGTTCAACATATTTATAAATGATTTGGATGAGGGATTAGAGGGATACTTATTAAATTTGCAGATGATACTAAACTGGGAGGTGTAGCAAACAGAACTGAAGACAGCAACAGAATACAGGATGATCTTGATAGGCTAAACTTAATAAAATGAAGTTCAATAGGGACAAATGTAAAGTTCTGCATTTAGGTAGAAAAAACCAAATACACCAATATAAGATGGGGGAGAATTGTCTTGGCAGTAGCATGTGCAAAAAGGATCTAGGAGTCTTAGTAGACCATACATTGAACATGAGTCAGCAGTGTGACTCAGTGGCTAAAAAGGCAAATGGGATTTGGGGCTGTATCAAACGGAGTATCGTGTCCAGATCACAGGAGGTGATGCTACCGCTTTACTCTGCTCTGGTTTGGCCTCACTTGGAGTACTGTGTTCAGTTTTGGGCACCCCAGTTGAAGAGGGATGTTGAGAAACTGGAACGTGTCCAGAGGAGGGCAACAAAGATGGTGAGGGGTTTGGAGAGCAAGACATATGAAGAAAGGTTGGGGAAGCTTGGTCTGTTTAGCCTAGAGAGGAGACGATTGAGTGGGGATCTGATAACCATCTTCAAGTATTTAAAAGGGTACCATATAGAGGATGGAGCAGAATTGTTCTCTCTTGTCCCAGAGGGACAGACCAGAACGAATGGGATGAAATTAATTCAAAAGAAATTCCTTCTAAACATCCGAAAGAAGTTCATAGAATTATAGAGTTGGAAGGGGCCATACAGGCCATCTAGTCCAACCCCCTGCTCAACGCAGGATCAGCCCAAAGTTACTGACAGTTAGAGCGGTTTCTCAGTGGAATTGGCTTCCTCGGTTGATGGTGGGTTCTCTATCTCTCGAAATTTTTAAACAGAGGCTAGATAGCCATCTGACGGAGAGGCTGATTCTGTGAAGGCAAAGGGGTGGCAGGTGACAGTAGATGATGAGCGATTGGGATGTGAGTGTCCTGCATAGTGCAGGGGGTTGGACTAGATGACCCATGAGGTCCCTTCCAACTCTATGATTCTATGATTATAATTTTTATGCCCCCGTATAAAACAATGGTAGAGCCTCATTGGGAATATTCTGTGTAATACTGTTCAGAGTTCTGGTCACTGTATCTAAAACAGGATACCAGAGAGCTGGAAAAAGTACAGAAGAGGGTAACCAAGATGATTAGGGGGTTGAAGCACCATCCCTTTGAGGAAAGGAAGAAGAGTCTTAGACTTTCCAGTTTAGAAAAGAGGCAATTGATAGAGGTGTGCAAATTTATTAACAGGGTGGAGAGAACTGACAAAGAGAACTTTTTCTTCCTCTGTCAAAATACTAGAAATGAGGGCATCCAATGAAGCGTATGGGCAGTAGATTTAGGACAGACAAAAGGAAATACTTCTTTATACAGTATGTGATTAAAATGTGCAATTTGCTGCCAGAGGATGTGGTGATGGAGTGACAGCTTCAGGCTTTTTGGGGGGCCATCAAATCACTTCTGAGCTCTAGCAACGTCTGCTGGGTTTTTCAAGGCAAGAGATGTTTGGAAGAGCTTTCCTCCATGACACCCCCTTGGTGGTCTCCCATGTAATTATTAACTAAGGCTGACCTTGCTTGGGTCCTGCGACCTGTTAAGATAGGGCTAGCCTGGGCAACCCAGGTCAGGGTGGCTACAGGCTTAGACAGCATTCAAAGGGGATTAGATAGATTCATAAAGGGCAAGCATCAGTGGTTACTAGCCATGGTCCACATTCACAGGCAGTTAATTTCTAGATCCCAGTGCCTGAATCAAGGGAAGGTCTCAGCATCTATGCCACAGAATCAGAGAATCATAGAGTTGGAAGGGACCTCCAGCGTCATCTAGTCCAACCCCTTGCACAATGCAGCAACTCATAGCTAACTGCCTACCCACATATTGGTGGACCACCAGAGGAACTGGGTAGCCACTGAGTGAGGCAGAATGCTGGAGGAGATGTTTATATGACCATCAGCATCCCACTTTTGGCAATGTGGTCAAACATTTGGGGAAAGCTAGACCTTGTGGTATACACAGATTTACAAAAAGATAGGAAGCAAAACCACAGAGGGCAGGGAAAATGGCACGCTATGGCTGAGAAACACTGCAAGACTAAAAAGGTAGTTCACCCCTCTGCCTGAACGGGATACCTGTGGCATCTACAGCACATGTTTTGCATGCAGAAGATCCCAGATTAATTCCTAAGTTAAATGATGATTTTACGTAGCAGGTACTGGGGAAGAGCTTTCTCTGCCTGAGATCCTGCAGAGCGACTGCTAATCAGAGTCACCTGTGTACCAGTCAGACTTCTCAGCAAGATAGCCTAATGCAGGGGTAGTCAAACTGCGGCCCTCCAGATGTCCGTGGACTACAATTCCCAGGAGCCCTTGCCAGCATTTGCTGGCAGGAGCTCCTGGGAATTGTAGTCCACGGACATCTGGAGGGCCGCAGTTTGACTACCCCTGGCCTAATGAGTCAAAGAAAGTATCAAACATTATTAAAAAATAAGAAATAGAATTCAGCAGTATATTCAGCAGACAATAGCATCCACTAAGAAAATAATTCTAACCCTTGTCTTCCAATTCACTTAAGTACAGATTTAAAGAATCAAGCCTGTAGGTCCAGGAAGGAAAAGTTAATATTGCCTTCCTCAGAATGGTGTGAAAATAGGGATGGAACATGTTTTCGTTTCTACTACAGCAGGAACAATCCTGCTGCAGGGATGTTCTGACTATATGACTGCTAGGAGAGTTCACGGGATACGTTTATTTATGAAAGCCTTTCAATTTAATTACTACTCACCCTCAGTGCCAATTTACATTTTGAACAAATGTATGGTTATCCCACAGCAGAAAAGCCCCTTAGAACTGGTAATATCCTTAACACTAAATAATTCGTTAAGCCCTCAGGCGGAGGGCTTTGTCTGTGATGAGGAAGGGGCCTAATTGGCCCCTTCCTCCTGACAGACCATTGGACGGGCCAATCGGCAGGTGCAAAGCACCTGCCGATTGGCCCGGCTGATTCCTAGGCTGCTGAAGGAAGCAATTGTGAGCCGCGCAGAGCCGCGCAGAGCGCAGAGCGCGGCTCACAGTTGCTTCCTTGAGGGCGGCCTGACGCGTCGGGAGGCGCGAAGCGCCTCCGACGCGTCAGGCCGCCGGCAAGGGAGCCTCTGGCAGCCGCGCGGAGCGCTACTGCCGGGGGCTCCTTGCCCGGCGGGCTGAAGCAGCGAGACGCGCTTCAGCCCGCCCGCAAAGGGAACCCCCAGCCCCCTGACACACGGAGCCCCGGCAGCCGCGCTCTGCACGGCTGCGGAGGCTCCGTGGTCTAGCACCCGCTGCATTTAGCTGCAGTGGGCTTGATTACTAGTAGATGATAATAGATAGATTTTTATCACAATTCCTACTAGCAGAAAATGCTAAGATTTGCAAACAGCATGTTTTAACTAAGGTCTCTTACTAAGTTCTTACTAACTAAGGTCTCTTACAGTTCTTACTAAGGTCTCTCAGACACTGGGAACAGGAGCACGCTAAGTATTAGGAATGGGCACAAACCAGTTCACAAGCCAAAATTTGGCACAAACTTGGCCCGATTCAGAGTTACCAAATCAATGTTTGGGGAAGGCATTTACCCCTAACTTTTGCTCAATTTGGTTTAGCTGTTCAGCCATTTATACCTAACAGCTGAATAGCAAAGGTCCACAGCTGACCTGTAGGTTTAAAATGGCTGGGAGCCATTTAAGTGGTTGGTTTCATTTCCCCCCACTTTGAACGGGGGGAAGCAAAACAAAAGTGGGTGAAAGGTGCCAGCCATTTCACTGCAGAACGAACTGGTGAAATGGCTAACAGCCAGTTCAGTCTAACAATGGGGTCCTTCTATCAGCTGTTAGGTTTAAATGGCAGCAAGCCATTACACTTGTCTATTCCCTACATGCACACACGCAAACACACACTTTGGCTTGGTCCGGGGGTTGACTCAAACCGGAATTTTTAGGTTCATGCCCATCCCCTACTTAGTATGCCAACATCTTAGTATGCCAAATGGGACACTGATTTTTGTATGACAAAACCCAGAAATTGGGAAGATGCAAGGATGCCACTCATAGTGAGATTCATATTGCACAAAGTGTTCCCAGAAAAAAAGACAGTACAAGTGTGATCATCTAACATGACCAGGAGGCTAAATAGCAAAATACCTGATTTTGCAGGTGCATGGTATGAGAATACTGGTTACTCTCTTGCAGCAAAAGTTTCTCTTGCAGAGACATCAATTTTTGCTGCAGCTGCAACTTTTCCTCCTGGAGCTGGGCAAGAGACTCCACCATCTTTGGACGCACAGGAAGCTGATTTTCCCCTGGCAAACTGGACTGCTTCATGCTAAAGAAATTCCCATCTGGAAAAAAAACAAACATAATAAGTCCAAGAAGAAAAATCATCAGACAGCCATACCTATTAATGAGGCAAGGAGGAAAACAGCTTGTGATGAGGCAGGAGCATTAAGCCAGGACAAACCGAAAAAACTACAAAGCAGGGTCCCAGGAGGGCTAAACAGGATCAGAAGAGGCAAAACGGAAAGCACCAGCCACGTGCCATTCTAGGAAGATTCCCAGTCTTCTAGCAGCAACTCTGAAAGTACTAGTATGATTACCAGCTACATCGCCAAACAGAATGTGGAACAGAGCCATCAGCCAGGAAAAACCAGCATTCGATGGCTAGCCTCAAGAATTGGTTGCTGTGATGCTAAAGAAAAATCACTTTGTAGAACAGATGGTTACCCTGAGCAGTTATTTTGGAAGTTTGTGTACAGAAAACCTAAGAGGACAATACATGACAAAGCTCGACACCACAACAGCAAGTGTCAGATTTGTTGTGTGAGCTTCAGTACAAAAATGCGTATGCAGAATAATTATCTCAACAACTGACTTCTTTGTGGCAAGTAACTTTAAAGTGTGCAACAGTTTAAAGTGTGCAACAGTCTGACAAATGCCCTCCTGGATAAGGCCTCCACAGAGGAAAATGTTAGTTCCTGGAGTATGCAGGAAGCACCCAGGAAAGAATCATGGACTGCTCAGCACAACATGATTGATGTGCAAGTGGAAATGGTGACTCTTGATTCAACAGAAGAGCAATAGCTTCCTAAGTGGAGCAAGGTCGGTACAAGGACACCTCTTCAGAGATGGCAAAGTAATTGAAGACACATCTCCACTTGCTTCTTGCAGCTCCCAGAGAGATGTACATGACAGCCACACACAACCAGATTTGATAAATACCACATGGCTCCTGTTCCCCAGGTGATGGTGTTCTTTACTCACTGCATTCCTGTCACCACAAGGAAGAAGAACACGAGATAGAAACTGACTTTTTGGCCATTCTGGTGACAATGTGAAATAAACAATATCTTCTGTTCAACTGTAGGTTTGTGAAGAAAGGGAGATGGGGCAGGAGCATAAAAAGGGATGTGCAATAACAGACCGCTTGCTGGCGAAGGGCTATGAAAAAGCTTCTTACAACCAATCAAATGGTTTTCCACTGGCTGCCTAGAGTCTATTTACTTATTGTATTTGTAGACCACCCTCCCTTGTGGCTCAGGGCGATCACAGTAAGGCCAAATGGGGGCCAGGGCAGGCAGCTGACAGTGCCAAATAGAGGCAAACCACCTTTGCCTCAACATTGTGAAAGGTTGTGTAGAGCTGAATGGGTAAAACCAATGGCAAATGGGCCATTTCCTCAGACAGAAAAGAAATTATACTCCATGCCTAAATATGCTGAGGAGTTATTTCAAACACCAGTTATTAATGCTCCGGTCATCGCGTTGCAGACATTTGGTTTGTTATCAGAAGAAGGTGAGGAGTCTGTAAAAGGCCACTGAGATAGGAAGGAAGATTATGCGTTAAGAAAACCCTCTGAAGCAGTGGCCATGGCAACAAAAGCCGCATCCATTGGCAAGGGCAGGCACCATAGGGATGCACAAGGCGGCTCAGTTAATTCCTGAGGACGGACAGAAGACTGTCAGAAGGGGTGCCAAGGGGTCTAGAAGCAGCGTCATCCTTAGCTGATGCATCTCTGGGCACTTCTGTCTTTCTATGGCAACGAGTTCTGCAGCCAAAAGAACACTTGGGCTGAGAGCATGGCAAGTAGATTTTAGCCTGGTTCAACATCCACCTTTAGATCTCAAAACAGCCCACCTAGATTTTGCCAGGAGGGCAAGAGGCCTTATTGGCAGCAGAACAGACAGTCCTTTCAAGGAGGAAAAAGGAATGATAGGAAACCCAACGATGGTTTCCACAAAGGAAACAAATAGGACAGAGAGCAGAAACCATTTAAACAATGACTGCAGGACAGCACTGGTGGGAGGCAGGCTAGCCTTGTTCAAAGATCAGTGGGTAGGAGCAAAGGTGGACAGATGGTCACAGGAAGCAGCCCACAAAGGTTATGCAATAGAATTTAAGGGCCTCTCACCAGACAAGTTTGTAAAATCACCATGACCCAAGTCACAAGAAAAGAGACTAGCAAAACAATTGGCTATAGATCATTTAATACAAATTCAGGCCATAGAAAAAGTGCCACAGGCAGAAAGGAAACAAAGAGTATATTCAATATTATTCCTAGTACCAAAACCAAACAGGGATTGGAGGGCAGTGCTAGATCTGAAATCTTAACACCACCTGCGGTGCCACGGGCACCGCAGACTAAATAATGCCGTAAGGCTGGGTGGGAGGAGTTAGGGCGGGCTGTGTCCGGGATGAGGAAGGGTGCCGATTGGCCCCTCCTCCGGACTGACAATCGGAGGGCCCAATCAGCAGGCGCGGCCCTCCGATTGGGCCGCCGCCGCCAAGGCAGCAATTGTAAGCCGCGCACAGCGCGGTACGCAGTTGCTCCTTTACCGGCCGCCTGACGCATTGGGAGGCGCAAAGCGTCTCCGACGCGTCAGGCCGCCGGCAAAGGGAGCCCCGCACTGGCGCGCTCAAACTCAAAAATGGCCGCCGACAACAAGAACCCGCTGAGGAGCCGCCACCGCGCACAGCACCAGGCCGCCAGGGAGCCGCCGCACGAAGCCACGGCCTCCCTTCTCCACTCCTTTCCCAGGCCACCGCCGAGACAAGGACGCTGCGCCGCCGCCGCCCGCCCTCGAAAATGGCTCCTCTTTCAGGTACGCTTCCTTCTCTCACGCTGCCCTCGCCTGTCCCTCCCTCTGCCCCCGCCTGCTAGCGCCCATTGTATTTTTATACAATGGACTTTTCCCCTGGTATTTAAATAAATTCATAAAAACAAAACGGTTCAGAATGGAAACACTGCGATCAGTAACAGAGACATTTTAACATCCCTAGATTTAAAGGAAGCATATCTCCACGTTCCAATATTAGAAAAGCACAGGAAATACCTGACAGCCTGTGTGCAAATAGTGCATTTTCAATACAAGGCTCTTCCTTTTGAGCTGTCAATGACGCCAAGGACATTCTCAAAACTGGTGTTAGTTCTGGTAGCAGTACAAAGAGGAAAGGGAATACATCTGTACACCTATTTCGACAATTTGTACATAAGAGCACTCTTTGTAGACTGGTCATGGAACAACACAGAAGTCACAATGAAGATTTTTCAGGAGTTTGGATTTGTGATAAAAGTCACAAAGAGTTCACTGGAACTGGCACATACAACAGAGCATCTAGGCATATTAACAGACACACAAAAAGTGACGTTATTAATTACACTGAAAAAGGTAGAAAGAATCACAAAGGCAGCAGCAACAGTGATACGCAGAAAAATGTCACTCCTAATGGAACTGGCAGCACTGATGGGACTGATGAGATCTACCCTGCACATAGTGGAGTGGAACAGGTTGTACTCCAGAACCTCACAGAAATCTCTCAGACTGTTGCAAGGAAAGAAGGTAAGAAAACTGGAAGTTCCAGCAATGGTGAAGGTTTACACTAGTGGACAAAAAAGTAAACCTGACTCAAGGGAAATCATTTGAGATGCTGGAAGTAGTGCACATATTTACAGATGCCAGTCTGACAGGCTATGGAGCAACAATAGAGAAGCATTTGAGACAAGGGTGTGAGAGACTTCAAGTTATAAATAAGGAAACACTGAGTTAAAGTTTCTTTATTAGAAATGCAAGCATCACGTTGAAGGCATTGTCAGAACTGACCCACAAAGCATAGGGTAGGGAATATAGGGGCTCGAGGGAACACCCCTCCCCTGAGAACTCAAACCAGACACAGTTCAAAGAATTCATAATATGGAGATAATAGTCCAGGCATCAAGGGATGGGAAGACGTGGGACCTAAGGAAACCAAATGGGAAGAGAAATAAGGAGAGGAGGTCAGGAGTGTTTGGAGAGGTTGGTATGCATAAAATACAACAGCAGAAAATCATCCTTGGGGTGTCAAGTGAAAGCAACTGAGTTACATCAGGGCATACAGGTCAGGCTAGATAGACACACTAAATCACAGCAGAGAAATAATCACGGCAGAAATACATGGGGGTTTCTGATTTTGGGACATGGTCCCTGCTAGAACACAAAATGCCAATAAACGTCTTGGAGATTAGAGTGGTTTTCCTGGCTCTGACACACTTCGCCCAGTTAACCTGACAGAAAAGTTAATAAGGATCGACAATATGGCAGGGAAGGTCTATATAAATAATCAAGGGGGATCCTGGTTGGAGAATCTGCACAAAGAAGCCAGGAGTATATTGAAGTAAAGAGAGAAGAATTTCAAATCAATAAGAGTGGATAGCAAGCAAGCGAATAAATAAATAATCCAACACAAATAATGTGGAGTTGAATGTTTTCTTGCAATCATTGTATCAAGCCCCTACAAGCGGTATATGGTTCACCAGGTTTCTGGCCTGAATTGTATATGTGCTTGAGTTGCCTGTTGATCCAAGCTGAGAACACACCTGGAAGCCCCGTACTGTGTTAACATTGCTTTGCTGGAAGGCCTGACTGAAAAACTGTGGTTAGGGAAATGCCTCATATCTACCACAGACTTCTACATACTTAAAACCCTGTAACCATGTAACTATTCACATGCATGCTCACAACCTATGAAGAAAAGCTTAATGGCCCTAGGAAAAAGGGATTCCATTCCAGTCCTATATCATGGCCAGTCCGGTCCTATCTATCAGAGACCTCGGGCTTGATATTGCTCCCTTTGGAGCATACATCCAGTTACAGACTGGGCTGGCCACTGTTTTTAGCAACCCAGCCCATAGCCCCGGACCAGCTGGGCTAGAGGGCGCATATAGATGTTAAAAAGGGTGGGAGAGAGTATCGCCCCCTGCGGAACCCCACAAGGGAGCTCACAAGGGCTCGACATACTCTCCCCCATCGCAACCCTCTGCGTCCGGTTCTGGAGGAAGGAGACCAGCCATTGAAACGCAGTCCCCCTTATTCCAGCTCCAGCGAGGCGGTGTACCAATAACTCGTGGTCAACCACATCAAATACGGCCGACAGGTCTAGAAGCACGAGAATGGCAGAGCCGCCCTGATCCAGCTGGCGCCGGATACCATCCATGAGGGCGACCAGCACGGTCTCCACCCCGTGGCCAGGGTGGAAGCCAGACTGGTATGGGTCGAGGGCCGAAGTTTCATCCAAGAAACCTAGGAGTTGGTCCGCCGCGGCCCGCTCTATCACCTTACCCAGAAACGCCAAGTGCGAAACTGGGCGGTAACTGGCGGGGTTCCGCGGGTCCAATGATGGCTTTTTCAGTAAGGGGCGTACCACTGCTTCCTCGAGCCCCTTGGGAAACTCTCCAGATGTTAAGGAGAGGTTGACAATCTCCCTCAAGGGGCCTCCTATCCGCTGGTCGCCCGATTTGTGCAACCCGAACGGACAGGGATCCAAGGGGCAAGTGGTCGCCCTCACTGAACCCAGTAACTTGTCCACTTCGGTTACAGAGAGCCGCCTGAAGCCATCAAACACTAACCCCCTTGACGGCCACGGAGCTTCCAGTTCACTAACTGTATCAATCCGCAAAATAGCTCGATAATGCCACACAGCTCAATTCCAATTCCCTTATCGTTTGTCGCCCTTCTTCGAGGGCGGTAAGTGATCTAATTACCTTAAATAATTGTGCTGGGCGAGAGCTTGCGGACGCGATTTCTGCGGCGTAGAAGTCTCGTTTCGCCGCTTTCACCGCATTCTCATACACCTTCATAAGCGTGCAATGAGATGTCCTTGTAGCTTCGTCACGAGTCTTCCTCCACACTCGCTCAAGCCGTCTCACTTCCTTCTTCCTCTCCCGAAGTTCCTGGGAGTACCATGGAGCCTGTTTGAGGCGAAGGCGGAGAGGGCGCCTAGGAGCAATCTCGTCAATGGTGGCCGTAAGGCGGGACTGCCAGTCCTCCACCAAGGCCGTCAACGAGGTGCCGGAGGGCATCGGGTCCCGCAGGGCATTCAGGAATCTCTCAGATTCCATGAGTCTCCACGGGCGGACTAGAATACGTCCATCACCCAAACAGAGAGGGGGTGGTATCCTCAGTCGAGCCTTCAGGGCATGGTGGTCTGACCATGGAACGATGTTATTCGCCACCAGATCTACCGCTACACCTGCACCAAAGATCAAATCGAGGGGGTGACCACCCTGATGGGTGGGACCAGCAACAATCTGCGAGAACCCTAGTGTCTCCATGGCTGATACTAGATCCAGGCCAAGTCCTGAAGACGGTGCATCCGCATGAACGTTGAAGTCCCCCAAAACTAAAAGTTTTGGGTACTGCAACGTCCAGGCAGCCACCGCCTCCAGCAGGCCTGGCAGGGAATCTGGGGGGGCAGTGGGTGATTGATACACCAACCAGATTGCCACGTTCTCGACCGATTCCCACCCAAGACCGACACACTCAATCCCCGGAATCGTTAGCGCAGGGAGAGCCCTGAAGGAGAAGGTCTCTCTGACCAGAATTGCCACCCCCCCTCCCCTCCCATGGAGCCGGGGTTGATGCAGGACGGAAAACCCAGATCTTTCAAGGCGACAGTCTCACCTTCGCCCACCCAGCTTTCCGTCACGCAAGCCAGGTCAGCCTCATGCCTTACAAAGTAATCCCGCAGGGTTGAGGACTTGTTGTTTATTGACCAGGCATTGCATAGGATCAACACCGGTTCCACCCTAGCCCTCTCCCCCATGAACCTGGGGATGGGACGAAGATTTGAAGGGCAACGTCCATATTGACCAGGCCACCGTCCGTGGAAATTCCATGGTCGGGGCCTTCTTGGACCTATGTACGTTGTTGCCCCCCTATTATTGAATCTCCTCCCACCGCTATGTTTGACTTGGCCCAGAAGAACTGGAATTATAGTCCCGGGCCGGATCCCCATCTCAATGGCCACACTCTCTTCCCTAGGCCACCATGTAGGGCAGTCCTTCATCTAACAATTCTCAACTGCTTGTTGGATGTGTCTTTATCACAGACTCTACTGGCTGGGCTCAGCCTGACTGGTTGACATTGAGCCATCCAGTTGCTTCCAAACAACTGGCAGATATATCTGGGGGGGAATCCGTCCATCCATCCATTAGGAAGTGGAGCTGGGTATCATCCGCATATTGGTGTCATCCTAGCCCCTGGCCCTGGACCAGCTGGGCTGGAGGGCACATATAGATGTTAAAAAGTGTAGGGGAGAGTATCGCCCCCTGCGGAACACCACATGGGAGCTCATAAGGGCTTGACATATCCTCCCCCACAGCAACCCTCTGCGTCCAGTTTTGGAGAAAGGAGACTAGCCAATGAAGCGCAGTCCCCCTTAATTCAGCTCTGGCAAGGCAGTGTACCAATAGCTCGTAGTTGACCACATCAAATGCGGCTGACAGATCTAAATGCACGAGAATGGCGGAACTGCCCTGATCCAGCTGGCACTGGATATAATCCATCAGGGTGACCAGTATGGTCTCCACCCTGTGGCCAGGGCAGAAGCAAGACTGGTATGGGTCGAGGGCCGAAGTTTCCTCCAAGAACCCTAGAAGTTGGTCCGCCCAGAAACAACAAGTGCAAAACTGGGCGGTAACTGGCGGGGTCCTGCGGGTCCAACAATGTTTTTTTTTCAGTAAAGGGTATACCACTGCTTCCTTGAGCCCCTTGGGAAACCCTCCAGATATCAAGGAGAGGTTGACAATCTTTCTCAAGGGGCCTCCTATCTGCTTGTCACCCAATTTGAGCAACCAAGATGGATAGGGGTCCAAGGGGCAAGTGGTTACTTTCACTGAACTCAGTAACTTGTCCACTTTGGTTACTGAGAGTCGCCTGAAGCCATCAAACACTAACCCCCTCAATGGCCACGGAGCTTCAAGTTCACTAAGTGTATCAATCGTAGCAGGAAGGTTGCAGCGGAACGACAGGACTTTGTCCGCGAAATAACTCAATAATGCCACACAGGTCAAATCCAATTCCCTTATCGTTTGTCGTCCTTCCGCGAGGGCGGTAACTGACCTAATTACCTTGTACTTGGAGGAGCTGGGAGAAGGAGAGCATTATCTCAGGAGGTGACTGCTAGCTCCGCCCTCTGCTGAGTTGGCCTTTGTGCTATAAAAGGCTCTTGCTTGCTAGAGGAAGGCAGTGCTTGGAGGAGCTGGGAGAAGGAGAGCATTATCTCATTATCTATTTTGTTTGCAATATAAATAAACTCTTGGGGTCTGGATTAAACCAGAATACTCTGTAAGGAGCCAAAAGCAAGAGCTAAAGGACTCTTGGCTGTTGGCTTTTCACCTGAGGATCAAGCCGAAAGTTTCAGTGAAGTGTAGGACTGTTTGTGGAGCAGTTCAGATGAATCAAAGTGGCATGAAGACTGAAGAAGGTTGCGTAGCAACATGTACCATCTGCGGAATGTTAGTCTTTTTACCTCAGGGGGACAATTTTAACAAATGCAGCAAGTGCCAATTAGTGGCTCTGCTGGAGGAGAAGGTCTGCGAAGAGAAACGATTGATTACACTGCAGGAGGAGGGAAATCTATCGAAACAAATCTTTCTCAAGGGCATCTAACACAGAAGGGTAATCATTGGAAGAATGTTACACATAGGAGGGAAAGAATAAGAAGAAAGTCTGACCCACTGATGCTAAGGAATTGATTCCAAGAAGTTGATTGAGGAACCCAGGAGCATGTGCAATCACCCATGAAGAACAAGCCCCAATGTAGACCAGGAAAAAAGTCACAGGCTCCCATAGGTGAGAGTTCTACGTCTTCGCCCCCACCAACCCCACAAAGCTCAGGAAACACTTCCCAGTCCCCAACAAGAAAGAGTTTTAGTTCTGCTCCCAAGGGTACGAAGAAACGGGTACTGGTAATTGGGGATTCCTTGCTAGGAGGTGTAGAGGCTGAAGTTTGTAGACCAGACTTGTTGTCTTGAGAGGTCTGATGCCTACTTGGTGCACGCATCAAGGATGTGACAGAATGGCTGGACAGGCTCATCAAGCCTACAGATCATTATCCCTTCTTTCTCATCCATGTAGGAACAAATAATGCTGCCCAGCAGAACATGGAACATATTCAAAAACATTAAGGCAAAGAAAAGGGCCAGAGTGGTGCTGCAGAGAGCAAGTACCTAGAGGAGCTATAGGATAGGTGGACATATGTAGTCTGGAAATGTTTTTATGATGTTAAGTGATTGTTGTCTGAGATTGCACATTCACTTATTTGCTTTTTTATTACTGATTTGAAATATTTAAAATCCTTTTATATTTTCCTTTTGTATTGTAATGGCCTATGGCTACATGCAATAAAATCTGACTTGACTATTAAAAAACATTTGTGAATCTGGGGGAAAAGGTAAAGGACCTGGGAGCACAGGTTGTGTTTTCATCAATCCTTCCTGTAAGTGGCCGAGGCATAGGAAGAGAGAGAAAAATTATGCAAGTAAATGACTGGCTACGTCAGTTGTGTCGACGGGAACAATTTGGATTTCTGGATCATGGTCAACGATGTCAATATGAGGGGCTATTATCAGGAGACGGCGTGCACCTCACAAAGGATGGAAAAGGTATTTTTGGGAGAAGCCTTGCACACCTGGTGAAGAGGGCTTTAAACTAGACACAAAGGGGGAGCGAGACGTAAATTCAGAACTTGGTGTGATGGCAAGTTCTGAACATGAGAAGATCTCAAACCTACAGGGAATGTTACATAAGCAGGGAACTACCAGCTTACAAGGAAGTTGAAAAACCAAAAACCATGAGGCACACAAAGGATAGATTACGATGTCTCTTCACTAATGCACAGACTATAGGAAACAAGCAGGAGGAATTAGTAGTCGTAATAGAGGAAGGGGGCTATGACCTAATAGGAATCACAGAAACTTGGTGGGATAATGCTCACAATTGGAATACTAGAACTGAGGAGTACAATCTATTCAGAAGGGACAGACAAGAAAAGAAGGTGTAGCAATATATGTTAGGAATCTTTATACTTTTGAAGAAATACAGGTACCCGAGCATGAAAGTTCAGTTGAGTGTATTTGGGTAAATATAAAAGGAGTAGGAAATGAGAGTGGTATTATTGTGGGGGTCTGCTATAGACCACCAAGCCAGTCAGAGGACTTGAATGAGATACTGCAAGACCAAATGACACAATTTTCAAAAAAGGTGGAAACAGTGGTAATGGGTGACTTCAATTACCCAAATATCTGTTGGAAGACCAACTCTGCTAAAAATGCAAACTCCATTAAATTCTTGTCTTGCCAACAGCTTCATTTCCCAGAAAGTAGAGAGGGGAACCAGGGGCTCTGTTATTTTAGACTTGATTCTCATCAATAGGGAAGAACTGGTAGATGAGATGGAAGTAGTGGGCACACTTGGTAGCAGTGACCATGTGCTTTTGGAATTTTCAATTGTGGGAAAGAGAAAACCTTTACGTAATTGTACGTATAGACTGGACTTCAGGAAAGCTGTCTTTCACAGACTTAATTGTATGTTGCATGGTCAGAAAGACTTAGAGACAGGAGTCCAAGCGGGCTGGGAGTTTCTTAAAAGTGAAATACTGAAGGCTCAATTACAAAGAATTCCCTTGAAAAAGGCCAAACTTCTTAACTCCTATTTCTCCTCAGTCTTCTCTTGTGAGGGAAATAGTGATCAATGTGGCAAAAACGTAACACGACACGGGGGACGGGAATGGTGGCCTAGGATCACTGTTGGAGCAGTCCACAAACACCTTGTTGCTTTAAATGAAACAAAGTCTTCCGGGCCAGATGAACTTCATCCAAGGGTACTAGAAGAACTTGCAGATGTCATCTCTGAAATCTCTGTCCATTATTTTTGACACTTCTTGGAGAACAGGTGAGGTGCCAGATGATGGGAGGAGGGCAAATGTTGTCCCCATCTTCAAGAAATGGATAAAGGAGGACCCGGGTAATTATCGACCCGTCAGCTTGACATCTGTAGCTGGCAAAATTTTCGAACAAATAATCAAACACTCGGTCCTTGAGCAGTTGGAACTGAGAGCTATCTAGCCTCTGTTTTAAAATTTAAGATGGAGAACCCACCACAGCTTGAAGAAGCCTGTTCCACTGAGAAACCACTCTAACTGTCAGGAACTTCTTCCGGATGTTTAGATGGAATTTCTTTTGAATTAATTTTGGAAAAAAATAATCAAATACTTGGTCCTTGAGCAGCTGGAACTGAGAGCTGTGATTTCGAAGACTCAGCACGGGTTTCACAAGAACAAGTCATGTCAGACCAACCTTATCTCTTTTTTCGAGAAAGTGACTATCTTACTGGATCAGGGGAATGCTGTGGACATAATTTATCTAGATTTCAATAAAGGTATTGATATGGTTCCACATAATATTCTTGTTCACAAGTTGGTAAAATGCGGTATGGATCCTAATTTTGTCAGGTGGATCAATAACTGGTTGACAAATCGTACCCAGAGGGTACTTGTTAATGGTTCAGCATCTTCTTGGAAAAGAGTGACAAGTGGAGTACCCCAAGGATCTGTCCTGGGCCTATGTTGTTCAACATATTTATAAATCATTTGGATGAGGGATTAGAGGGGATACTTATTAAATTTGGAGATGATACTAAACTGGGAGGGGAAGCAAACACAACTGAAGACAGCAACAGAATACAGGATGACCTTGATAGGCTGGAGAAGTGGGCTAAACTGAATAAAATGAAGTTTAATAGGGACAAATGTAAAGTTCTGCATTTAGGTAGAAAAAACCAAATATACCAATATAAGATGGGGGAGACGTGTCTTGGCAACAGCATGTGCAAAAAGGATCTAGGTGTCTTAGTAGACTATACATTGAACATGAGTCAGCAGTGTGAGTCGGCGGCTAAAAAGTCAAATGGGATTTTGGGCTGTATCAAACAGAGTCCAGATCACGGGAGGTGATGCTTCCGCTTTACTCTGCTCTGGTTTGGCCTCACTTGGAGTACTGTGTTCAGTTTTGGGCACCCCAGTTGAAGCGGGATGTTGACAAACTGGAATGTGTCCAGAGGAGGGCAACAAAGATGGTGAGGGGTATGGATACCAAGGCTTATGAAGAAGGGTTGGGGGAGCTTGGTCTGTTTAGCCTAGAAAGTTGACGACCGAGAGGGGATCTTATAACCATCTTCAAGTATTTAAAAGGGTGCCATATGGAGGATGGAGCAGAATTGTTCTCTCTTGCCCCAGAGGGACAGACCAGAATGAATGGGATGAAATTCATTCAAAAGAAATTTCATCTAAACATCTGGAAGAAGTTCCTGACAGAATAGTTTCGCAGTGGAAAAGACTTCCTCGGGAGGTGGTGGGTTCTCCATCTTTGGAAATTTTAAAACAGAGGCTAGATAGCTATCTGACGGAGAGGCTGATTCTGTGAAGGCAAAGGAGTGGCAGGTGACAGTAGATGAGCGATTGGGATATGAGTGTCCTGCATAGTGCAGGGCATTGGCCTAGATGACCCAACTCTATGATTCTGCCTTAAAGAATTGTGCCCAGACGAAGCAGCGGTCACTACGGTGACACCAGCGGCATCCCTCAACAGGCCAGGTCGCCCGCATGCCCACACCGCCAGGAGCGCCCAATTCCAGACCCTCCAGGCCTGGTGCCGCCACATCCGCCACCGGCCGCGCCCGCCACGATGGCGCAGCCGCTGGCCGCTGAAGACGGCTGCTTTCTTCCGAGGTATGCGCGCGTCCGGGGGGGGGGCTGCAAGCGGCGGCTCGCATCCCCGCCCACGCCCGGCCTTGAATATGCAGCCAGCGGCCAGGAAGCCAAAGACGCGCCCCGCCGCGATCACAAGGCCCGCTAGCGCCCGCTGTATTCAGGCTGCTGCGGGCTTAGTTTCTAGTTACATATATAAAACTGTAAACATGGGCTACTGACCAGTAAGAGAAAAAAAATTGATGTTTCAAGGTGGAGATTACTGTACAAATGTGAAAAGCACCACCCTGTATGAAACATGGGGGTTGACATCTGATAACAGGTAGGTGAGTTTATCAAAATCAGAAATAGAGTATGAGTTGGGTAATAACGTGGCAAGGATAGTGTGTGTATGGCGGCTATGGTTTCATCTACCCCCTCTTCCCACCTCCCTGTTATTATTGGGAGAAGGGATAGGTTTTTTTTCCCCGCTGCTCTTCTCTTTCATAGAGCCTCTTGTGACGCAGAGTGGTAAGTGGCAGAAATGCTGTCTGAAGCTGTCTGCCCATGTGGTTGGGAGTTCGATCCCAGCAGATGGCTCAAGGTTGACTCAGCCTTCCATCCTTCCAAGGTCAGTAAAATGAGTACCCAGCTTGCTTGCTGGGGGGTAAACGGTAATGACTGGGGAAGGCACTGGCAAACCACCCCGTACTGAGTCTGCCATGAAAACGCTGGTGGGCAGCACCCAAAGGGTCAGACATGACTCGGTGCTTGCACAGGGGATACCTTTACCTTTACCTTCTCTTTTATCTTATATTCATCAGACTGTGATGTTTTTTATGTCTGGGGTTTTAACAGGGTTTTATTCAGACTGATGCAATCCACCGTGAGCCACTGGGATTGGCGGGCAATAAATCAATGATGATGATGATAATGATGATGATGATGATGATAGGAATTTGCCCCTGGGTGCTGAGTAGAGGGAGCAAGCCAAAACATAGTGGGGCAGGTCCTCCAAAGATGAATTCCCACATATACAAAGGCGTTGGGCTCTGTGTGTTCGGGAATATCACCTGAAAAGCATGGCTGACAGCATCGTTTTGAAGTGCAGAGATGTTAGAGCCATTCTAAGATTACGCGGTGTTATGTTTACTAAATAAAGTGCTCTATGGTCTTTTAAAATTGCTTTATACCATGGGGATGATTGCAATAGCAGAATTCAAGAGTAATCAATGAACACCCAGTCACATACATCAGAAATATTGGCTGATGTATACAGCAAGTCAGCTGGCAGAGTGTAGGTGAGGGAACGGGGCTAAAAAAATCAGACTGAGTCCTGCCTTTGCTCAATAAGAGCTTAAAGCTTTGATGGCTTAAATAATCTGATTTGGTTGTAATGTCTTTCTTCCAAGATTTCAGAATGGCTAAATAGCCTGTATGTGTGACTACATATAGCTTTTCCCTTCCCCAAGATCATAAAGTCCAAAATCACATGGTCTCCACTACCAAGCGCGCCCACAACATTTACCTCATAAACCAGTTCTTCCCTATGGGTGAGAATCAAGTATAAACAAGCAGACCCCTGGTTGCCTCAGCTCAACTCTTACTGGGACCCAGTGGGCAGATTAGTGGTGGTCGTAATAGGAGGGGGGAGGCTGAGGGCAAATTGGAAGCAATAGTCCGGGTCAACCTCAACCAAATGCCTGGTGGAGGAGCTCCCTTTGCAGGCCCTGCGGAACATATAGTGCTACTCCTCTGCCCTTTTTTATTTGTCTGTCCCTTTTAATTAAATTGTACCACTCAATCCTGTTATTCCAGTTGTGAAAGTTATGCTACCAGGTTTCTGTAATACCTATTAGATCATATTCCCCTTCGTTTATAAGGACGTCTAGTTAATCCTGCTTGCTTCCCATACTCTGTACATTAGTGTACAGACATTGTAATCCTTCATACGAGTATCCCAGGCTTTTAATTTTTGAATTTTCCTGTAAATTAATAGTTCCCTGCATGCATGCCATTCCCTTTAAATCTGCAGTGTTCCCATGTGCATTTATCATCATTGAACTGTGTTTAGTTATACTAGAGTTTGGTGTTTTCAGTATTTTATGATAACTAAAGATTTATGACTAAATATGACTATTTCTGTACATATGCTTCATTGATACAAAACTGGTTATCTTATTTCAACTTTCAGCTTTTCCTACGAATCAGATGGCAAACGGAGGTCCATTTGGGTACAGCAGTTTACAGTTCCATTCCCATCAAATATTACAGGTATTCACACTTTTGCTCATAGAAAACATAGACATTTATGCTTTTAAATGTGATAAATGTGCCACTGAGGGCCACTGCATTTGCTCACAAAGGTATGAATGCAGCAACGTAAAGTTTACATTTTATAGGTACTGCATATATTTCAATATATTTCAAGAGCAACCTTGGTGTAGTGGTTAAGAGCATGGGCTTCTAATCTGGTTACCCGGGTTTGATTCTGTGCTCCCCCACATGCAGCCAGCTGGGTGAACTTGGGCTCTCCATGGTGCTAATAAAACTGTTCTGACCAAGCAGTGATATCAGGGCTCTCTCAGCCTCACCCACCCCACAGGGTGTCTGTTGTGGGGAGAGGAATGGGAAGGCATGGGACTGGAAAAGAGCAAACGTTATTCCGATCTTCAAAAAAGGGAGGAAGGATGACCCGGGAAACTACAGACCAGTGAGTCTGACCTCTGTTGTGGGGAAGATAATGGAGCAGATATTAAAGGGAGCGATCTGCAAACATCTGGAGGACAATTTGGTGATCCAAGGAAGTCAGCATGGATTTGTCTCCAACAGGTCCTGCCAGACCAACCTAGTTTCCTTTTTTGACCAAGTAACAGGTTTGCTGGATCAGGGAAATTTGGTTGATGTCATTTACTTGGATTTTAGTAAAGTTTTTGACAAGGTTCCCCATGATGTTCTGATGGATAAGTTGAAGGACTGCAATCTGGATTTTCAGATCGTTAGGTGGATAGGGAATTGGTTAGAGAACCGCACTCAAAGAGTTGTTGTCAATGGTGTTTCCTCAGACTGGAGAGAGGTGAGTAGCGGGGTACCTCAGGGCTCAGGCCTCGGTCTGGTACTTTTTAACATATTTATTAATGATCTAGATGAGGGGGTGGAGGGACTACTCATCAAGTTTGCAGATGACACCAAATTGGGAAGACTGGCAAATACTCCGGAAGATAGAGACAGAGTTCAACGAGATCTGAACACAATGGAAATATGGGCAAATGAGAACAAGATGCAATTTAATAAAGATAAGTGTAAAGTTCTGCATCTGGGTCAGAAAAATGAAAAGCATGCCTACTGGATGGGGGATACGCTTCTAGGTAGCACTGTGTGTGAACGAGACCTTGGGGTACTTGTGGATTGTAAACTAAACATGAGCAGGCAGTGTGATGCAGCGGTAAAAAAGGCAAATGCCATTTTGGGCTGTATCAACAGAGCCATCACATCAAAATCACAAGATGTCATAGTCCCATTGTATACGGCACTGGTCAGACCACACCTGGAGTACTGTGTGCAGTTCTGGAGGCCTCACTTCAAGAAGGACATCGATAAAATTGAAAGGGTACAGAGGAGAGCGACGAAGATGATCTGGGGCCAAGGGACCAAGCCCTATGAAGATAGGTTGAGGGACTTGGGAATGTTCAGCCTGGAGAAAAGGAGGTTGAGAGGGGACATGATAGCCCTCTTTAAGTATTTGAAAGGTTGTCACTTGGAGGAGGGCAGGATGCTGTTTCTGCTGGCTGCAGAGGAAAGGACAGGCAGTAATGGGTTTAAACTTCAAGTACAACGATATAGGCTAGATATCAGGAAAAAGTTTTTCTCAGTCAGAGTAGTTCAGCAGTGGGATAGGCTGCCTAAGGAGGTGGTGAGCTCCCCCTCACTGGAAGTCTTCAAGCAAAGGTTGGATACACACTTTTCTTGGATGCTTTAGGATGCTTAGGGCTAATCCTGCATTGAGCAGGGGGTTGGACTAGATGGCCTGTATGGCCCCTTCCAACTCTATGATTCTATGATTCTATGATTCTAAGGCGACTGTAAGACGTTTTGAGTCTCTCTGGTAGAGAAAAGCAGCATATAAGAACCAACTCTTCTTCTTCTTCAGTAATATCAGGGCTCTCTCAGCCTCTCCTCCCTCACAGGGTGTCTGTTGTGGGGAGGGAAAAGGGAAAGTGATTGTAAGCCACTTTGAGACTCCTTCGGATAGAGAAAAATGGCAATATATGAACCAATTTGTCCTCCAATATTTCCATTTTTCACAGGAAAAAGAAAACAATTCCCTATGAATTCAGTATTTCCAGAACTTTTACATCTGTTACCCTCAGCTCATCACGAAGTCATTTCAGTCAGCATGCCAGTACAGTAATCTGTTTTTACTTGTATTTGGTCAAACAAGTTATTCATTTAGCCAACTAAAAGTTACACTTTTATTAACTCCCAAATATCATTTATTCATACTTGCAATGTATAAAGGAGGGGTGTAATTATAATTTGAGGGGGAGGGGAACATTACAAAATGCAGCAAGATTTGTGTAAGGAGACGGAATTCAAGCCAAGTGTGTGTTTATATGTGTGGTGTATACCCTGTGCACAAGAAAAGTTCTACTGCCGTGTATGTTCTAGGAAGATGGGTGAAAGGTGGGGATGCTCCAAGTTCCTGCCCTAACCACCCATTAGCCCTGCATATCATGCAGCTCCAGGAGACACCAGAGAGAGGTTTGTACCAAAGCAAGGGGCTTCCCAAGTGGCCTCTGCATTTTCAAGTCAAATATATCTACCAAGGAAGGGAAGGGCACCAATTGCATGCACTCATCAGAGGGAGGCTATAGGGACTCAACTAAAGTACATACCATAAGAAGTCAGAGAGAGAGAGAGACATACAGGCTTCAGCTAGGAACTTCTAATTGCTCCCAGGAAGGGTGACACACCACAAAGGGATGAGAAACTAGTGACGCCATGTGAAATTAGAAAAGGAGGAGCTGGACAGAACACGTTTCCTGTGTAATGTCTCATATTCAGCACCTCTCAGCTATAAAGCTGCCTGTAGCTGTTATTTTAAGGTGACCAGATTGTCCCACTTTTGGTGGGACATCTGGGGGTACCTGGCAAATTGTACTTATGTTGAAATTAAAAAAATATATATTATACTATATGTGCTTTCTATGCATTCTATGAAACTTTTTGTTGCTCCATATAGACCAAATTTTCAATTAAGAACCCCCCCCCCCCCGTCAATGGGTTCCCGCTTTACCAATGTTAAAATCTGGTCACCTTATGTTATTTCCACTATTTCTCCTAGATTTGTTGGAAAAGAATTTGAGTCCAATGGCACCTTTAACACCGATAAAGATTTATTCAAAGCGCGAGCATTTGTGTGCATGCACACTTCTTCTGAGTCTAAATTCTGATTTTAACCTTTAAGGGTCCCACCTATCTGAGGGACCACTTATCTGCTTATGCCCCGCACAGGGCCCTCTGCTCTGCGGGTATTTGCTGATTGTCCTGGTCCCCCAAGGATATCTGCCTGGCCTCAACCAGGGCTAGGGCCTTTTCGGCCTTGGCCCCAACCTGGTGGAATGAGCTCCCAGAAGAACTGAGGGCCTTGACAGAGCTCTCTGGGTTCTGCAGGGCCTGTATGATGGAGCTCTTACACCAGGCTTTTGGTTGAGGCCAGGGTGGTGACCGGAGTTTTGATCTGTAGATGCCCCTCCCCCATTTCTAACTTTTAACGATCAAGTCCCCTTGGTCATCTCGCCTTGGGTCCTCAGCTGGGTCCATTGGCTGGAACAGTGAGGCTGGGTGTAGTTGGGTTTAGATTTTAATTTAGCCACCATCTGTTGCTGTTGTTGTATATGTTGTATGGGGTTTTATGGGGATTTTTTTATATAATAATTTTACTGTGAACCTCCACAATATGACCATCATGAGTGGTGTTATACAAACAGAAATATAAATAAAATTAAATCAATAAAGGTACCATTGGACTCAAATTCTGTTGTGCTACTTCAGAGCAGCATGGCTATCAAACTGAATCTATCTAGTTGGAAATAAGTAAGGATTGTGCATGTCTGGAGGCCTCACTTCAAAAAAGATGTGGGGAATTGAGTGGGTTTAGTGAAGTGCGATGAGCATGATTCAGGGCCTGGGGACCAAGCCTCCTGAGGAAAGGATGAGGGACTTGGGAATGTTCAGCCTGGAGAAGAGGAGGTGGAGAGGGGACAGGATTGCTGTCTTTAAGTATCTGAAAGGTTGTCAGAGGAGTGCAGGGAAAGAGGTTCCTCTTGGCAGCAGAAGACAGTATTAGGAAAAAAAATTCACAGAGCAGTTCAGAAGTGGAATTGACTGCCTAAGGAGGTGGTGAGCTCCCTCTCCCTGGCGATCTTTAAGCAGTGGCTGGACAGTTATTTATCAAGGTTGCTCGAGGCTGATCCTGCGTTGAGCAAGGGTTTGGACTAGATGGCCTGTATGGCCCCTTCCCATTCTGATTCTATGATACAAAAAATTCCAGATTGGTTCAGGGCAGCCCTTGAACTGAGTCAGAATTTCCCTGAACTGAGCTGGCCAGTGCAGATACCCTTCTCCCAGCTGCAGTTTGCCACAGGCAGGAGAAAACAGGGGTTACCCAGGAAGGGTTAAATGGCTGGCAGTCATTTAACTTGTCCATTTCACTTCTCCTCCAATGTACTCCTAGTCATTTAAACCTAACAGCTGATGGTTTAAATGGTTGGCAGCCATTTCCATCTAACAGCAGAGTGGATACACAGGTCAGCTGTTAGGCTAAATGGCTACAAGCCATTTCACTGGTCCATTTCAATTCCCGATTGGAAGTGAAACGGATGGGTTAAATGGCTCATAGTCATTAGAGCTAACAGCTGCCAGACCATGTTGTTAAGTTTAAATGTCTGGCAGCCATTTCACTGATTGATTTTGCTCCCCACCCCACCCCTTTTCTTTCCCCATGGCCGTTGCCTTTTTTGCTTCCAGATGAAACTGCTCTTTGTTTACCAGTCCCAATGTCCCCTCATCCTCTGCTCTCCAGATGCTTTCCCATCTTTCCTAAAGCTGCTTTGCTGGCATCTTTTCTGGGGGTAAGTCCCCTCAACCTGGCATGCCCAGCGTGTTGCATTCCATGTAGATGAGCTGTTGCATAGTTTGTACATATTTGCTTTTTTCTTTGCCCTCTTCTACCACCTTTCTTAAAAAAAAAAAAAAGCTCACGTTGTTCATTGTGAATCCATACAAATATGCAGGCACGTTTTATCCTAACTACCAATAACAAACCGAGAGGGAGATGCAAGGTGGACTGAGCACAGCAGGAATGCACAGCCTAACCTCTCTTGTGGATGCCCTGTTGCCCCTGTGGTTACAAGCAGCACAGAAAACCATCCCCGCCTGGACAGAGGCAGGGTGGTGAAGCTGTTGGTCTGCAGAACAATGTCTGAATCCTTCACCCTGCCAGGGAAGCTTGCTGGGAGACCCAGGGCCTGGCACAAGACACTCAGGTGTCAGCATTCAGAGCCAGTGAGGTCGAGAGCAGCGGACGCTAATCTGGAGAGCTGGGTTCGATTCCTGTTCTCCACAAGACCTTGGAATAGTGAGCTTTCTTAGAGCTGGCCGAGCAGTCTTGTTAGAGCTCACCCACTTCACAGGGTGTCTGTTAAAGGGTAGGGAAGGGGAAGGGGAAGCCACTTTGGGACTCCCTCAGACTGTGAAAAGTGGGGTACCAAAAGCAGCTCTTCTTTCTTTCTTTCTTTCTTTCTTTCTTTCTTTCTTTCTTTCTTTCTTTCTTTCTTTCTTTCTTTCTTTCTTATGCCGCCATCCCCGTGATCCGAACCCCTGTGGCCGTCCTCTCGGAGCAAACCCGAGTCAGCCCTGCGGAGATCTCCGGGATGCGGGAGACCCGAGGAAGGCAGGGAGGCAGGGAGGGAGGGAGGGAGGAGGCGGGCGGGCCAGGGAGGCCCCGGGGCGCCTCTTGCTCAGGCTGCCAGCGAGCGCGGCAGGGACCCCCGTCCTCCTCCTCCTGCTGCTGCTGCTGCCTGGCGGGCCCCGGGGGCCACTCTGGCGCCCCACATTCTGCAGGGGAGGCCCCCCCCCACCCCCCCACCCCCCACCGGGCAGGGCAGCAAGGGGGGCGAGTCCTCCTCGGCCTCCCCCCCCCGGCCGCCCCCCCGGCCCCCTCAGGCGCTACCGGCCGCGGGGGGGGGAGGGGGGAGGGGAGAGGGGAGGCGTGGCCCCCCCCGGGCGCGCACCCACCTGGTCCCGGGCGGCCGGCGCCTGGCTGCGTCCTTCCGTCGGTGCGGCCGTCCCGGGGGGCTCCGCTGGGGCTGCGTGGGCCGGGCCCCTCCCCTCCCCTCCCCTCCCTCCGCGGGAATCCTCCCCGTCCTCCGCGGCATGCGGCGCGGAATGCCAGGAATGCCGGCCGGCCGGTCCCGCCGCTTCTCCGCGGCCTCCTGCTGCTCCTCCTGCTGCTGCTGCTGCTGCTGCTGCTCCCTCGAGAGGGCGGGCGGAGGAGCCTCCTCGGCGGCGGGGAGGGCGGAAAGGCCGGGCAGCCGCCCCCCTGCTGGCCCCGCGCCCCTCCCGCCACCGCGATGCCCCCCCCCCCCCGGGCCGAAGGCGACCTGGAATCCAGAAAAGCGCAGATGCAGCGGGGGGGGGGGGGCGGCAGCAGCAGAGGCCCCCACGGCCGCCAGGAGCCCCGGGGCTGCTTTGGCCCAGCTTTTCTAACAGGCCCCAAAACAAGATCTGTGTTTCTGGGCACAGGTGTGTGCCGGCCCATTCTCTCCACCTGCGACCTCCGAAAAGCTGACATTCTCAGAGCTCCTCCGATAAGGGAAGGAATGAGTCCTGGGTCCGCTGCTGTGAGGTCGGTCTACCAGGATGCCCCAGCGTAAGAATCCCTGGTCCCGGTTGCACACCGACTTTGCCGGCCCCTTCCAGGGACACAGGTGCCTGCTTATCAGGGACTCATTTTCCAAGTGGTTGCAGGTCATTCCCAGGTCAGCCATGATATCCACCATGGGCATCAGGTTCCTGCAGTGCCCCTGCACAACCCAAGGTCTGCCACACACAATCATCTTGGGCAAAGGGGCACAATTCATGGTGGCAGAATTCAGGGTATTCCTGGAGGAGCGCCAGATACACCTAATCACCTCTGCTCCATTCCACCCTTCAACGAACGAACGGGCAGGCCAATCACATGGTCTACAATAGCAATCCCCACATGTGGTCCTTAGATTAATTGGAGGTGGGCCGCGAAGGACGCCTTCTCCCCCCCCCCCAGCCCTTTACAACACACTTTGGGTGTCCTTGTCTCCCATCACTCCCAGATGGGACTACCTCGTTGCAGAGAAACAACCTCAGGGTTCCCATTGATTTGTCATTGTCATGAGTTAAAATTTCCATGAAAATAAAATGTTTCTTATGTTCATTGTTGTGGCGTGTCTGTATCTTATTTTGAAGGGATGTTTAAACATTACCATAGCAATCAGAGAGCGTTAGGGCAGTGGTTGAGAGCAGAGGAGTAAACTACCCCCCCCCACCGGGCCTCAGTAAAAGGCGTTGAGTGGTCCCCGGTGATAAAAAGGTTGGGGACCACTGGTCTACAAGACCAAAAAGGCAGTCTCCAAGCTGACGCAGGGAGACAGGCAGAATGCCTGAGTCACTTCCTGGCTTGCCAACATGCAATTTCATCATCAGCCATGGGTAAGAGGCCACGGAACTGTTGATGGGCAGGAGACTCTGCACCCTACCTGTTAGCACCTGGACCATGATGCAACCCAATGAGCTCGCCAAGAGGTCTCCACCGTACTCTGCACCTTTGTCCCAGATGACCCACTCCATGTCTGGAACTACAGCGACGGCCCCAACTGGATGCCAGCCACTGTCACACAGGCAACTGGACCCATTTCCTACAATGTCCAAGCCCCTGACAGTCACCTTTTCCACCAGCAAATCGAGCAAAGACACTGCTGCAACTGTGGACCAGGTGCACCACAGACTGATTAGATACCAGCTGTGAGGCATTTGCAAACCATTTTGCAGATAAGAACTTGACATTCCGCCATAACTCATTGAATGCTTGCCTACCCTTATCCCTGAACTGGGAACTCGAACTGGTGCAGAATGCGCCAGTCAGGATTCTTACGGGAACAACTTGGAGGAGCCATATTCGGCCCGCACTCCAACAGCTACACTGGTTGCCTGTTGACTACCGGATCAGGTCAAGCTTAAGGTTCTGGTAATTAACTTCAAGGCCATATGTGGTCTGGGCCCTGAGTATCTGAAACCGCCTCTCCACCTATGGCTCCCAAAGAGCTTTACACACCTCCAACACCAATAACTGGTGATCCCTGGCTCCAGGGAAACGCACCTGAAAATGACGAGCCACGGCTTTCTCAGTCTTGGCTCCCACATGGGGGAATGAACTCCCAGTGGATATCACGGGCCTGCCAGAGCTAAAACAATTCTGCAAGACCTGAAAAAAGGAGCTCATTCACCAGGCATTCAGGCAAAACAAGTGAACTAGCACCTAACCACCAACCAGAAGCCCCATAATCTGAACTAACAGAAAACCTGACCACAGTGCAGATAGACCAAACTGTTGTTTGTTATTATCATAGAATCATAGAATCATAGAGTTGGAAGGGGCCATACAGGCCATCTAGTCCAACCCCCTGCTCAACGCAGGATCAGCCCTAAGCATCCTAAAGCATCCAAGAAAAGTGTGTATCCAACCTTTGCTTGAAGACTTCCAGTGAGGGGGAGCTCACCACCTCCTTAGGCAGCCTATTCCACTGCTGAACTACTCTGACTGTGAAAAAATTTTCCCTGATATCTAGCCTATATCGTTGTACTTGAAGTTTAAACCCATTACTGCGTGTCCTCTCCTCTGCAGCCATCAGAAACAGCATCCTGCCCTCCTCCAAGTGACAACCTTTCAAATACTTAAAGAGGGCTATCATGTCCCCTCTCAGCCTCCTTTTCTCCAGGCGGAACATTCCCAAGTCCCTCAACCTATCTTCATAGGGCTTGGTCCCTTGGCCCCAGATAATCTTCGTCACTCTCCTCTGTACCCTTTCAATTTTATCTACGTCCTTCTTGAAGTGAGGCCTCCAGAACTGCAGACAGTACTCCAGGTGTGGTCTGACCAGTGCCATATACAATGGGACTATGACATCTTGTGATTTTGATGTGATGCCTCTGCTGATACAGCCCAAAATGGCATTTGCCTTTTTTATCCGCTGCATCACACTGCCTGCTCATGTTTAGTTTACAATCCACAAGTACCCCAAGGTCTCGTTCACACACAGTGTTACCTAGAAGCGTATCCCCCATCCAGTAGGCATGCTTTTCATTTTTCTGACCAAGACGCAGAACTTTACACTTATCTTTATTAAATTGAATCTTGTTCTCATTTGCCCATTTTTCCATTGTGTTCAGATCTCGTTGAACTCTGTCTCTATCTTCCAGAGTATTTGCCAGTCCTCCCAATTTGGTGTCATCTGCAAACCTGATGAGTAGTCCCTCCACCCCTTCATCTAGATCATGAATAAATATGTTAAAAAGTACCGGACCGAGGCCTGAGCCCTGAGGTACCCCGCTACTCATCTCTCTCCAGTCTGAGGAAACACCATTGACAACAACCCTTTGAGTGCGGTTCTCTACTCAATCCCCTATCCATCTAACTATCTGAAAATCCAGATTGCAGTCCTTCAGTTTATCCATCAGAACATCATGGGGAACCTTATCAAAAGCTTTATTAAAATTCAAGTAAACGACATCAACCGAATTTCCACGATCCAGCAAACCTGTTACTTGGTCAAAAAAGGAAACCAGGTTGGTCTGACAGGACCTGTTTGAACCAAATCCATGCTCACTTCCTTGGATCACCAAATCGTCCTCCAGATGTTTGCAGATCGCTCCCTTTAATATCTGCTCCATTATCTTCCCCACAACAGAGGTCAGACTCAATGGTCTGTAGTTTCCTGGGTCATCCTTCCTCCCTTTTTTGAAGATCGGAATAACGTTTGCTCTCTTCCAGTCCTCCAGGACATCTCCGGTCCTTAAAGAGGTCCCAAAGACGATGGCAAGGGTTCTGCAAGTTCTCTGGAAAGTTCTTTGAGCACTCTCGGGTGCATTTCATCTGGCCTGGGGGATTTGAACTCATCCAGTGCAGCTAAATGCCTCTCGACAACCTCTCTATCCATGTCAACCTGCTACCCAGACACTATCTCTTGGCTACTGCCATCTCTAGATGTGCCTAAACCCTTTGACCTGTGGGGGAAAAAACAGATGTAAAATAGCCTTTCTGCTTTCTCTGCATCTTCCGTTAGAGTTTGTCCATCTGCACCCAACAGTGGGCCTATTGCCTCCTTTACGTTTGCTCCTCATGTAACTGAAAAATCCTTTCTTGTTACAATGGGCTTCCCTGGCCAATCCTAGCTCACTCTCAGCTTTGGCCTTTCTGATGATTGATCTACAGTGCCTAGTAACCTGTAGGTATTCCGACCTTCAAAAAAGGGAGGAAGGATGTCATAGTCCCATTGTATACGGCACTGGTCAGACCACACCTGGAGTACTGTGTGCAGTTCTGGAGGCCTCCCTTCAAGAAGGACGTAGATAAAATTGAAAAGGGTATAGAGGAGAGCGGCGAAGATGATCTGGGGCCAAGGGACCAAGCCCTATGAAGATAGGTTGAGGGACTTGGAAATGTTCAGCCTGGAGAAAAGGAGGTTGAGAGGGGACATGATAGCCCTCTTTAAGTATTTGAAAGGTTGTCACGTGGAGGAGGGCAGGATGCTGTTTCTGCTGGCTGCAGAGGAGAGGACATGCAGTAATGGGTTTAAACTTCAAGTACAACGATATAGGCTAGATATCAGGAAAAAGTTTTTCACAGTCAGAGTAGTTCAGCAGTGGAATAGGCTGCCTAAGGAGGTGGTGAGCTCCCCCTCACTGGCAGTCTTCAAGCAAAGGTTGGATACACACTTTTCTTGGATGCTTTAGGATGCTTAGGGCTGATCCTGCGTTGAGCAGGGGGTTGGACTAGATGGCCTGTATGGCCCAACTCTGATTCTGTGATTCTGTGAATCATGCCTCAGAGTTGGCAGGAGGCGGCAGGGAGGCACGTGCTGGTGGCCTCCATGTCAGGCGGGCGGAGGGAGGGACGGCCTAGTGGCTGGTGTGCCCCTCGGTCCATAAGAAGGGGAAGGTGGCTGTGGGGGTATTGGGGGTGGTGGGCGCCTCCCCTCAGAGAAGATACAGGATAGGTTCCCAAAGCCGAAGTGCCCCTATGCGCCCCTGGCAGCTCACTCATCTCAGGAGCGGTGTCTTGAGGGGCCAGAGAGTGCAAAGAAGTGGCAGAATTGTGGGAAGACAGTTAGGGGTGGGAGTGGTAATCTGCTTGGGCAGCCATTGGGTTGGACGGCCACTCAGAGGTGTACGGCACTAATGACGGGACCTGATTGGCCCGAACCCCTCCCGTGACCCCGTTTCTTTAGGCCCTCGTGGTGACGGATGAGATTATCTACAATATGCTGTTGCTTTTATTCTGCTTCAGTGTACAGATAGATCATCACACTAATTCCTGAGGATCCATGATATTGGTGGTGCCGTCTGTCATGATTTGGTTTGGGTGCATTTGGTTTGGCCCCACACAGAGTCCGAGGAGCCACGAGAATCCGGTGCTGCTTCACGTGTTTGAGCCACGGCGCAGCCCCAAGGCAGCCGATCCCTTCTCTCTTTGTGGATCCCCCTGGCTACGGACATGCTCCGGGATCTGAGGGTGACTTAGAGGCGGCTCCGTCTCAGTATCGCGGTGGATCTGGGTGGCTTGGCCCACCTGCGCCCGGTGCCCGGAGGAAGGCCTCCCTGCCAGCGGGGGGGGGGGCGGGGGGGGGGGAGCGCAGGCCCAGGCCCTGCTCAGGTCGGGCGGGCGAGGGCGCGGCCTCTCGGCTTGGGGGCGGGGCGTGGTTCCCCGGGCGACGGGAGGGGAGGGGCGGGGGCGGGGAGGCGCGCCGCCCATAGGCTGCCGGGTCGTCAAGGGGCGAGGGGCGCCCGCAGGACGTCGGCGCGGGCCCGGCGGGAAGGAAGGAAGGAAGGAAGGAAGGAAGGAAGGGCGGGCCGGGGCCTCCCCCCCCCCCCCCCCGCCTCTCTCTCTCTCTCTCTCTCCCGCCTCCGCCGAGATGCCGCTTCCGCCGCGGGGGGGCCGCTGAGCTGGCCGCCAAGCCCGTCGCGCGGGGGGGGCCCGATGGTGCGTGCGTGCGTGCGTCCCTGGGGCGGGGAGGGGGCGGGGGCGGGGAGGCCTCTCCCCCCCCCACGGGGCCCGCACTCCGCCGCCTGCCGCCTGGCTCGACCGGGCTCCCCAACGCGGAGGCCGCCCGCAGGCCCGAGCCGCCGCTGCCCGGGGCGCATCCGGGGGGAGGGGGGTGGGCACGCCGCCCTGGCTCCAGCCGCCCCGCCCCCCCCCGCGCCCCTCGGCTGGCCTTTCAGCCCCCCCGCCCCCTCGTGACCCGCCTCCCGTGGCCGCCGCGGGGAGGGAGGGAGGGAGGGAGGGCGGGCAGGCGTGTCCGTGGGGCCCGGGGAGCCTGCCGCCCCTGAGGCCCAGGAGAGCGGCGCCTGCGGCTCCCCCTGCCGGCCAGCCGGAGGGCTTGGCTCCGTCGCTCCCTCTCCCGAAGGTGCGGCTGGCGGCGGAGGGCGTGCCCGGCCCCTGACGCCCCGGGAGGGCTCTCCAGGCAAGAGGTCGCCCCCCGGGCGTGCCTTGCAGCTTCCCCGTGCAAACACTCGCCGGCGCTGACCCCGCTTCGCTCCCCAGAAAGCCCTTGCGGTGGGTGGGTTTGGCCTCACCGGTGGTTCTTAGGATGCATTTTTACCGTGGGGGAATCGCGAGGGCAGTTCCTAGCTGTGTCGTCACACGAAAGATGCTCCAGTTCTCGTTTCCCTTCACACCACCTTCAGCTCTCCTTGCAAGTTTTGGAAAGGACCAAGCAGTCCTGCGGGAGCTCTTGCAGCCCAGCCACCATGTGGTGGGGGCAATAGAGATCTAGATCCCCACATGCCCATTGGGCTGCAAGAACTCACAGAGGAATGCTGGCCCTGCCGCTGGAAGTCTTTAAGAGGAGATGCCAACAATTGAGCAGGGCCTTTTAACATGGGAGATGTACTAAAAACATTTAATTCCAGTGCTGTATCAGTTGCCCTGGTTGCCTCTTGACTTCCAGGGCCAAGTTCAAAGCTCTGGCTCACCCATGCAGTCATCTCCTGGTACACCACCATGCACAAGCCGTCTCTAAGTGCCCACTCTTAGAATTCCCCAGATGAGCATAATTAGGTCACCAACCCCCCCCCCCCCAAACAGTATTTTTCTTTTGTTCAGGTATATAATATCTGTATTTCTCAAAATTCCTGAATCTCTATACTGATATGATATTCAGTAAATATTTGGGATTCCTGAATTTTGTTAGTTCTATTATACCCAGTGGCCAAACTATGGCTCTTCAGATGTCCATGGACTACAGTTCCCATGAGCTCCCAGAGGAGATCAGGACCCTAACGGAACTCAGACAATTCCGCAGAGCCTGTAAAAGGAAGCTCTTCCACCAGGCATTGGGTTGAGGTTGACCAAAATTAACATCCACCTGCCCCAGCCCTCCTTTCCATGAACCCATGAAAGTTTGAACTGACCAACCTGGGGTATGTTATTCTGTTTGAATTGTTATCCTCTCTGTTTATTGCTACCATTATTGTTATCCATTCGTTATAGCTATTGAGTCTGATGTACTGTTCTTGTTCCCTACGTTTCATGTGAACCTCCCTGAGCCTCAGGGGCTTATAGGAATTGTAGTCCATGGAAATCTGGAGAGTCACAATTTGGACACCCTACCCTATGGGGACCATTATAGTTAATGGTCCCCAAAGGGTTCAATGTAACATCAGTTTAGAGTTCTGTGGGGGCTGCCCCCAGTGTATCTGAGGCCTCTCTGCCTATGCCCCCCAGAGAGCTCTATGCTCAACTAATTCCAACATGCTGGTGATTCCTGGCCACAAGGAAGCACACTGGGCCTCAACCAGGGGCAGGACTTTCTCTGTCCTGGCCCCCACTGGGTTAAATGAGCTGCCAGGGGAAATCAGGGCCTTGCTGGAGCTAGCACCATTCTGCAGGGCCTGCAAAACAGAGCTCTTCCACTAAGGTTTTGGTGGGGTCCAATGAATCTACTGGGCTTCCAGAACCCCACCACAACAGGTATGCCCACTAGATACATCACAAGTCATCATCAGTCCTGGCAATAAATACATCATGGCTTTATGGTTAACAGTTTGAATGGTTATAATATTGTTACAAGTTACTGAATTCAGTTTCTTAATTTCCAGAGTATTGTACCCCCCATTATGAATCTATGCAGTAAACCAGCGGTCCGCAACCTTCCGGCTGCTGTGGACCCTGCTGCTGAGTAAGGGGAGAGGGCGGCCCGGGGCCCCACAGCCCCAGTGCAAACGCGCATGCCGGCGGCCGCAGCTTCCTCTCCCTGCCCCTCCAGGCCGCCAGCAAATCGGCTGCTGAAGCGGCCGATTAGCTTGCGGCCCGGCAAGCTTCTCTCCCCCCCCTCCCGAAGTGAGAAACTTGCTGGGCCGCGAGCTAATCAGCCGCTTCAGCAGCCGATTTGCTTGTGGCCTGACGAGCTTCTCGCTGCGGGGGGGTGGGGGTGGGAAGAGGGAGCCGCAGCCCGGCGCCGGGCCAGAGCCCGGGGGTTGGGGACCACTGCTGTAAACCACCCCGAGCCACAAGAGAGGGCAGTATAAAAATGTAATAAATAAATCTGCAGCATAGCTGCTGGTGTTCTCCTCAACCCCAAGTTTCAAAATGATTGTGCCAGGTGGTCCAATTTTATGGGGCCCCCAAAAAGTTGCTTCCTTCCTCTGTTGTTTTAAGTGGATGTGGGGGGAGAACATTTAAAGGGTTCTTTTAAATTTGAAGGGAATATGGTTCCTTTGCAAGTGGCAGTTTCACTCCAAATTTGTTTAAAGGGCTGGTGATCCCTTAAATTGGGGGTCGTCAACCCCAGGTCTGCGGCCCAGTACTGGGCTGCGAAGGCCTCGGTAGTGGGCCGCCGGCAACCATGCCTGCCAGGAAAAGGAACTTGACAGTGGATTGTGTTTTTGAAAGGTGACTCTTTGGAATATGTAATTTGTGCAGAAGAAAAGTTCCTGCTAAGGGATAGATTTATGCTTTTGTAATGTAGGTGTATTTTAGGTGATGTAGTCCTGCTTGCCATTCCCTTGGCCTTTAAAAAAGTTTATATTTGCCTTTCTCTATTCTATGGTATAGGTAAGGCCTATGCAGGAACTTTGAATCTGATCCTGCATTGAGCAGGGAGTTGGGCTAGTTGGATTAGATGGCCTGTATGGCCCCTTCCAAAGCTGTGATTCTATGATTGTATTCTAATTCTTTTTAAGAGCCTCTTGTGGCGCAGAGTAGTAAGGCAGCAGACATGCAGTCTGAAAGCTCTGCCCATGAGGCTGGGAATTCAATCCCAGCAGCTGGCTCAAGGTTGACTCAGCCTTCCATCCTTCCGAGGTCGGTAAAATGAGTACCCAGATTGCTGGGGGGTAAATGGTAATGATTGGGGAAGGCACTGGCAAACCACCCCATATTGAGTCTGCCATGAAAACGCTGGAGGGCGTTACCCCAAGGGTCAGACATGACTTTGTGCTTGCACAGGGGATACCTTTACCTTTACTTTATGGCCACTTCCAACTCTGTGATTCTATGATTGTATTCTACTTCTTTTTAACATGGAAAATATTTAAAATGTTTAAAACTGCAGACAAGTATGTTAATAGAATTATACTCATAATTTGTACTTACTATTTCAGGAAATGCTTCAAGGTGGTGATGAATTCTCTCAAAATGTTGGAAGTCTCCTTGAAGAAATGGATACAACTGACACCCAGTGGGGATGGTTTTACTTGGCTGAATGTGGGAAGTGGCATATGTTTGAGGTATTCATTTAAATATGTAAATAGAATGTTCCAGTCAACATTTTGTTATCTCATCCTTACCATTTATCATTATTCCCAGTTTGCAGGTGGGCAAGTGAGGCTAAAAACAGTGGCCAGCCCAGTCTGTAACTGGATGTATGCTCCAAAGGGAGCAATATCAAGCCCGAGGTCTCTGATAGATAGGACCGGACTGGCCATGATATAGGACTGGAATGGAATCCCTTTTTCCTAGGGCCATTAAGCTTTTCTTCATAGGTTGTGAGCATGCATGTGAATAGTTACATGGTTACAGGGTTTTAAGTATGTAGAAGTCTGTGGTAGATATGAGGCATTTCCCTAACCACAGTTTTTCAGTCAGGCCTTCCAGCAAAGCAATGTTAACACAGTACGGGGCTTCCAGGTGTGTTCTCAGCTTGGATCAACAGGCAACTCAAGCACATATACAATTCAGGCCAGAAACCTGGTGAACCATATACCGCTTGTAGGGGCTTGATACAATGATTGCAAGAAAACATTCAACTCCACATTATTTGTGTTGGATTATTTATTTATTCATTCGCTTGCTTGCTATCCAGCCACCACTGACTGATGGTGACCCCTCATGGGGCTTTCGAGCAGGAGATGTCCAGAGGTAGTATGTGATCATAGCAACCTTGGACTTCCATCTTCCATCTACATACCAGCCAGGGCTGGGCTTGCTGAGCTTCCCACATCAGACAAGATGGGCCTAGACTTGGCCCACAAGTCAAGGCTGCAGAGGCTGACAAATCTAATTGAGCTTTTGAGCAAGACATCTGTTAATCAGGGGCAGTTTTTTTAGAGTCCTATAATGCTGCTGCTCCCTCCCCTCCTTTTTGCAGTTCACCCTCTTCTTCCCCTGGCAGTTGTTTCGTGTTAGTTCCACTTTAGTTTCTGTGCCCCTGTTCTTTTGTTTTGTCCATGTTGCGTCAGTTCTTAACACACAAATACAGAGTGGAATAGATTACACAAACGGTTTAATCACATTTAAATTGGATAATGTCATAGCAGGGATGGGTTTTCTTTGTAGCCGAGGTTAGGGAAGAAGTTGGTGCAGAATATATGTAGCAGAACTGCACATGAGCTCACCTCCACTCTCAAGAAGGGGCATTGAACGGGCATCTGTGTCTCTTTCCATACCACTGCTGTCCTTCCCTACAAGGTTTTTGGAAGAAGTGTTGTGATCAAGTATGTGTAGTGTACCAAAATGTTATTTATGGGATAAGTATTAAGTCCCCAGTACAAAACCTTTCCAAATATGCTGTCTGTTTATTTTGAAGACTGGTTCCAATACTCACTGTTCAGTGAGTACAGAAGATATTGAAAGGAGCTTCAGAATGAATCCACAGGACTCTGTTTGCTTCACAACTGCAAAATTTACCTACAGATTAGACTTTTCAGGTATATGTCTATTTATTTATATCTTTACAGGTTTTTGTGGCAAACCTAGTTGTGGGAGGTTGTCAGCAACCTGCGTTGAGGGGCTAAGCCAAAACTGGCATAATTAGGAGAATGCTATGGGAGAATGCTATGGCTGATGACAAGGCGCATAAGTCTTCTGTTGCAGCAAACAGAATGACTTCTGTCCTTCTTTTCTTTACTTGAAAAAGGAATTCCCGCATCACACAGGAGAGAGCACAAAAGTTTGTTTGCTTTTGCCTTTCCCCCTGGAAAAGAGTTAAACATTGCTTATTTATTTATACACAGCTTTGTTGTTTCCCAGTGAGGACTGAAGCAGTTGACAGAATCATTCTCCCCCTTTGCCATTTTATCTTTCCAGCCAACCAGGTTTCATGTTTTTGTGGGCTGTGGCCAACAGACCTCCTTTCCCCCTTTGCTCTCCACATCCTCTTCCATTTGGCTCCTCCCCTTTCTCTTTGTTAACCATACCCTTGTTAGAGATGGGATAGCCTGTCTCTTCTTTTGGGGTAATATCCCAGCACTCACCAGATGCAGGACGTTCCACCTTCTTCCTTTAGTGTAGCAGAATCTGTGGTTTCTTCAAGGTGGATGATGAATACAGCACACATATTTACAACTGAGAAAGCTGAAGTTGAGCTTAATAATTATTTACATGTAGAATTCTTCAAGTTAACCTTATGACCATAAAGGAATCACCACAGGAGAAAGGCAGAGTATAGTTAAGAATAGTTAAACTCTACACACACAAACACACACACACAGAGGGGAGGGGCTGATTCTGGAGCAGAGCCTGCAGACCCCCCTCCTTCCTGGAATCATAGAGACTCAAAGTAGGCTACAGAGATTTCCCTACAACTCTTTTCCCTTTGAAGTTATTATTCTGATAAAGAGAAATCTTCCACACTTTTGCTTTCTTGATTTAATTGAAAATCTCAGAAAATCATCCCTCTGGATTCATCCAAAATGTAAGAGCTTGGCTTTCAGTGGGAAACTGTTTGAATGTATTACACAAGGTACAATTAATGTGGAAGAAGAGCTCAAGGGTGTTGAGTACAGTTTGTTTACAATGCCACAGAAACCAGCCTAGGCCCTTCTGTCCCATCATCACTGCCATTCTGATGCAGAAGACATGTACTCCTGTGGAGTAATTCCCACCATTCTTTATTATAATGTCGGCTGTTATTTTTTGTTGTAAACTTGTCTGCCCTTCTAAGTATTAGTCTCTCTGTTCCTGTTTCTGTCGTATCTCTCACACCCTGAGCAACACGCCAGCGGCAGAGCCTGGCATCCTCATAGAGACAGCGTGGTGCTCTGCCCTGCTTGCACGGGAACTCTTAAATCCTTTTCTGCTCCTTCCTTTGTCATGGCTGGCACATGTTTGTGAAAGCGTCCACAGCTCTGAGCAACCAAAGTAGCACCTAGTACAGGTGAGGTAGACATGAGTGACAGGAGGGTGGGAAGGGGGAATTGGTGACCACTGCCAGTTTAGTCTGGATCCAAAGCATAAAAAATCACATAACATGAATCACATAACATGCCATCAGAAATCCACTGTGCTTCCCACTACAAGAATCTTCATTTCTAGAATACGCAGCATGAAGGCCAAATGATCTAAAGGACTATGCAGAAAAAGGACTATCCAGTTCACCAGAAAAAGGCAAGGAGATGTTTCAGGTCACGAATATTGAGACCTGTTCTGGCCCTTATTCCTGTAGCTGCTGTGACCAAGGGAAAAACACTGAAATCACAAAGGCTAGCAGGAATCTTAGGCATTAAGCGGGATTCACAGTAGGATGAGAGCAAAGGAATTTTTCAGTCATCGTATTAAGAATTTTGAATCAGATTTAAGTGATTCATGAGGTACAAGGTCAAAACCAAATCGGGTGGTTTTGGCTCTGGTGACTGGCCCAGGTTTGCCCAGCAAACATTCATGGTAGGGCAGGGATTCAAACTCGGGTCTCTCAGATCCCAGTTGATGCTTTCACGGTGCTCCTCAGCACTGGTGAAGGTGGAAGTGGATAGGAGAGAAAAGAGAAGAATACGGGGCAGAAATGTGTCTGTGTTAGTGTTTGTGATGAGGCTGAGCGACGGCATGGCTGGAAGACAGGCCAGGACCCCTGGGCATGAGGCCGGCACATGCTCTCTGAAGGAAAGGGACCAGGTGTGTTCCTTTAAGGAAGGGCAAAGTGCTGTCATCAGTGGGGACAATGAGGTGGTCAACTGGCATGCAGTGGTTTTCATAGTGGTTCTTAATTTTTTTCCAGTCCTTTATGGCAGCATTTAAATTCAAAGAGATCAGTGCAATTTAGCTTTAGTGAACAGACATTTGGCATAGTGTGGGGGCTACCGTTCTTGGGTGGTACAGCTCTGGCACGTTGTGCTTGGCAAAGTGTGGTCCTTGATTAACTTTGGTTTGATACACAGGGATGAAACAGACTAACCTGACAACAGGAAAACAACGTCCCATAAAGCGAGCTCCATTTTCTATCACTGCTTTCAGGTAGAGTGAATTCAGCTTTCCTTGTTCTGCAAAGTTATCTCTGTAGAGCCCTCCCATGATAACGTCGGGGGCAGTTTTCCCCTCTTAGCACATCTGTTGAAGTGCAAAAGAAAGCAGCCTGGCAAAACTAGACCACAGTTAGGCATGGCAAGTTCATGCTTTCTGTAGGACCAGATCCAGATGCAGAAATTTTGCAATACCTTAATACAATTTCTAAAGTACCTAAAAAGGCAAAATATTTATCTGCTGTTTTGCACCACTGAAAAAGAGTGCTGTTTAAACAGATTAATTCATTTATTCCAGTATATGCTTTTGTGAGCCATAGCTCACCTCATCAGATCATAAGCTCTGCTGAAAAGCTTTTGCCGAAATAAACACACACAAAGCTGCCTTGTACTGAATTGGATTGTTTGTCCATCAAGGACAGTAATTGTCCAGGAATGAGGGCCTAAGGGTCCTGGTGGCTACCAGGCTTCCTGGGCTGGAATGCCCTAGTCCACACCAACCCCTGAGCAGACGGGAGCCCACCTGTCTGCTGCCAGTGCTCTGCCATTAACCCCCAGGGAGCCAGTGCTGGGGCTGCTGCCACCACCACTGCCAATGTCACCTTGGCTGCCCCCACCAGCAACACCCGGAGCCCAGCTGAAACCGGTGCAGCACAAGCTGGCACTTCTGTGGCTGCCTGGCAGCTACTTGCTGCGAGCCCACCCCCACAGCAGAGCCCAGCCTGGGACATAGGGCAGTTCCAGGGACGGGGCAGAGGACAGGAAGGAGGAGATCCAGTCTTCCCTGTCCCACACCAAGGGGTGAGCTCACAAGGGAGGAGGAAGGGAAAATAGCCCCAGCCCCTGCTCCCCGGGGAACAGTTAAGTAAAAGGACTGAGCCATGGGGAGGACTCCGTTGGAAATTCCTCCGCCTGGACAAGCTCGACCCCCTCGGAAGAGTCCTTGGCAGCCCCCTAAGGGGTACAGGAAGCCTACAGACTTGGTTGGGGACAGGAAGGGAGTGGGGAGGTGAAGGGTAGAAAGGGGGCTCTGTCAGGGAGGAGAACCTCGCTCAGGCAGGAGGCTTTGGAAAAGTATTGCTAAACCTACCAGTCCCTATTCTGAAACTTCTGGAGCAACCCCACGAGGAATGGCAAGATGGTGGAAGGTGGTGTCGTCCCCGTCCTCCCCCAGGCAGGGCCAATAAGCGTGACATTAACGTCTGCTCAGACTGACAGCCTCTCTCCTAAGGGTCTGGCAGAGATTGTTCACATTACCCACTGCCTGGTCCCTTTAAGTGGAGATGCTGCGGCCTGAATGAGGCTTTCTCACAAAGTCACAGCCCCTGATTCTTTAATAGACTGTTTAATGTTGCTGCAGAAGAGTAACATGGCCTCCCCTCTGGAGGATTACCACTGAAAACAGTTTCAGTATTTTGAAGTCTGCTTTACCCCTCTAGGCCCAGTCCACCAGCAAACTCTTGCCTCAGTCCCAGTCAGCACACAGTCTCTCTCCTTACTTGCTGCACTCCATCCATGGATTGTTACACAAACAGGCAAATGAACTTGACCTCATAAGGCTAGTAAATTTAATGGGATTTTCTTCTGATTTGCAGTTGAATCACAAGGTGAACCACAGGGATAACTTCCATAGAATCATAGAGTTGGAAGGAACATCCAGGGTCATCTAATCCAACTCCCCACAATGCTGGAATTCACTACCTGCCCACCTACATTGTCCCCAATTTCATGCCCAAGTGATCCCTCCAGCAAACATCTGCAGAATCAAGTCTAGCCTGGATGAAATTCACCTACTATCGCACAGTGGTGATCAGCAATTCCCTGGGTATGCAAGGAAGGGCCACAGGAGACAAACACTGGCACATCCCTTCCTGCCCACCCACTGACAATCTTCCTAAGTTCAGTCTTCAAGCAAAGGTTGGATACGCACTTTTCTTGGATGCTTTAGGATGCTTTGGGCAGATCCTGCGTAGAGCAGGGGGTTGGACTAGATGGCCTGTATGGCCCCTTCCAACTCTAGGATTCTATGATTCTATAAAACCAGTATTTCTGTCAGGTGATTATCTAGCCTCTGCTCAAAAAGTTCCAAAAAAGGAGACCCCCCCACAAGGGAGCCTGTTACATTAAGGAGCCTGTTCCATTAAGGAACTGCTCTAACTGTCAGGAACTGTTGGATGATTAGCCGAAAATTCTTTTTAATTAATTTCAACCCATTTTTTCTGGTCCAACCCGCTGGAGCAACAGAAAACAATTGTGCTCGATCTTCTATTTGACAACCCTTCAAGTATTTGAAGATGGTGATCATATCATCTCTTAGTCATCTTCTCTCCAGGCTAAACAGACCAAGCTTCCTCTACCCTTCCTCATACGACTTGGTCTCCAAACCCCTCACCATCTTTGTGGCCCTCCTCTGGACATAACCCTGTTTCTATACCTCTTTCTTCAGTTGTGGTGCCCAAAACTGAACACAGTACTAATCAGAGTGGAGGTCTAATCAGAGTGGAGGGAAGCAGTGAGATGACCTCACATGATCTGGACTATAATTCTTTTAATGCAGCCCAAAATCCCATTTGCCTTTTTAGCCACTGAGTCATACTGCAGACTCATGTTCAGTATGGTCTACTAAGACCCTCAGATCATATAAAGCTACATTTACAGTTTTTGGAACTTAAGTGATACGGTCTCCAGACCCTGCTCTAATAGGCCGCTTAGTCTAATCATCTGCGTAATAGGGCCATTCATTGTTCTTGGAAATCTTCAGTCTTCCCATTAACCATACTGATTAATTTAGCCATTTTGGGAAAGTTCTGCCAACTTGTCAAATCAAATTGATAATGATGGTAATTGCTGTGATTTCCATTCTTTTAACAGAACCATTCTCACTGCTGTAGTAGCATGAAAAAAAACTGCGCCTTGGCATGGTAGATTTTCTGGACATACATTTAACAACATATGCTCAGGCTTCATAGGAAAGTTAATATGATAAATAGTTTCTAATATGGTATGAAGTTTCACCCAAATTGTTCTTACTTTCATACACCTCTGATTACTTTAGGTGTAATATACCACTGATAAAATATTTTATACTAATTTTCTCTTAAAGATTGACATTTTGTCAATTTAGGTATTTTAACCCACATTCTTTCTCATTCATCCATTGAAACATTGCATTCTATATTTTGCATCCATTTAATCATACAAGAGCCAGCTTGGTGTAGTGGTTAGGAGTGTGGACTTCTAATCTGACGAGCCGGGTTTGAATTTGCACTCCCCCACATCCAACTAGCTAGGTGACTTTGGGCTCACCACAGAACTGATAAAACTGTTCTGACCAAGCAGTGATATCAGGATCTCTCAGCCTCACTTAGAGGAAAGGGAAGACCCATGAAATCCCTTCCAACTCTATTATTCTGTGATTCTAAGGCGACTGTAAGCCGCTTTGAGCCTCCTTCGGGTAGAGAAATTGGCATATAAGAACCAACTCTTCTTCTTCTTCTTCTTAACCGGCTCAGTATCATATTTCAGCCACAACTTGTAAATTTGACCATGCAGGTGTGGTTTACCTTGAAATAAGATATTTTTAAATTCAGGAAATGAGGACCCAACTTCAACCTGTTGGGGAAATTCAAGTTTAAATCTGGATAAAAGTTGAATATATTCCAACCATTGAATATCTATTATTATTATTGTTATTGTTATCATTGTTAGATTTATTTCCTGCCACTCCCCATAGGCTTGTGGCGGGTAACAGGAGTCTTCATCCCATTAAAATACCCATTAAAAGACTTTAAAAACAATCCCAACATTGTGGTAAAAGTTTTTCATTGTTCATACCCCCTGCTATCAGAGCAGTAGGGAAGAATGGGGAGGAGATGTAGTCTGTTAGACCCCAAGGGAGGAGGGGGGGTTGATGGCTCTCATTCGTTGACCCCGGTCTCAACCAAACACCTGATGGAAGAGCTCCGTCTTGCAGGCCCTGTGGAAAGCTGGTAAATCCCGCAGGGCCCACAGCTCACCCGGGAGCTCATTCCATCAGGTAGGGGCCAGGATTGAAAAGGCCCTGGCCCTGGTTGAGGACAGGCGTGCTTCCCTGGGGCCGGGAACGACCAGAAGGTTCTCACCCGCAGAGCATGCCCTGCTGGGGGCATAGGGTGACAGGTGGTCCCTCAGGTATGTGGATCCCAACCCGCGTAAGGCCTTAAAGGTCAAAACCAAAACCTTGAACCTGATCCGGGCAGCAATTGGCAACCAAAGCAGCTGCCTCAGTACTGGCTTGATATGGGCCCTCCAAGGTGTATTAGTGAGGACCCAAGCAGCTGCATTTGCACTAGCTGAAGTTTCCGGATCAAGGACAAGGGTAGGCCAGCGTAGAACTAGTTACAGAAATCTATTCTGGAGGTGACTGTCATGTGGATCATTGTGGCCTAGTGATCAGGGTACAGGTAGGGCGCTGGTAGTCGGGCCTAGCGAAGATGGAAAAATGCCTGGCCCGCTACTCTCTTGACCTAAAGCCTTCATAGTAAGGGAGGCATCGATGGTCACACCCAGGTTCTGGACCTGGGGCATGATGGTGAGTTACGCTCCTGCCAGGGGGGGTAAGCGCACTGCCTGGTCCTGTCCTCTGCCTCCCAGCCATAGGACCTCCGTCTTGGAGGGGTTGAGTTTTAGACGACTCTGCTTGAACTATTCAGTCACTGCTTCCAAACAACTGGTGAATGGGTCCGAGGGGGAGTTTGGGTGGCTGTCCATGAGGAGATACAGCTGGGTGTCATCAGCGTACTGATGGCAACCCAACCCGAAGCTCCGTACCAGTTGTGCCAGAGGGCGTATAAAGATGTTGAACAATGTGGGGGAGAGGTCTGCGCCTGGTGGGACCTCACAAAGGAGTCTATAGGGTCACGAGAACTCTTCCCCCACCGCGACCCTCTGGGTCCGGTTCTGGAGGAAGGTGCGTATCCAGCACAAGGCTGTGTTCCATATCCCTGTAACGGCGAGGCGGTGGATCAACAGTTTGTGATCCACGATGTCAAAGGCCACTGACAGGTCCAGGAGAACCAACACGCCTGACCCGCCTCTATCCAACTGGCGACGGAGATCATCCAGAAGGGTGACCAGCACCATCTCCACCCCATGGCCAGGACAGAAGCCCAACTGATATGGATTGAGTGCTGAAGTTTCCTCCAAGAACGTCAGGAGCTGGTGGGCCGCAGCCCAGGAACGCCAGATGCGACACTGGGCAGTAGTTGGCAGGGTCCTGCGAGTCCAGCGTTGATTTTTTCAAGAGAGGGCGAACCACTGCCTCCTTCAGCTGCTCAGGAAGCTCCCCCAAACTCAGGGAGGAGTAGATGATTTCTCTGAGCTGGCCTCCTATCTCCTGGCCACTTCCCTTGAGGAGCCAAAAAGGACAGGGGTTGAGGGGGCAGGTGGTCGCCCTAACCGATCCTAGCAACTTCGGAGAGAGAGAGTCGCCTGAAGCCATTAAACTTCACTGCCCAAGGTGGACAACAGGTCTCCAGTTCATTCACTGTATTAATTGTGGCGGGAAGGTTGCGGCGGAGTGACAAGACTTTTTCCGCAAAATAGCTCGCTAAGGCCTCACAGCCGAGTGCCAATTGTCTAGTATTTTGGCGCCCCTCAATGGCAGTAAGAGATCTAATTACCCTAAATAATTGGGCCGGGGAAGAGCTTTTCCGTGGCAAAAAACTCTTGTTTAGCCACTTTCACCACCATCTCATAAGCCCTCATAAGCGTGCGAGAAGATGTTCTTGTAGCTTCCTCACGAGTCTTCCGCCACACTCGCTTCAGTCGTCCCACTGGAGTCCCCCCGTGTACCGGACTTCTCCCGGAATCCCCCCGTGTACCAGGGGGCCCGTTTGAGTCGAGGGCAGAGAGGACGTTTAGGGGCAATCTCATCTAAGGTCGCCAGGAGGCATCGGGTCCCGCAGAGCATTCCGGAAGCCAATCGGATCCATAAGTCTCCGCGGGCGGGCTAAAATACGCCTGCCGCCCAACTGGGGAGGGGGTGGCATCATGAGCCGAGCCCGCAGGGCATAGTGGTCTGACCACAGCACAGCCAGGGCTTCATCCAGATCCCCCTCTCTCACAGCACCGAAAATCAAGTCGAGTGTGTGGCTTGTAAGCTTTTTAGCAATCCTGTATGGGTCAAGAGATCTTTATATTTCAAGCAGCTTACACTATATGCTCGCATATAAGCTGACCCACATATAAGCTGAGGCACCTAATTTTACCACAAAATCTGGGCAAACTTATTGACTTGCATATAAGCCGAGGGTGGGAAATGCTCCATCTTCACAGGCTCTCCCATCCAGCCTCTCCACCCCCCCCCCACAAATACAGAAAAGTCAAGAGGATGAATAGCTGCTGGTTTTTGTACCCTGCTTTTCACTAACCAAAGGAGTCTCAAAGCACCTTACGATCACTTTCTCTTCCTCTCTTGATGCCAGACACCCTGAAAGAGCTCTGACAGAACTGCTCTGTGAGAACAGCTCTGGCAGGAGAACCAAACAGTGCCCCCCAGGACAGCAAACCAGAGCAGAACAACAGCGCCAAAAATTGGCAAGGTTCTACAAATACAACAGCTACCAACCCGGGAGAGTGCCCCCCCCCCCAGAACAAAACACTGAAATAAAGAACTGTAAAAATCAACTTTTAAAAGAAACAACCCCAAAGAAGATAAGGCAAACATTACTGCCCCTCGTATAGAAGAAGAAACACTAGGAGAAAGAAACAGTAAATCCCAAAGCACCACACCCACAGACAAAAAAACAATAGTTTTGAAGAAGTGATTAAGAAGAGAAAGAAGTGAAGGCAAAAGGAAAAAAAAGATCAGAGTACCTCAGTCAAACTGTTGATGTCACAGGATCCTAGAGTTGGAAGGGGCCATGCAGGCCATCTAGTCCAACCCCCTGCTCAATGCAGGATCAGCCCTAAGCATCCTAAAGCATCCAAGAAAAGTGTGTATCCAACCTTTGCTTGAAGACTGCCAGTGAGGGGGAGCTCACCACCTCCTTAGGCAGCCTATTCCACTGCTGAACTACTCTGACTGTGAAAAACCTTTTCCTGATCTCTAGCCTATATCGTTGTACTTGAAGTTTAAACCCATTACTGCGTGTCCTCTCCTCTGCAGCCAACAGAAACAGCATCCTGCCCTCCTCCAAGTGACAACCTTTCAAATACTTAAAGAGGGCTATCATGTCCCCTCTCAACCTCCTTTTCTCCAGGCTGAACATTCCCAAGTCCCTCAACCCATCTTCATAGGGCTTGGTCCCTTGGCCCCAGATCATCTTCGTCGCTCTCCTCTGTACCCTTTCAATTTTATCTACGTCCTTCTTGAAGTGAGGCCTCCAGAACTGCACACAGTACTCCAGGGCAGAGTCTGCACTTACTTTGTTTATTCCATTGTCAATCCTGTTGAATCCAGATCGCTTTGAACTCGGATCTTCCTCTCCCCCCCCCCATTGAAACAGGAAAGTGGTTTGGGTAGTTCAGAAGTGGGGGGGGGAGCCAAGACTGTTTCTTTCTTTTCTTGAAGGAGGGGGAGGGGAGCCAAGCAGGGAGCCTCTTTCTTTTCTTGGAGGGGGGGGGGAGACAATCGAAAAAGGCAGAGAAGGGAGAAAAAATCCAGGACCGACAGAAGTTGAGAGAAATTAGGGGCTTCTCTTTTAAGGCAAGTCTGTCACATGACCACCTATGGCCAATCACGGGTCCTCTACCATGGAGGAGAGCCCAGATTCAAAACAGCCTGGTTTCTCTAATCCGAATCTTGAAATATTGAGGCTTAAGAGCACTCTAAGACATCGCACAATAAAGGTAGGGTCACTCCAGAGCAATCCTTGCTGCAGAAGGAAATTTTATTTCGCCCCAAATCCAAATGGAAATCGTATTCTGTGTAGAGGGCAGGAACTGAATCAACCTGGGGTTGGAATAAAAGCTCCGTGCAGTTTACACCCAGGTGTGGTCTGACCAGTGCCATATACAATGGGACTATGACATTTTGTGATTTTGATGTGATGCTCCCATTGATACAGCCCAAAATGGCATTCGCCTTTTTTACCGCTGCATCACACTGCCTGCTCATGTTTAGCTTACAATCCACAAGTACCCCAAGGTCTTGTTCATACACAGTGTTACCTAGAAGCGTATCCCCCATCCAGTAGGCATGCTTTTCATTTTTCTGACCCAGATGCAGAACCTTACACTTATCTTTATTAAATTGCATCTTGTTCTCATTTGCCCATTTTTCCATTGTGTTCAGATCTCGTTGAACTCTGTCTCTATCTTCTGGAGTATTTGCCAGTCCTCCCAATTAGGTGTCATCTGCAAACTTGATGAGTAGTCCTTCCACCCCCTCATCTAGATCATTAATAAATATGTTAAAAAGTACCGGGCCGAGCACCGAGCCCTGAGGTACCCCGCTACTCACCTCTCTCCAGTCTGATGAAACACCATTGATAACAACTCTTTGAGTGCGGTTCTCTAACCAATTCCCTATCCACTTAACTATCTGAAAATCCAGATTGCAGTCCTTCAACTTATCCATCAGAACATCATGGGGAACCTTGTCAAAAGCTTTACTAAAATCCAAGTAAATGACATCAACCGAATTTCCCCGATCCAGCAAACCTGTTACTTGGTCAAAAAAGGAAACCAGGTTGGTCTGGCAGGACCTGTTGGAGACAAATCCATGCTGACTTCCTTGGATCACCAAATTGTCCTCCAGATGTTGGCAGATCGCTCCCTTTAATCGCTCCATTATCTTCCCCACAACAGAGGTCAGACTCACTGGTCTGTAGTTTCCCGGGTCATCCTTCCTCCCTTTTTTGAAGATCGGAATAACGTTTGCTCTCTTCCAGTCCTCCGGGACATCTCTAGTCCTTAAAGAGGTCCTGAAGATGGTGGACAAGGGTTTTGCAAGTTCTCTGGAAAGTTCTTTGAGTACTCTCGGGTGCATTTAATCTGGACCAGGGGATTTGAACTCATCCAGTGCAGCTAAATGCCTCTCGACAACCTCTCTATCCATGTCAACCTGCCACCCAGACACTATCCTTTGGCTACGGCCGTCTCTAGATGTGCCTAAACCCTTTGACCTGTGGGAAAAAACAGAAGTAAAATATCCCTTGGCTACTGGCATCTCTAGAAAGAGCCTTTTCTCTATGAGGACCCTTTCAAGTTCAGAGCCCACCATGCTGCCTTTTACAATGGCCCACCGACTTCCATTCTCTCCACAGGGGGAGCTTTTCTTTTCCCTCTCCCTTACCCCTCTCCTGAGCAGAACTTACACTGGTTCTTCTGTCTGTTGCATCCAGGCCTTCTGCTGCAGCCGCTCCCCCCTCCACACCCATTGTGTTGTGCGCTGGAAAGGCCCCGGTCTGCAGTGGATCCGTTGTGGGGCTGGCTGTGCCCCTGGAGGCTGCTGTGCTTCTGGGAGGTCTTTTGCATAGAGGAGGGCACCCTTGCAGCACTGGCTCCTGGTGCCGTTACTGGATGGTTCTCACTGATCCCCCCCCCCCCCCCCAGTTTAAAGAGCATAATTCCCAGGATGTGCCAGCAGTTATTTTATGTAGCCTCAATTTAAACGGTTGAATATCGGAGCAGAGCATTAACTTCACTGGGGGTTTCATTTGACCTTTAAGATGGCTCTCGACTGCTCAAGGAGAACGTGACAGAGGAAGTGATAGTGTGCTTGTTTCTTCTTTTGTCTTTAAAGTTATGTCTGTGAGAACCAGTCCATCCCTGTGCCTTCCCACTGGGAGAATGTGAACTCTGAAGAGCCCTACCAGGTAAGCCTTGAGCAGAATCTGTGGAGCCCGTCGGGAAGCACAGCTGGTGGACTTCAGTGGAGATTTACTGAATTCTCTCTTTCAGCTTGTTCCTTTGCAAAAGCAGACCAACGAGTATAAAGAAGTTGCTTGTCTTTTTGGGAAAACAATGGAAGGCAGTCGGATTAAAAAAATACAAAGAATTCAGAATCTAGACTTGTGGGAATTTTTTTGCAGGTAAGGCAATTTCCAGGAGGGTTTTTTTGGATGGACCCCCCAAGTGGAATCATTCTCTGCTTTGAAAAGCCTGTCATTTCTTCCATTTGTTTAAGTCTTGGGGCATGAAATGCTTATTTAGTGAACCAGACTAGCCTGACCTTGGAAGCTAAGCAGGGTTGGTCCTGGGAGACCTCCAGGAATACCAGGCCTGTGACGTGGAGGCCGGCAGTAGCAAACTGCCTCTGAGCGCCTCTTGCCCTGAAAACTCCAGGGGGTCACCTGAGTCACCTGTGACTTGCACTGCCACACAGTCGTCCAAATGATGCACTCTCATAGACACACGCCTGCTGTGGACCTGTCTCTCCCCCCCCCCTCCCTGATAGCAGAGTGCCTCACCCAAGTAGCTGTCAGTGAGATAGAGAAATGCTGCTTGTGAGGATGTTCTTTAACCCAAGGACTGTTGGAGAATGGCAGCCACCCAGTCATGGGTATGTGCAGCTTGGGACTGCACAAGGCGATAAAGTAGTTTGTGGCCACCGAAAGAGCATGGCGCAAAGACCATTTACAGCTGTTGCTAAGGGAGCAGGTGGCAGAGGCTGGTGCAGGATTTCCTTGTGTCCTCTTGCTGAAAAGCACAAAACTAACCTTCCCCTGAAAAAACCTCCTAGCAAAATGTGTACGGAATTTCCACTGAGGAATAGAAATCTTTTCCATCCATTAGTGACTAGTACAGCCCTTTGATATCCTTCTTGCAGGCAGTAAGGCTGGACAGGTTGAGGCCTCCCCCACTCCTCTAGGATGTTGCTTTAGCCAACAGTCCTGTGGTCCTGTTATGGTGTAGCTATAGGGTGCAAACTGTGTTTTGCCCTTGGAGAAAAAATATTTTAAAAAATACTGGAACCATACAAATAGCGCTGCCTGCCAGTCTCAGAGCAGAATGCTGAAAGCACCCCATGTACATGGAAAGAGCCAGCCCACCTCACATGTGCTAGCCCTGCCGTGCCCCACTATACATACGCATGCCCCTTCCCCAAGCACAGCAGAACAGGGATCGCACAGTACAACCCAGCACCCTCAAAGGACTGAAGCCCTGTCAGCTCCCTCACACAGGAAACCCTGCAAATCACGACTCAGGTCACTGGAAAGGAGGAGAGGCATTCCATGCTTGTCTCCATCACTTCCCCAGGTTATCTGGAAGAGAGAGCCTCAGAGGAAGCTTGCAGCCTTGGGGCCTAGAGGCAGAACAATACATCTAGCAGGAGAGAGAACTGCAGCCCACAGGGTGGCTAGAGGGTCAGACTGGGGTTTAGGAGACCCAGGCTGAAATTCTCCCTGAGACATGGTAGCTTCCTGGGTAACCTTAGACCTCTTGCTCAGCCTAGCCTTCCTCACAGGTTTGTTGTGCCGATAAAATGGAGCAGGCGAGAGTGGTGGTGTAAATTGCTTGGGGTACCTGAATGAACTACTTAGACCGATCTTGCTGAAAGAAGAAATTCTCTTAGCTGAATTCAGTTCCCCCAAATGTGTATTTTAGAAATATGCAAGGGGAGTATCCAAAAGGGCTTCCTCCTCCACCCCTCTCCCCTTGATCCCTTCTCTGAAGCCCCTCATTGCGTCTTTCCCTCCCCTTCTCCCCAGGAATCCTACCTTTATCTGCAGCCTGGCAGAGTTGTGTGCAGCTGGGGGCCGGGCCGGGCCGGGCATGGGTGGGGAGCCAGCAAGGACCTGCGTTCCCTTTTCCTCACACTATTTCCGTTTCCCTCCTCCTGGCAGTCCCCATACCTTCACATGCCCTGCTGCACCCGTCACATCTCCTGGCCTCCTCTAACTGCTAAGTTGTATATATTCTTTTTAAGATTTAAGATTTTTTACTAATACCATTCATTACCACTATTAGTAGTAATATTGTTATGGTTATTCATATGTTATGGATTGTTTCATGTATTGTTCATATGTTCCATGTAAACCGCCCTGAGCCTCGTGGAAGGGCGGCATATAAATAAACAAACAAACAATAAATAAATAAACAAATTAATCCAATTAGTTCCCTAAGTTTGCAGAAAAAACTTTGTGGCATTTATGTTGCCCCTTTCCATGAATGGGGGCTGCAGATATATAGACAAGTGGGGAACAAGCAGTACTTGTGTGGGGGGAAATTCCTCCTCCCACCTGCTTCAGTTCCCTGCAAGGCTCAGTGGAAGGGGGCAGAAGACTGGCAAGGGGAAATCCCCCCATCGCATTTAGCCCAGTGGCAACAGCAGCTGTACCTAGGAGCTGCTCTGAGCCTGGAGCAGCCCCCAGAGTGTCTTCTGCCAGAGTAGCTGGGCCTGAAGTGGCTCCCAGAGTGCTCTTCTATGGGACCCAAGCTTTGAGTGTTTCCTGGAGTGCGCTGTGGCCGAGCTCAGAACCTCTCCTAGCATCTGCTGCGGCTGTAGCTGAACAAGGAGTTGTTCCTGGAGTCCTCCACCATGGTGGCTGGGCCCAGGGTGATATCTTGCTGCAATGGCCATACTTAGTTGTCTATACATGTGCAGTTGTGTTTATATTTTGGGGTAGCAATAACAAAACCCAATATATATATATATATATATATATATATATATATATATATATATATATATATATATATATATATATATATATATATATATATATATATATATATATATATATATATATATATATATATATCTGTAACCACTCCACGAGAGCGATATTGAATAATTCGCTAAAGGCCCTTGGAGCGGGCCCTGTCCGGGATGGGAAAGGGCGCCCATTGGCCCCTTCCCCCCGGACTGACAACTGGAGGCCCCTGGCGATTGGTCCCTCCGGTTGTCAGTCTGGTGCCAAGGGGCAAATTGGCCCCTTGGCACCTGACCGACAAATTGGCAGGCGCGAGGCTCCTCCCGACCCGCCCCCCTCACATGGGCCGCCTTGCCCCACCACTGCCATTACCCTGCAGACAAGCAAGGTAAGTGGCGGCCTGGGTGGCCTCTTGAGCTTCAGCCCGGCAAAGGGACAGCCCTGCCACAGTGGGGCTGTCCCTTTGCTGCTCCGGAAGTGGCAGGGAAACTGGCGGCCCCGTCAAACTTCGGCGGGGCTGTCCCTTTGCTATCCCAGAAGCTCCAGACCCGGCAGGGAGCCTGGGGGGGAGGGGGAGGGGCGCCCTCCAATGGCCCCTTCACCTGCCCCACTCCTACCTCCCCTGCCACGTCCTCTAACCTTTCCCCCTTCTCTCTCTCTCTCCCCCCTGTGCTCCGCCGCCGCTTCCCCCCAAAGTTGACAGTTTTCTAGCCAGTCGTCGATTATGAGCATTTTGCCAATGTGATACTATGATTACTATTATGACAGTATATTGGAAGAGCGACCACTGATGAAGGTAGAACAGAAAGCAAGTTACTTAACCTAGGATCCCATTTTGGTTTATGTTTGATCATATGTTTGACCATTTAGACTTTATGTTATAACCTTTTCACTTATAAATATAGAGAAGACTCCTACATCATTGTGCCTCGTGATTTCCTTTTTTCTTCGGAGGGAAGAAACAGCCAAGCAACTCTCTGCAGATTTGAGACCTACCACACAGGGTTGTTGTGCAGGTGAAACGGGAAGCTGTTGCAGAGGTTCTTTTGCTTCCTGTTTCATTTGCACAACAACCCTGTGCAGTAGGCCTCAAGTGTTTCAACTCTACAACAACCTGCGTGAGAGACCTTAAATGTTTCTTCTCCTCAACCGTGTCCAAACTCCATAGGAGCCCTTTCTGCCTGGGCAGCTGATCTTTATACTCTGCAGATGAGCTGTAATTCCAGGAGCTCTCCAGGCCTCACCTGGAGGTTGGCTACCCCTGGGTTGGAGATATTCCTGGAGGTTTGGAGGAGAGCCTTAAAATCGTACAATGCCTCAGAGTCCAGCTTCCAAAGTAGCCCTTTTTGCCTTCAGAGCTGTTCATTATAATCTAGAGATGAGCAGCGATCTAGAGAGGATGGTAGAGGCTCACAGACTGTGGTTGGGGCAGAGTGGTTGCGGGTGTGCCCCTCTTGGGCTATGGGCTTTGGCCAGTCCTTACCAGCAACTGTTTGTATTTTGGGGTGCAGACAGACAGACAGACAGACCAATATCAATCCTGTAAGTCTGGAAAGTTCAGGGAGATCTAAATAAAGAATATTTGCAGCCTGAAACTGTAAATAGTGAACAAGTAAATGGCTGGAGAGACATGGGAACTAAAGTGACATTTTTCAAGCTTCGCCTGGTAAATAAAAACTCCCATGAACTCAAAGACATAAGTGGCCCAGTAGTTAGTTTTACAGGAAAGTAGACAGTGAGACTTTGGGGGAAACTAGATGATCCACTTTTATTAGGCAACGACTTGGCCTTGCAGACAACAACAGGGACTGCAGTTGCCAGCAGTAGGTCTCAGGCTTCCGAAGGGCAGACATCAACAGCCAAGCAACCAAGTGGATTCTGAGGCCATGTGCATTCTTTTTGCATGGGATGCATGTGAGGGGAGAGAGCTTTCCCTTCAGCCTAACTACCTAGAGATGAGCTGTACTTCCAGGGGATTTTTGGACTCCACTTGGAGGTTGGCATCCCTAAACCTCATGGGGATACAGTGCTACACAGTCACCCTCCAAAGTACCCATGCAGAGCTGGTCTGTATAGTTTGGAGATGAGCAGCAATTCCAGACCCCACCTGGAGGTTGGCTGTCCCTGGTCTGAACATATTCCTTGAAGTCTGAAAGTGGGGCCTCAAAAGTGTGTAATGCCCCCACAGCTACCTAGCACCCCCTGGCATATTTTAGGTCAAGAAAATATTGCAGAGAGGAGGTAGGGTTGCCAGATTGGTGTAGGTTCATGTTCTGGAATTCCACACTACCTAAGTGTGCATAAACTTGACTGAGGTCAAGACTGCTATGCACAGAGGGACCTCCTCAGGGCTGCCATCTTCCAAGTGAGGCTCTCTACCCCACCACCCTCATGGAGAGTCTGCTGTGGGGAGAGGAAGGGAAGGCGATTGGAAACTGCTTTGAGACACCTGAAGCTTGTTGAGTCACTGCATCCCATTCCCAGTTCTCTCAGACCTCCCACAGCCCCACATCCCTCACAGGTTGTCTATTGTGGGGAGACGAAGGGAAAAGGTTTGTAAATCACTTTGAGACTCCTTTGGGTAGTAAACAGCAGGGTACAAAAATCCAGCTCTTCTTCTTATAGAATCATAGAATCATAGAGTTGGAAGGGGCCATACAGGCCATCTAGTCCAACCCCCTGCTCAACGCAGGATTAGCCCTAAGCATCCTAAAGCATCCAAGAAAAGTGTGTATCCAACCTTTGCTTGAAGACTTCCAGTGAGGGGGAGCTCACCACCTCCCTAAGCAGCCCACTCCACTGCTGAACTACTCTGACTGTGAATATTTTTTTCCTGATATCTAGCCTATATCGTTGTAAAGGTAAAGGTAAAGGTATCCCCTGTGCAAGCACCGAGTCATGTCTGACCCTTGGGGTGACGCCCTCCAGCGTTTTCATGGCAGACTCAGTACGGGGTGGTTTGCCAGTGCCTTCCCCAGTCATTACCGTTTATCCCCCAGCAAGCTGGGTACTCATTTTACCGACCTCGGAAGGATGGAAGGCTGAGTCAACCTTGAGCCGGCTGCTGGAATTGAACTCCCAGCCTTATGGGCAAAGCTTTCAGACGGCTGCCTTACCACTCTGCGCCACAACTTGTAGTTTAAACCCATTACTGCGTGTCCTCTCCTCTGCAGCCAGCAGAAACAGCATCCTGCCCTCCTCCAAGTGACAACCTTTCAAATACTTAAAGAGGGCTATCATGTCCCCTCTCAACCTCCTTTTCTCCAGGCTGAACATTCCCAAGTCCCTCAACCTATCTTCATAGGGCTTGGTCCCTTGGCCCCAGATCATCTTCGTCGCTCTCCTCTGTACCCTTTCAATTTTATCGACGTCCTTCTTGAAGTGAGGCCTCCAGAACTGCACACAGTACTCCAGGTGTGGTCTGACCAGTGTCGTATACAATGGGACTATGACATCTTGTGATTTTGATGTGATGCCTCTGTTGATACAGCCCAAAATGGCATTTGCCTTTTTTACCGCTGCATCACACTGCCTGCTCATGTTTAGTTTACAATCCACAAGTACCCCAAGGTCTCGTTCTTCTAAGGATCAACAGTGAAAGAAGCATTTGGGCACATAATATTTTATTGGCAGTAAAAAAAAATGACAGAAGAAGCAGGGTGGACACCTGTGTACTGTGACTACCCAATTATTAGGGCAGGGGGACAATAAGGGAAATGATGTTGAATGCAGAACTGGGAGGAATTGGTTGTCATGTAATCTTCCCCTAAGAAGAGTCTCCAGTCTGATTTTCCCTTCACATATCTGAGGACATGGCTCTGGAAAGCTCATCTGTAACCACTATGCCACAATTCCCACAGGTCAGTCCTCTCCCACACTCAACGAACATTCCACACCACAGGTTCTTGACACCCATATCTCCACACCCATGCCCTCATTTGCCACCACACCACCACAACCTCCCACACAACACACACATTCAACCCCATGCCCTTACAGACTGGACCACTCCTCCCCTTCCTCTTCCCACTGCCAAGCTCTAGCGCCCGTTGTATTCTTGGATACCAAGGGCTTTGCCTCTAGTTATATACAAATTGTTTTTTTCCTGAGGTTTCTCAGTTCTGCCTCTTGTCCTGCCAAGCTGCACTGGCACCTGGAGCACCTGGCGGGAGACTGCGCTGTGCTGGAAGGGCTTCTGAAGCGGCTGGAGGATGAGCTATTAAAGAAGCGATACCATAAAATACTAACCAATCTTACATGAAACTACACATCCCAAAGGTTTAAAATTAATTATAGAAGCTATACCATCCATCATCCCACCCTGCAGTCCTCTGGGATGACTGCCAATACCCACACTCAAAGCATCTTCATGTCAGGCCCCACACTCCCACACCAGCTTCTGAAAACATAGGAGTGCAGGAGAGATCACTAGTCTGGAAGCCCAGTCAAAACAGGGTTGTGAGATCACTGACCATCTGCTCTGTTCCTGGGAGTTTGCAAATAACAGCCAACCTCCCAATCTAGGCCAAGCATGCTGGGAGGCAGGCTAAGGCCCCTGGCTGATCCAAACCACAGCAAGGCCCTAGGGGCTAAACCAATGCCTACAGAAGCCCCAAGGCTTCTGTCAATTAATCATAGAATCACAGAATCATAGAGTTGGAAGGGTCCATACAGGCCATCTAGTCCAACCCCCTGCTCAACGCAAGATCAGCTCAAAACATCCTAAAGCATCCAAGAAAAGTGTGCATCCAACCTTTGCTTGAAGACTTCCAGTGAGGGGGCGCTCACCACCTCCTTAGGCAGCCTATTCCACTGCTGAACTACTCTGACTGTGAAAAACTTTTTCCTGATATCTAGCCTATATCGTTGTACTTGTAGTTTAAACCCATTACTGTGTGTCCTCTCCTCTGCAGCCAGCAGAAACAGCATCCTGCCCTCCTCCAAGTGACAACCTTTCAAATACTTAAAGAGGGCTATCATGTCCCCTCTCAACCTCCTTTTCTCCAGGCTGAACATTCCCAAGTCCCTCAACCTATCTTCATAGGGCTTGGTCCCTTGGCCCCAGATCATCTTCGTTGCTCTCCTCTGTACCCTTTCAATTTTATCTACGTCCTTCCTGAAGTGAGGCCTCCAGAACTGCACACAGTACTCCAGGTGTGGTCTGACCAGTGCCGTATACAATGGGACTATGACATCTTGTGATTTTGATGTGATGCCTCTGTTGATACAGCCCAAAATGGCATTTGCCTTTTTTACCGCTGCATCACACTGCCTGCTCATGTTTAGTTTACAATCCACAAGTACCCCAAGGTCTCGTTCACACACAGTGTTTCCTAGAAGCGTATCCCCCATCCAGTAGGCATGCTTTTCATTTTTCTGACCCAGATGCAGAACTTTACACTTATCTTTATTAAATTGCATCTTGTTCTCATTTGCCCATTTTTCCATTGGGTTCAGATCTCGTTTAACTCTGTCTCTATCTTCCAGAGTATTTGCCAGTCCTCCCAATTTGGTGTCATCTGCAAACTTGATGAGTAGTCCCTCCACCCCCTCATGTAGATCATTAATAAATATGTTAAAAAGTACCGAGCCGAGCACCGAGCCCTGAGGTACCCCGCTACTCACCTCCCTCCAGTCTGATGAAACACCATAGACAACAACTCTTTGAGTGCGGTTCTCTAACCAATTTCCTATCCACCTAACGATCTGAAAATCCAGATTGCAGTCCTTCAATTTATCCATCAGAACATCAAAACCCCAATGCTAAAGCATGGCATGAACAGACTTACTCATGACAAATATGTGTTTGCGAAGTCTTGAATTTGGGTTTAAAGTAGCCTTTTCATCAGTGATTTATTTAGCTCCTTGGGCAGGGGTGGATGTTTTTAGCATATCCAAAGCAGAGATGTGTTTTTCTCCCTCTGAACAGGAATGTTGCAGTTCAGGAGTCAATGTGCAGTACAGTCCTATGCTGATTAATTCATTAAATCCTCCTCAAATTAATGCATTTAAACTGGAGTAAATACATTGGATTGCATTACTCATTACTTACAATGATATCTGAAACATTTTAATAGATTTGTACATTTTTTTACTAGTAGCCTGTCAGAGTGATTGTGTGAAGAACCCCTGTCTTTTGAGTTTTCATTTTGCTGAAACAAATTGTATGTGTCATATTGTATGTATACTTCGGCCACCTCATGAGAAGGAAGGACTCCCTGGAGAAGGGCCTAATGCTGGGAGCGATTGAGGGCAAAAGAAGAAGGGGACGACAGAGAATGAGGTGGCTGGATGGAGTCACTGAAGCAGTAGGTGCAAACTTAAATGGACTCCGGGGAATGGTAGAGGACAGGAAGGCCTGGAGAATCATTGTCCATGGGTCGCGATGGGTCGGACACGACTTTGCGCCTAACAACAACAACAAATTGTATGTGTACATGCAATAGTATGTGGTGGTAGAAAGGACCATACCACTGCAAACTGCAGGTGGGTGGGGCATGTTGTTACCTATTTTTAAAATAATTAAAACATTTTAAAAAGGCAAGTACAATGGGATTCAGCTTGTCATTTACCTGCATGGAGAACTTTGACCCTCTACTTCTCAAGCAATATAGACCCTAAGGCCTCTGTCTTCCCATTCTGTTGCAACTCAAGATGTCACAGGTCTGTAAGGCAGCCTCCTTTGCTCATTTGTGATCTTTGCTCCTGCTTCATACAGTTGTGGTGCTCTATTTCTTGACAACTTTTTGTAATCCTGTCACTGCAGGAAAAAGAATCAGTTAAAGAAGAAAAGAGGCACCACTTTCATTAATGAACATATGTTATTTCATGGCACCAGTGGAGAATTTGTGGAAGCCATCTGCATTCATAACTTTGACTGGAGGATTAATGGCATGCATGCTGCTGTTTATGGAAAAGGTAAACGGCTGAATGAAGTATCTGTTTAAATGACTCCTTCATATAATTTTAACTGATTTATTTATAACATTTATTCTGCCCAGTCAGCACTATCAAGGTAGTGAACAGTTAAAGAGACGTTAAAATCAACATTAAGAACAATACATAAAGGTTCACATTAGAACAAGGTAAAGGTAAAGGTATCCCCTGTGCAAGCACCGAGTCATGTCTGACCCTTGGGGTGACCCCTCCAGCGTTTTCATGGCAGACTCAATACGGGGTGGTTTGCCAGTGCCTTCCCCAGTCATTACCGTTTACCCCCCAGCAAGCTGGGTACTCATTTTACCGACCTCGGAAAGATGGAAGGCTGAGTCAACCTTGAGCCGGCTGCTGGGACTGAACTCCCAGCCTCATGGGCAAAGCTTTCAGACTGCATGTCTGCTACCTTATCACTCTGCGCCACAAGAGGCTCTTAATTAAAACAAACAGGGTCATTAAAGCAGCATGGAAAAAGGAACAGACAAAAAAGAATCTTCACCTGCTGGTAGAAGACAGTGGTTGAGGGATGGTTGAGGGACGGTCACCTCTAAACACGTTGCCCATCTGAGGTAAAATTCCCCCCCCCCCAAAAAAAATATTGTTTCCTCAGAGACTGAGCTAGCCTAGTAGCATAGTTTTCTTTGTTATAAAAAATAAGTTTACTGCCCCACCCTGTCACTGTTAGATCTTTTTAGCTTTAGTCAACTCTGGAATCTTTTAGAAAAGTATACCCTTCTTTTCTTAAAACCCTTTGTCGGAATGGCACTGAAACATTTTAACCAACAAACAAATATTTTATTTTACAGAGAGGAAAAAGGTACACGGAAAGAGAAATCAGGATTTTTCAAACAAATCAGTTATTTCACGGTTTCTTGGTCACAGGCTTTTAAAGATGTTTGTAGGCTTTTCTTTCAGACAATAAGGATTCTTTAAACTAAAAGGTTCTATTACTGTGTTTTTGTTCCAAACACAGAATCATAGAATCAAAGAGATGGAAGAGACCTCCAGGGTTATCTAGTCCAACGCCTTGCAGAAATTCACAACTACCTGCCCACTCACAGTGACCCCAAACTCATGCCCAGATGATGTCTCCCCCCCCCCCAAACAAAAAGCCAGAATCCCAGGCCAATTTGCCTCCCGACCCCATAGTGGTGATTGGCATTTTCCTGGGCATGAAAGAAAGGGCCACAAGAGCCAAGCGCTGACAAAATCCTTTGCATCCACCTGCTAACAATCTGCCTAAATTCACTGAATCGAATCAGCACTTCTATCAGATGGCTCTCCAGCCTCTGCTTAAAAACTCCTGAAGAAGGAGAACTCACCACCTCCCGAGGAAGCCGGTTCCACTGAAGAACCGATCTAACAGTCAGGAACTTCTTCTGGATGTTTAGATGGAATTTCTTTTGAATTACTTTCATCCCATTGGCTCTGATCTGACTCTCTGGGGCAACAGAAAACAACGCTTGATCCTCTAAGTCAGTGCTGCTCAACCTGAGGGTTGGGACCCCTTTGGGGGTCGAACGAGCCTTCCACAGGGGTTACGGCAGGGTGAGCAGCTTGGCCAGGGGCGGTGCTGCCACTGTTGCCACTCCTCCTGCTGGCATCTGCGTTCAGCCCCCGGCCCCTCCAGCAGCGCCTCCAGCACAGCGCAGTCCACTGCTCAGCCTAGCAGGAAAAGAGGCAGAACTGAACGGAGAAACCCTGAAAAAGAAACCAATTTATATACCATCTTAACAATGGATCTTCATGCCCTTGGTCAGTTTGAGTTTAATCTCTGTGAAAGAACACTTGCATAATTTTATGGCTGGGAGTCACCACAACATGAGAACCTGTATTAAAGGGCCGTGGCATTAGGAAGGTTGAAAACCACTGCCTTGACAGCCCTTCAAGTACTTAGAGATGGCTATCATATCACCTCTTAGTTCTTGAAGATGGCTATCATATCATAGAGTCGGAAGGGATCTCCAGAATCATCTAGTCCACCCCCTGCAGGAACCTGCCTACCCAAAATGACCCCAATTTCATACCCAAGTGATCACTACCACCAAAAATCTGCAGAATCCAGCCTGACTTGGATGAAATTCACCTACCACCTCACAGTGGCAATCAGCAATTCCCGGGGCCACCAGAGACAAACCCGGGCACGTCCCTTCCTGACCACCCACTCACAATCTGCCTAAATTCATAAAATCAGTATTTCTGTCAGATTATCTAGTTTATGCTTTAAAATTTTCAAAGGAAAACCCCTGTTCCACTGAGGAACCACTCTATCACCTCTTAAACACAACTGTTTTTCTTTTATCTTTGTCTTTGGAATTCCCCTGGTTCCTTGAAATGGGCCGTTTTAGCTTGTGCCACCACTTTCTCCCTTCCTGGATGAACTAGTTTCTCACTGCCTGCTAAGGTGACTGAAGCACTTTCTCACGCACATCCAAGGAAATACATACACCTGATTTCCCCCTACTAACTAGGCAAGGAACTTCCTTCATCACAGTGAGGGGTGGTATATAAATTAAATGAATAAATAAAATTGTAAGGATTCTCCTCATAAATTGATCTAATTTGGGAGTAAACCCATTGTCCAGATTCTCTCTGCCAAAATTTTTTCCTAGTTGTACAGACACTGTGTGGATTAGCTGTCAATAAAAAACTCAGTCATCTCACTAGAGTTTCTCCTCAGAGTTGCTGATAAGCTAATGTTCTGTCAGAATCAGATTCAGAATAGACCCAGACTGAACTTGGACTAACTTCTCACCAATGTACAGGCAGTTTATCAGCTCCCACTCATCTGTTGCTGACCAGTCACAGGACTGTGGCTCTGTCTCTGCCTGCCTAGTGAGGATTTTTAGCCCTTTACTAACAGTTGCTGTTGTTTCAATCATTAGAACATTATTTTCTATGCGCTGCCCATAATAGAGATAGAGAAATATCCCTGGGGCAGGAATTCTGTAATTTTGATGCCGTGACATAAAAGGCCCTTTCTTGGGTTGCCACCCATATAGTCTTAGCTGTTAGTTACACTCTAAGCAGGGATTCCAAAGGTGTCTGTAGTAGGTCCATATGGGAGTATACAGTCCTTAAGATATACCGCCCACAAGCCAAATAAGACTTTAAAAAGTTAATACAGATGGCCTAAATTGGGCCCATTAGCAAATTAGGATCTGGAGTTGGGTAGAACATGACTGGAAAGACATGAGCCCTACAATCCACTTTGGTCAGCATTCTGGCTGCAGTCTTCTATACCAGTTGTGGCTCCCAGACCCCCTTCAAGGTCAGCCCCCCCAGAATGCATTGCAGTGTCACCAGGGCATGAGGGCATGTCATTGAGCCGTGTTTTTGACCCAGGAAAAGCTGCAGCAGACTCACTTGCCAAGGCTGGCAAAAGGTGCTCCTGGCCACCAACGTCACTTGCTTATCCAACAGGAGGCTCCGATTCAGCAGCACCCCCAGACTATGGGACCTGTTCCTATAGGGGCAGTCTGGAGGGCCCCCCCCTCCGCCCGTTCAGAACTGGGGACACTTTAGTTCCTGGGGCAGGCCTTCACGGCAGAGTCATGGAAGAGGTCTGTGCTCAGAGAAGGTATTATGCCTCTGATGGCTGAAGACCGGGGTTGGCGTCTTGTGTTCTGTTTGTGATTTTCTAGGTTGGCCCTCGTGGGACTATGGGGGCTTCTGCTTGGATCCCACATAGCAAGGCTGATGGGCTTCCTTTTGTTTTACTTGCACAAAGGCCACAGCTAGTATTGCGGATGAGAGGAAGCTGTGGCCAGAGGGCATATTATTGGTATCCTATTGTATTGTGTTTTAATTTCTGTGAGCCAACCTGAGCCTCCAGGGCTCAGGTCTGAACATATAAATAAAATGGTAAGAGGATGCTGGGAGGAGTTGGGACTCATTGCCTAACCACCAATCATGTAGGCTGTCCCAGCTGGCCCATCCTTGATTGGCTGGCCATCCATACCCCTCCAATTTCTTCCATACCAAAGAAGTGCCAGACCAGTAACTGGGAGCTGGGAGGGGACGGAGGGCCTGGGACTGCGGCCTGTGCGGGGAGGGAGGAAGCCTCTGCTACTGCTACCACTGCCCCCCCCCCCAAGCAGCCCTGGCCATGGCCTTGCCAGTCCTTGGCAGTGCTTCAGGAGGGGGAGAGGGGGAGCCAGGCCCCGCCAGCACTCCCACCACCCCGAGCAGTTCCAGCCACGGCCTTCCAGGCCTCAGCAGGGCTGCCTGGGGTGGCGGGGGGAGGAGCCAAGACCTGCCAGTGCTTCCCACTGTCCTGAAAAGGACCGCTGAGGCCTCTCCAGGCCTCACCTGGGGCGTGGGGGGGGGAAGGTCGAAGGGAGTCCCTGCCAGCGCTCCCCCCCTGCCCCCAAAAGGCTCACCACGGCCTCTCCGGCCTCAGCTAGCCTGCCTGGGGTGGGGTGGGGTGGGGAGCCTAGATGCAATGGGCCTTTTTTTAACCAGAGAGATGAGCTAAGTCACTCAGGCCTTGTTATCCCAGGGGTGCTTGTGTGCACTGGGGCATGTGCTTGGAAGAATTCATTCTGCTGGTATTCCTCCTTCAGTCTGGTGTGCAGAAAAGGTTGGAAAAGGTCACTGAGAAGCTTAACAGCATGTCCTTTATCAGGAAGGTTCTTCTCACAGTTTGAAAGCCTGAGATTCTTCCAGAATGTTGCATTGACTGTATGTAGATAACATCTGATAATTGGTTTTCAGCTTTTACTTATAGTAACATTTGGAGCCGTTTGGGAGCAAATGTTGCAGTTACTTTTTTGAGGCCCATTTAACAGGTTTTCGGAGGCTTCCTTATTGCCAGAACGGCTAAGGACCACTGAATTTAACCTTGCTGCATTCACGGGATTGTTCCCAGTCTGGAAGATAACAGAGCCCTGTGCTTGCATCCCTTGGGCCTCTGTGTGCTGTTAGAATCCAGTGGAGCCTCTAGAATGTGATAAATGCCTGCAGACTTCACATTGTCTGTTACTGGGCCTACCTTTTTGCTACTTGCTCCCTTGTGGTTTGTCTCCTGACCATGATGTCAGGTGGAGAGCTCAGCAGTGCACAGCCAATTCCTGCCAAAGTGTTTTGGACACTTGGAAACAACGAAGAAAACTTCTCCCCTGAAGTTTGGTTTTATTTACCTTATTTTAGTATGTCTCTTTCAACAAGGCTAAGGCAGATTACAATGAATAAACAACTGAAAGCACAGTATACGATAGAGATCCAAGGATAGTAAATTGAAGAACACGGCACAAAAACATAATTCAGGGTATAACATAGGACTGGAGAACAGTGCAGTACTGTGCAGCGCCATGAACCTGGATTACAGAATTAGAAGACAGTACAATAAAGCAACGTACTATAGACCAGTTGGTCTCAACCTGGGTCAGTGGTCAGAACAACCTTTTCTCAGGGCTCGCAGCAGGGCAAGCAACTTGGGGGGGGGGGCAGGGATGACACCACTGTAGCCGTGAGATCAGCATGGTGAGATAAGAGGCAGAACTGAACTGAGAAACCCCAGGGAAAAAAAATTATATACAATCATGAACCATGGATCTTCACGCCATTGGTCAGTTTTGGTTTAATTTCTGTGAAAGAACACTTGCCTAATTTTATGGTTGGGGTCATCACAATATGACCTGTATTAAAGGGTCGCAGCATTAGGAAGGTTGAGAACCACTGCTCTAGACCAGGGATAGTCAACCTGGGGTCCTCCAGATGTCCATGGACTACAATTACCATGATCCCCTCCCAGCACCATGCTGGCAGGGACTTATGGTAATTGTAGTTCATGGTCATCTAGAGAGCCAGTTTGGCCACCTATAAACACTATAAACACCTATAAACACTATAAACACTTGTGGAGAAGAGCCTCTTGTGGCGCAGAGTGGTAAGGCAGCCGCCTGAAAGCTTTGCCCATGAGGTTGGGAGTTCAATCCCAGCAGCCGGCTCAAGGTTGACTCAGCCTTCCATCCTTCCAAGGTCGGTAAAATGAGTACCCAGCTTGCTTGCTGGGGGGTAAACGGTAATGACTGGGGAAGGCACTGGCAAACCACCCCGTATTGAGTCTGCCATGAAAACGCTGGAGGGCGTCACCCCAAGGGTCAGACATGACTCGGTGCTTGCACAGGGGATACCTTTACCTTTACCTTAAACACTATAAACAATGAAAAATATCTTACATTTCACTGATTACTATTGATAGAAACCCATGAGGAGGTGTTGGAAAACTCTGGATTCCCCCACTCCTGCTGGCCGCTCGTGTGGTGGGTGGTGCAATGAGGACATCATGTGAGCATAGGAATGCAGTCAGGAGGAGAAGGGAGAGTGATGCAGGGTGGCAGCTTCTGGCCATAACCCCATATTATTCCACATGTATAGTTCTGCCCTAAGTAAATGGGACATATCAATATCTAGACTGTGCTGAAGCGCCTCTTTCTTTCTGTAGGGACGTATTTTGCTAGGGATGCATCCTATTCAAGCCGCTTCTGCAAAGACGACGTGAAGCACAGCAGCACGTTCCAAATTCATGGTGTTGATCTGCAACTTCACATGTTCAGGAAGCATAAAGTGATGTTTCTTGCTCGTGTATTGACTGGAGACTATATTACTGGGGACTCAAAATATGTGAGGCCACCTTCAAAGGATGGGAGCTTTGTAAATCTCTATGACAGTTGTGTGGACAATACATGGAACCCGAAGATCTTTGTTATCTTTGATGCCAACCAGATCTATCCGGAATATTTAATAGAGTTCAGCTGAGACTTGGAGGGAGGGGGCATATCTGTTGCATTCCCCCCTCCTTTTTTTACTGGCGGCCCATTACTTCTTGTAAAGGAAATAAAAGTTCTTTCACAAGTAAATGTGTAACAGCGAGTTAAGGCAAAGGTGTATCTGGCTCCACCCTTAACATCCTTAAGATTTCCAAATCCTAGGAGGGGTCTAAATATCACTATTAGTGCTCTGCGTTACATTCTGCTAGTGAACTTGGGAATGATTCTGCAAACTAGGAATCAGTAATCCCAGACAAATGGTTTTGTTAGTGTATCCCACAATCAATTAAAAATTTGAGATAACATTAAATTGACATATATTACAGAGTCAGGAAAGACTGTAGTAGAATTGTAGCCTCTACATGTAATTTGTCGTTTCCTTGGAGTAAATTTCAGAGCAGTAAATGTGTTAGTCCGTTAGAGCAAGAATAAAAAGGAGTGTTGTGTCACCAGTCAGTGTCGTGTGACAAAAAAATGCCAAAGACCAGCGCTTACTTGATCATGCCCATGAAGGTGGCAAATGCTGATACATCAGACAGAGGGAGACTATGAATCATGGGCTCAACAGGCAATGAAATTCATGAAGTATTTTCTAGAAAGAAAGCAACAATAATGTTGCCCCATTATGGGAGAGACCTGGCTGGGCAACGCCAGAGGTCTCCAAGACAGGAGAAGTGGTTCCCAGGGGAAAAGCTGCCTAAGGCCAAGGGGATCCCCTCGGGAGCTTCCCAAGAAGCCTTACAGCCAGCCATGGCCAAGCTCCAGTCAGCTGGGTCTTGACAGCTGGAATAGGAGAGGATTTCCTCCAATGCTGTGGTGTGGACAGGGAGAGGGGGGCAGTCACGGTTTTAATGCTTAGCCATGGGAATGGAAGGGCATTTCCTAGGAGGGGAGTTGGTTCTCTAAAGGAGAGTTGTATCAGGGAAGTAGGAATAAAGGGAAGCTTCCCTTGCACCTCTGGACACAAGCAGTGTGAGTGGGCCATGAGAAACAACTGCCACCCGGCCTGGTGTACCCTTCAGTGGTCACACCAGATGGCAATGTATTCATGGTTGACTTTAAATGACTCTTCCTTGCCCCTCTTCTATTTGCAATCATCTAGAACCACAAGAAGGAAGCTGTTTAAAGCCACAACTACAACAATTTCAGTCGCACCATCAACCTAGGCTTCCACAAACCAGGCAGGTACCTGTGATACAGCACATTTGTGCCAGTTCTTTGAACATGAATACATATCTGAGGGATTTACAGCAGACTAAATTGGGTAATCCACCCAATTAAGGGGAAAGGGTTATTACATTTCTAATGCACCCTTCCCCAAAGTGTCAGAGTGGATTGAAATGTTTAAAATTATACAATTTTAATTTTTTATAATTAAAAAAGCTGATTTGCCTGACATCACATCAAAGAAGGGGAAGGGGAAGAGGGGAAGTTAATTGACAAAACACTGCTTGTTGCCCAGTGAAAACCATTATTATTATTATTATTATTATTATTATTATTATTATTATTATTATTATTATTATTATTATTATTATTATTATTATTATTATTTAATTTTTAGACCGCCCTTCTCCCAATAGGTCTCAGGGTGGTTTACAACATAAATAGTTAAAACACAATAAAATCCCCATAAAAACCCCAATTAAAAGTTACATATAGCGGCGGTGGTCACAATTCTGATCTTAGTTCAGCCTGATGGAGAGAATAATGTTCAGAAGAGGGTGGCACCAATACAATAGATCTAACCATGATCTCGATGTTAGAGATCTCAATATTGGAGGGGATCCTCTGATGGATTAGTGGGAGAGTTGCCCTGGCCTCAACCATATGCCTGGCGGAAGAGCTCCGTCTTACAGGCCCTGCGGAAAGCTGGTAGATCCTGCAGGGCCCTTAGCTCTTCTGGGAGTTCATTCCACCATGTTGGGGCCAGGACTGAAAAGGCCCTGGCCCGGGTCGAGGCCAGGCGAACATCCCGTGGGCCCGGGACAACCAGTAAATTCATACCTGCAGAGCGGAGTGCCCTGCGGGGGGCATAAGCAATCAAGCGTTCCCGCAGGTAGACGGGACCCAGGCCGCGTATAGCCTTAAAGGTCAATACCAATACCTGTCGGGAACCCGCTTGCTAACTGAAAAAACAGGGTGCCCCTTTGAAGAAAACGTCACGCCAGGCCTGGTGAACGATACAACAGGAACAAGCTTTATTTCAGCAACGTGGAGTCCGCTGGTATGGAGTAAGAGCTTCCACTGAACTTCAGGCGGAAGCTCCCTTTTATACAAAACCCACCTCCTTAGGCTGTATTGCCCCACCCAGTACTTGCGGAGGGAACATGCTGATACAATCATGACTCATGCACATATGCGAGGTTTTCCGGGGTTCCTGATGGCCCATTTTCCTGGAACAAAGGGCCATCTCCGGGCCCTTGTCAAAAGGTGGAGGGGGACATTGAGGTTCTTTAGCGGCCATTGCCACCTCAACGATCGGGTGGGGCGCCCAGCTGCCGGCTTGCCTATGATCACCATGCCCTACCTCCGTGATCGCGGGCGCCTCTGATGGCGGGGTTCGGTCCGGTTCCCAAGCCACCAAGGACCGAACCACGACATTCTGCCCCCCCAAAGGTCCATTCTCCAACCCCCCGGGACGGCCAGGATACCGCTTGTGGAAACGTTCAGTGAGTCGGGGCGCAAGGACGTCCGCTGCCCAGACCCATTCCCGGTCCCCCAAAGCGAAGTCCTTCCATTCCACGAGGTACTGCAACTTCCCCCTGTGGAGTCTAGAGTCCAGGATATCCGCCACCTCGTGGTGCTCCCCCCCCGGCAGGACCTCGGGCGCTGGCGGGGAAACCACGGGGTGCCAAACGTCACCGTCCGGAGTTTTTTTTAGAAGGCTCACGTGAAAGACGGGATGGATGTGCCGGAGGTTCTTGGGGAGCTTGAGCTTGACCGAAACTTCGTTGATCGGGGCCAAGACCTCGAAAGGCCCCAAAAACCGAGGGCCTAGCTTCTTGCTGGGCAAATTCAACCGTAGGTTCCGGGTGGAAAGGTAAACTCGATCCCCCGGTCGGATCTCTTCAGCTGGTCGTCTCTTCCGGTCGGCGTCCTCTTTCTGCGCTGCCTTGACTTTGTGGAGCTGCTCCTGCAGCGACTTCCAGCAGCTCCCGGCACGCTTCCCCCACTCGCGAAGGTCGGCCGATTCCCGGGCGGGGACCTCTCCAAGCTCCGGGAAGTGTCTCAGGTCTGTCCCGTAGACGACGGCAAAAGGCGACATCTCCGTGCTGCTGTGGTCTGCGTTGTTGTACGCGAACTCGGCCAGGGGGAGCAGGGGCACCCAGGTGTCTTGATGATAGGAACCGAAACACCGCAAGTACTGCTCCAGTACTTGATTAACCCGCTCGGTCTGCCCGTCCGTCTGGGGGTGGTAAGCGGAGCTCAGCCCTTGCTTGATGTCTAACAGGCGCAGGAAAGCTTGCCAAAACCGGGACACGAATTGTGAGCCCCGATCGGAAATCACCTTGTCCGGCAGCCCGTGCAGTCGGAACACGTGATCCAGGAACATCCGAGCCAACTGTGAAGCACTGGGGACACTGGCGCAAGGAATGAAATGGGCCTGTTTGGAAAATAGATCTACCACCACCCAGATCACCGTTTTCCCCTTGCTGGGAGGCAAGTCTGTTATAAAGTCCATGGAGATCACTGACCACGGCCGGGTCGGGACCTCGAGCGGGTGCAGCAGACCTTTCGGCTTGCCAACCCCCGGCTTGCAGGTCAGGCAGACAGGACAACCACTGACGTAAGCTTTTGTGTCCCGCCGCAGACTGGGCCACCAAAACCGCCGCCGGGCCAACTTCCAGGATTTTATGAAACCGAAGTGCCCGGCGGTCTTAGCATCGTGGCAGAGGCTGAGGGCTTCCCGTCGTAGCCCTTCCGGGACGTAGACAGCCTCCCCCCTCCGCCAGAGACCGGAGTCCAAAATCAAAGAGTCCCGGAGCTCAGCCAGCTCCTCGTCTGTCCCGTAGGCTGCCACTAGGCGGTCTCGGAGCGGGGCGGTCGCCGGGTCGGGCTCCCATTCCTCCCTGGCCCGACGCCTAGTGACGACCCCCCGTCCCAGCTGCTCCTCACCAAACACGGACCTGGTGCAGGGAGCGTACCCCTCCCCATAATGCGGCAGACGGGAGAGGGCGTCCGCGAGGAAATTCTCTTTGCCGGGGATGTGACCAAGCTTGAAATTGTACCGCGAAAAGAACTCCGCCCACCTCATCTGCTTGGCGTTCAGGGATCGCGGTTGCCGGAGCGCCTCCAGATTCTTGTGATCTGTCCAGACCTCGAACGGCTCCTCTGTTTCCTCCAGCCAATGCCGCCATTCGGTGAGGGCGAACTTAATCGCAAACGCCTCCTTCTCCCAGGTAGACCAGTTCCGCTCCGTTTCGGCGAATTTTCGTGAGAGGTAGGCCGCCGGCCTCAGCTGTCCCGCCTTGTCTCGCTGCAGGAGAACCGCCCCGGCTGCTGCGTCGCTGGCGTCGACTTGTACCACCATCGGCTGGGTTGGGTCGACGTGCAGTAGCGTGGGCTCAGACGCGAAAGCTTGCTTGAGGGCCAGGAACGCTGCCTCCGATTTCTCATTCCAGCCGAGCGCTGCGCTGGGCCGCGTGGCGCGAGGACCTCTCCCCTTGGTACCTAGCAGGTCCGTGAGGGGAGCCACTACGGAGGAGTATCTGGGGATGAAGCCTCTAAAAAAGTTAGCAAACCCCAGGAAGCTTTGTAGCTGTTTCCGGGTGCGGGGCCTTTCCCAGGCCAGCACCGCCTGCACCTTCTCGGGGTCCATAGCTATGCCCTGGGCTGAGATGCGGTAGCCCAAATAGTCCAGGGAGGGACGGTGGAATTCGCACTTAGCCAGCTTCACGTATAGGTGGTTTGCCAGCAGGCGCTTTAACACCTCCCTCACCAGGGTCACGTGCTCTTGGGGATCTTGGCTGTAGATCAGGACGTCATCCAAATAAACAACCACCCCCTGAAACAGAAGGTCCTGCAACACCTCATTTATTAGACTCATGAAAACCCCAGGTGCCCCGCTTAAACCGAACGGCATCACTTTAAATTCGAATTGTCCCAATTGACAGTTAAACGCTGTTTTCCACTCATCCCCCTCCCGGATGCGTACCCGGTAGTACGCCTCCCTTAGGTCCAGCTTAGTGAACAGAGTCCCTTTGCCCAGCCGGGCCAGCAAATCCGGGATCAGCGGGAGGGGGTAAGCGTTCCCCGCTGCGATGGCGTTGAGGCCCCGGTAGTCCTGGCACAGCCGACGGGACCCATCCTTTTTCCGGACGAACAAGACTGGAGCTCCCATGGGACTGGAAGCGGGCCGGATGAAACCTCGGGCCAGATTTTTACCCAAAAACTCCCGGAGGTCCTTGAGCTCACCCTCACTCATCTTGTAGATGCGCCCTTTGGGTAGTACCGCCCCCTCTGGGATGTTGATAGCGCAGTCCGTGCGGCGGTGTGGGGGTAGCTCGTCCGCTTCCCGCTCGCTGAAAACGGCTGCGAGGTCTCGGTACTCTGGCGGGACCTCGGGCTCTGGTATCTCCTGCTGCGCCGCCGCCGCTCCCCTGGGACGCGCCGCCGTCCTCTTGTGGCTGGAATTCTCGTGGGGGACCCGATGCCGTGCACCCACCGTCAAGTCGAACTTCAGGGTCCCCGCCCGCCAGTCCACCACGGGGTTGTGTTCCTTCAGCCAATCCAGGCCCAACACCGCCCGATATCCCGCTACGGGGACCTGGATCAGCCACCGCAGCTCTTGGTGGTCCCCTATGTGGATGGCGATAGGACCCACCTCCTCCCCGAAAGGTCCCCCCTGAATCGGGCTGCCGTCCATCTGGACGAAAACCAGGGGAACCTTCCGAATGCGCTTCGGTAGCCCCAAAGCCCGGGCTATCTGGGGGTGGACCATGCTGTGGTCGCATCCAGAGTCCAAAAGAGCCTCCCCCACCCAACTTAGTCCGTTCTCCGGGTTCCGGAGCTCTAAAATTACCACGTTCGGAGGTCGCGCCTCATGCTGTAGGGGTTTTCCCTCGCACCGCGGGACCTGCTGCCCGGCGCCGTCTACAGCAGGTCCTGGCCGTTTCCCGTCGCCTGGGCGCTTCCCGGTTCGTTGCGGAGGTCCTCCGCCCGGCGTGCCTGCTGGGGGCGTGTCGCACCTCCCCCCTGGGAGAGCCCGCGGTCCTCCCCCCCTTGCCGTTGGCACGCTGCTGCGAAATGTCCTGACCCCCCGCATTTCAGGCACAGACCTTCCCGGCGTCTCCTTTCCCGCTCGGGGTTCGGGGGTCGTTTGGGGCGAGAGTTGTCGGGGCCCGGTCTCGGCGCCTCGGCTGACCCGCCTTTGGCCTCCCGGGGGGGTGCGGCGGCCCAACCCAGGCTGGCTTCCAGCTTGGCGACCACAAAACACCACCCCTCCAGTGTAGACAGATCTTCTTCCGTCCCCTTGATCACGGCCCATTCCCTGAGCTTCGGGTTAAGGCCCTCCCGGAAGTACTCGATTTGGGTCTCCTCGTTCCAGGAGAACACCTTGCCTGCTTCCCTCCGGAAAATGTCTATATAGTCCATAACCCCCCTAGTACCCTGTCTAAGTCCCTTGATCCGACTCTTTGCCTTGTCCTCAGCCTGGGGGTCCTGGAATCGTCGGCGGAGCGCGACCACGAAGTCCTGCAGGTCCCGAGTTGCCGGGTCGCCGCGCTCGGCCAACCCTAGGTACCACTGACCCGCCTTGCCCTGGAGACACGAGGCCACCCCCCAGACCAAGTCCTCGGAGTCCTCATACCGGTCTCCATACCTCCGGGCATGCGTCAGCGCGTGGAGGAGGAACTGCGGGAGGTCGTCCGGCGTCCCGTCGAAACGCGCCTTAAGCTCTGGGGGGGAACGTTTTGGAGAGTAGTCCGACCCCCTCCGGATCCGGGATTCTCGGCGTCCGCCGTCTCGTCCTGCTCCGCTCCACCGGCTACCAACTTGCCCAACGACGCCGTGCCGCTCCCTGCCTTGCACGTCGCTCCTGCGTTGGTCCGGCTCTCGCCGCCCCATCGGCTCACCCGCTCCCCCGAGATCCTCTGCTGTCTCGCCTCTCCGCTGGCCGTCTCGCCTACTCGGGACTGAAAACTGCTCCGGGTCGGGGTCCGGGGCCCGCTCACCAGTGCCGGGCTCGTCCTCGTCGCTGGAGACGTCCTCACTCGACGCGATCCCCTCCGCCGTTGTATTACCAGTCCCTCCGGGCCCGGCCCGAGCTTGCTCACGGGCTTCAGCTGCCTGCAAGCGCCTGGCCAAGTCCGCCATGGCCCGCCGCAGGTCCTCTAGGGATTCCTCAGGTCCTACCGGGCGAAGCGCCTGCCTCAGCTGGGTGTCCCAGGTTGGGGCCAACCCCCCAGACCTCGGCGCGCTCCCCGCCGTGCTTGGGAACCCCATGGCCCGGCGCCTTCCCTTGGCCGCCGCTGCCGAGGGTCTCGGGGTCCCGGACAGCTGCTCCTGGCCCCCCGATTTTCGGAGGAAATCTCCCGGGGACATTAAACTCATGTTCCCGGGGTTCGTGGGGGTCGAGACCGCCCCGTTGCTTGAAAACGCCATCTCTGGATCCGTCCCGATAAGCGCTCGGATGCGATGCCGACCCTGGAGTTCGGTGAGTGGAAGCTCTTACGATGTCGGGAACCCGCTTGCTAACTGAAAAAACAGGGTGCCCCTTTGAAGAAAACGTCACGCCAGGCCTGGTGAACGATACAACAGGAACAAGCTTTATTTCAGCAACGTGGAGTCCGCTGTTATGGAGTAAGAGCTTCCACTGAACTTCAGGTGGAAGCTCCCTTTTATACAAAACCCACCTCCTTAGGCTGTATTGCCCCACCCAGTACTTGCGGAGGGAACATGCTGATACAATCATGACTCATGCACATATGCGAGGTTTTCCGGGGTTCCTGATGGCCCATTTTCCTGGAACAAAGGGCCATCTCCGGGCCCTTGTCAAAAGGTGGAGGGGGACATTGAGGTTCTTTAGCGGCCATTGCCACCTCAACGATCGGGTGGGGCGCCCAGCTGCCGGCTTGCCTATGATCACCATGCCCTACCTCCGTGATCGCGGGCGCCTCTGATGGCGGGGTTCGGTCCGGTTCCCAAGCCACCAAGGACCGAACCACGACAATACCTTGAATCTGATTCGGAAACAGACTGGTAACCAGTGCAGATGACGAAGCACCGGCTGAATGTGGGCCCTCAAAGGTGTTCTAGTGAGGACCCTGGCAGCCGCATTTTGGACCAGCTGTAACATCCGAGTCAAAGACAAGGGAAGGCCCGTGTAGAGCGAGTTACAGAAGTCTAATCTGGAAGTGACCGTTGCATGGATCACTGTGGCCAGGTGTTCCGAGGACAGGTAGGGCGCTAGTAGCCGGGCTTGGTGAAGATGGAAAAATGCCGTCCGAGCTACATTGGTGACCTGAGCCTCCATAGAGAGGGAGGCATCAAATGTCACTCCCAAATTCCTGGCAACTGGTGCAGGCGTTAATTGCACCCCGTTCAGGCATGGGAGAAGTGCTTCCTGGTCCTGCCCTCTTCTGCCCAGCCCCAGGACCTCCATTTTGGAGGGGTTGAGTTTCAGGCGACTCTGCCTGAGCCATCCAGCTACTGCTTCCAAACAGCTGGCAAATGTATCCGGGGTGGAGTCCGGCCGGCCGTCCATTAGGAAGTAGAGCTGGGTGTCATCCGCATATTGGTGGCAACCCAGCCCATAGCCCCGGACCAGCTGGGCTAGAGGGCGCATATAGTTAAAAAGTGTGGGAGAGGAAACCATTCCAAGATATGGTTGGAAACATTAGCCAGCTGCTTGGAAGCAGTGGCTGAATGGCTCAAGCAGAGTCGCCTGAAACTCAACCCCTCCACGATGAAGGTCCTGTGGCTGGGTAGGAAGGTTGCTCTGTACATCTGTAGACCCCGTCCCCGAAGGTGGGCTGGCAGGGGATGCAGGGAACTGGACGGGAGGGGGGAATTAGATGGGTTATGCCACCTGGGGATCTATTTTTATCAGTGTTTTATTGGGATTGTATTGTAAATTGCCTTGAGCTGGCTCGGCCCGGGAGTGGCAGTCTATAAATATAATAAACAAACAAACAAATAAATAATGCCTTATCCAAGACAAGAGTTCTTTCTCACAGTCATTGGATGACTGTTCCTCACTTCTAGACCACAGTTGGATGGTGTCAGGGTGCCAAATTGTCCATCTCTTTAGGATACTTTCCAATTCATTCCGCTGGAGTATGTGGACAGGATTGTCAAAGGTTTGATGCTTGCCACCTGCTTACCTGACTTTTGCCCTTCCTGCCTACTTAAATCTGCCTGGGTAGGATCTGGATCCGAGAGGTGGTTAATGCCTCCCCAGCTTTGAAACTGTCTGCAGTGCCTGTCCCGGACCCAGGAGATTTTGATAAATGTTCTATTTTTTAGCAAGGTTTGAATGAGCGATGGCTGGAGAGCTTCAACCATTTGTGGATGGAGTAGATTGTTTGGATCCTGGTCAATTTGGTTTCAGGGCAAATTATGGGACTGTGCTGGACGGAAGACGCAGGGTGTGATTCTGCTGGCTCTACTGCACTTCTTAGTGGTTTTACTAGTCCTGGCCATTATCTCCTCTTGGAGCACCTTTCTAGGCTGGGCCTGGGACTCAATGCTTTGAACCTTCTGATTTGGAATATCTTAAAGCACTGGGAAATTCCAGCATTGTCCCATTAGGTGTCAGTAAATACATTGGATTCCTCTCACACTATCATTTAACTGGGTGCAAGTAGGACAATGGTTGTCATTTGTTATTGTTGTTGTGAATGAAAAGTTCTTGTGTGTCTGGGGTGTATGTGTGTCAAGTACAGTTAAGGCACTTCCAGTTTATGGAATTAATAACCTGCAAAACATCCTATTGTTATTAGCCTTTTGCAAACTCAGGGTTGTGGCTTCCTTCATTCACTCACTCCATCTCATGTTGGGTCTGCCTCTTTTCCTGCTGCCTTCAACTTCTCCTTCAGTGGAGGAAGTCCTCCATACTGGTTAGGTCACGCCTTCTAGTTCCTTGCAGGGTTATGCAAATTAGCCTGCCTTCTGGGATCCTGGTAGGCTGACCCTTCCAGTCCTGTTGCCCTGCAGGCTCCGAGCAGGATCTCAGAAGCTGAGCTCCTTGATCTGCAAAACAAAGCAAAAGGAGTGTGTGAGAGAGAGCAAATGGAATATGCAGAATCCCCCTGCTAAGAGGAAAAACAGGCTTGGGGACAGAATCTAGAATTAAGGGAAGGTCAAAACAATTGGAGGCGAAAGATGCTGGGAAAGACCAGAAACTGCCTATGCAAAATTCAGGGAAGCAGCCTTTATCATCGCCAGCTTCACCTGCAAGCATGCAGGTGGAGATTTCCCTCACCCCTGTTCTGGCTGAGTGGGGAGGGGAAGAAATCGCCCGGTCAGAGGCGACCACCTCTCTTCTACCTGAGACACGTGATGCCCCTAGGCAGAACACAGCTAACACTGAGAGATTGTGTTTGTAGCAGGAACTGTGGCTGGGCTGGAAGGTGTGGCAGCGGGGCCCTTTTTTTACAAACCTTGCTTGCAAGGTTGCAAAATATGGCAACCGCAGACCACACCAGCACATCGTTTTTCCTGTCATTTTAGTGCCCTCACTGGTGGAGTGGGAGAGGGGTAAGCAATGGCAGCCTTCGTGGGTCCCACAGTCATCAGCTTCTCCGCAAGTACTCTGCTCTGGTTCGGCCTCACTTGGAGTCCTGTGTTCAGTTTTGGGCACCCGTGGAAGAGGGATGCTGACAAACTGGAATCTGTCCAGAGGAGGGCAACAAAGATGGTGAGGAGACCAAGACATATGGAGACCAAGATATATGAAGAAAGGCGGGGGGAGCTTGGTCTGTTTTGCCTGGAGAGGAGACGACTGAGAGGGGATCTGATAGCCATCTTCAAGTATTTAAAAAGCTGCCATATAGAGCAGTGGCCGTCAACCACCGGGTTGCAGACCGGGCTCGGGCCGTCAATCACTTAGTACCGGGCCACCACGCCTCCTCCTGCTCCTTTCCCCGCCGCTTGCGAGCCGCTCTTGCCAGCGCCCAACTCTTTTCCGGAGAGAGGAGGCGGGCACAGAAGTGGCTGGTGCAGCTGCTGGAGGGGCGGGGGTGGGGTGAGCGTGGTGCTGGAGGCAGCCGCCTCCCCCTCTCCAAAGTGGGAGACGCGCTTTGCTCTGCGGCTGCGTTCTTTGCGCCCACCCCAGATCCCCAGCAGGGAAGCCTAGTCCCCCCTCCCCTCTCCCGGAGAGCTGCTGGCTGCTCAGGGCGGGTGGGGCCGGTACTGCCAGGGGCTGCTGCTTGCCATGAGTCTGCCCTGTGCTGCACAGCTGGGAGGAGTGGGCCTGGGACGGAATGGATCACCATTTTTTTTTCTCGGAGTGAGCGGAGATCAATGAACCGGCGAGCCTTCATTCAGCCAGTGAGGCTTCCCCGGCTGCAGTCGCTCCCCAGGGCTGTTTTAAGTCACCAAGCACCACACAGCCCTGTTTGCTGGTTTATTTTCCCTTTATTTTTCCCTTTATTTTCGGCCGAAAATCACACCCGTGCGGGGGAGGGTGGATTTTTTTTTCACTCGGGGGGAGTGTGGCAACGATGAAATGGCAGCTCACACGCCACCTGCTAGCTAGATTGGTCTCTCCGTTGCAACGAATCAACACAGATTCGTTGCAACGTGTTTTTTTTTAAAACCTACCTTAAAGGGAATGGGGCTTTCGGGAGCATGATAACGGCCGCCCATTGGCTGCTCGTTTGATTGACGGCCAGAGGAGGGACAAAGCTCGGCAAATATCGCTTCCTGGATAGCGATTTTTGCAGAGACCGGAAACCTGTGGGAAACGATAGAAACGCAACTGGATTCCACTACAAAGGTATGCATAACGATGAATTCCACTATTTAAAATTGCGTTTTTTTCGTTCCGAAAACAATTTGAAACATAGATCCTGGTGCGGAATGGCCCTAACTTTATTCCAGCGTTTTGTCACATTCAATGATAGGATTCCATAGGCATGAATGAGTGAGCTCAATTCAACATGAAAGAAGTCATTGATGTGAAAAGGAGCATGTTAGGTGTTCAATACTACGGTGTCCCTACAGTTTTTGTTGTTGTTGTTTCCTATTTAACTGGTTCATGGGGTAAGATCCTGAACTTCAGGATATGACTATTGTTTTTGTGGCGTATCTGTATCTTATTTTGAAGGGATGTTTAAAGGTTACCATAGCAACCAGAGTCAGAGAGCATTAGGGTAGTGGTTGAGAGGAGAAGACTGCTCCCCCCCCCCCGGGGCCTCAGTAAAATTGTCAAGCGTTAACAATTTTAATGATAAAAAGGTTGGGGACCACTGATATAGAGGATGGAGCAATGTTGTTCTCTCTTGCCCCCAGAAGGACAGACCAGAACGAATGGCATGAAATTAATTCAAAAGAAATTCCATTTAAACATCCGGAAGAAGTTCCTGACAGTTAGAGCGGTTTCTCAGTGGAACAGGCTTCCTCGGGAGGTGGTGGGTTCTCCATCTTTGGAAATTTTTAAACAGGGCCTGGATGGAGAGGCTGATTCTGTGAAGGCTCAAGGGGGTGGCAGGTTACAGTGGATGAGCGATAGGGTTGTTAGTGTCCTGCATAGTACAGGGGGTTGGACTAGATCAGCGATCCCCAACCTGTGGGCTGCGGATCACATGTGGTCCTTCGACTACTTGGAGGTGGGCCCCGAAGGACGCCTCCCCCCCCCCGGCCGTTTACAACACACTTTGGTGTCCTTGTCTCCCATCACTCCCAGATGGGACTATCTCGTTGCAGAGAAACAAGCTCAGGGTTCCCATTGATTTGTCCTTGTCATGAGTTAAAATTTCCATTAAAATAAAATGTTCCTTATGTTCATTGTTGTGGCATGTCTGTATCTTATTTTGAAGGGATGTTTAAACATTACCATAGCGACCAGAGTCAGAGAGCGTTAGGGCAGTGGTTGAGAGTAGAGGAGTAAACTACCCCCCCCCCCACTGGGCCTCAGTAAAAGGCGTTGAGTGGTTCCTGGTGAGTGGTCCCCGGCGTTGAGTGGTCCCCGGTGATAAAAAGGTTGGGGACCACTGGACTAGATGACCCATGAAGTCCCTTCCAACTCTATTATTATTTGACTATAAATCAAGCCCCTGGATGGGAAATACAGCGGGCGCTAGCAGGTCTTCCCTGGCATCTGGGAAGCGCACCCGCTACCTCTGGGAGGTGGCATGTGCGCTTCCTGGGCGGCGGACAAGGCCGCGGCCCCCTCCCAGGTGACAGGCCTTTCCCACTGCCCGGGGAAGCGCACCCGCCAACAGAGGTGGCGTGTGCGCTTCCCGGGCCGTGGGAAAGGGCTGTCAGTGAGTGCGGCCACGCCCCCCCCCCGGCAACAGGCCTTTCCCGCTGCCTGGGAACCTTCTCCCCCCCTCCCGGCCCAGCCTCCCTGCTTCGCAGCTGGAGAAGGAGCTGGGCTGGTGTGTCTGCGAAGCCCTGTCCCCCATAGTCTGGGGCAGACTGGGGCTTGGCCCCTTGGGCCAGGGCTGACAATTGGGGAGGCAAAACGGGAGGCGCTTCACGCCTCCTGATTAGCGCCCCCGATTGTCAGTCCTGGGCCAATGGGCTCCTTTCCTCATCCTGGACTGGGCCCACCCCAACCCCCCTTACTGCTTTATTTATACCGCTCCTGGAGCGGTGTAAAGATTCTATGATTCTAATAGGAAAATACAGCTCTACATCTGTGACTTCATTGTATGCAATCTTTGTTGATTTCAAAGCTTCTTTTGACTCTGTCTCAAGGGCACAACTATGGGCCAAACCTGGAGGCCTCTTCAAGAGACAAAAGACTCCTCTTTTTGGTATGTTCCCTACATGAGCAGACCTCATTCAGAGACAGATGCAGTAGACAAGGCCACCTAACATAACAGATAAAAACTTACAAAGGTGTCAGACAAGACTGACTGCTAGCCCTTCTACTTTTCATCTGTTATATTAATAATCTAATAAATTGTTTTGAATTGCCATCCACCTAGACTAGTGGGACAGCATATATCAGCCCTTCTCTATGCTTTTGTTGTGGTGATTTTGTCAAGAACCCCAGTGGGTCTAAATAAGGCCCTTGACCACTTGGTAAAATATAGTGAGAAAGAAGCACTTACAATTAACAAATTGAAAATTAAGATAATAGAATCATAGAGTTGGAAGGGGCCATACAGGCCATCTAGTCCAACCCCCTGCTCTACGCAGGATCAGCCCAGAGCATCCTAAAGCAATAATGGCCTTTGATAATCCATCCAAAATTAGAACCTGTGTTTTTGCTGGGAAAAAGCTAGAGCAGGTAAAGTTATTTAAACATCTGGGGTAATTTTTCAGGTCTCGGGCTGTATCTCAGAACATCGTAGACAGATGTCAATCCTAGGGGAGAAGTCAGCATGTAGTATGGTTATATTCCGTTGATCAAATGGAGCCTACTTTGTACCTGCAGCGCTCATGCTTTTTCAGGCTAAGGTAATATAACAGGTGCTCTATGGCAGTGGTCCGCAACCTTTTTAAGGCTGCGGACTGGTGTGGGGGGGGGAGGGCGATCTGGCAGCCGTGCACACGCAGCAGGGCCGGGCATGTGTGCTTGCGCCATGCGTGACTGCAAATGCGCATGTGTGTAACTGCCACGCATATGCCATGCGCAAAACTGCCACGCATGTGTATTTACAGACACCCATGGTGCAAACACGCATGTGCGGACCAACTGTGCATGCGTGTTTGCGCCGGTGCCCATGCTTCCTTTCCCCCCCTCCTAAAAGAAGCTTGCCGGACCGCAAGCTAATCAGCCGCTTTGGTGGCCGATTTGCTTGCAGCCTGGGAAGTTTCTCACTGCGGGGGGGGGGGCGGGGGGCGGGGCCCGGTGCCGGGGCCTTCGTGGCACGCGATCGGGCCGTAGCCCAGTGGTTGGGGACCACTGCTCTATGGGACCTTTCTAGGTTCTTCAAAGTCCTGTTTGCTCCACTCAAGTGGATACAATCCTTAGAGCCATATTACAGCTTCCAAAATGTTTACCCAATTCATGGATTAGATTAGACAGGATTATGAAGGTTGAAGCTGAAATTGTCCTCACTTCCATTTCCCTCTGGCTAAAGGCACATTGGGTACACCGAGGGCTTCTATCCTTCATCTTGTGCAAGAATTACAAATGAGTCTTAGCTATAGAGGAGGAAATCAAAACAATTGGTTTTTCCCCACAGGTTCTATTCAACATAGCAATGGATTAGGCCAAAATAGTGGTAAAGCAAAGGATAGAAGACTCTGAGCATCAAACAGACATTTATTTTGTTTGTTTGTTTGTTTGATTTTTATACTGCCTTGCCATATGGCTCATCGCAGTTCACATAAAACATTGCAGGGGTCATACACGGAGAGTCTAAAGTAGGGTTGTGTGCTTTGGCCGCCAAAGCAGCCATTCACGCCCGAAGCAGCTAGCCCCCCGGCACAGTCAGTGCATGCATGCAGGTGCAGAGCTCCTCCCCCGCCCACGCCACGGCGCTGTCTGCTTTGGACACAAACAGCTGCTTCAAATGCACAACCCTGGTCTAAACATATCAACAGATTCATAAATAATATACCAACAATAATCCAACTGTGGTTCCAAATGGAACGACAACTTAGACAAGAACCCCGGGGAGGTCAGGCTGGTTGAGGACATGGAGGGGGTGTCTGAGGGGGCCCAGTGGATACTGTTGGGTCGGTGGGACTCACGCAAAGGCCCGGTGGAGGAGCTCCCTTTCGCAGGCCCTGAGGAATTGTGGGAGTTCAGGCAGGGCCCTGATCTCCTCCGGGAGCTCCTTCCACCAGGTGGGGGCAGGACAGAGAAAGCCTGTTGAGGACCGACGTGCTTGTTTGGGGCCTGCGATCACCAGCCAGTTGTCAGTGGCGGAGTGTTGTGCTCTTTTGGGCTGTAGGCAGAGAGAGAGTCTCTCAGGTACAGTGGGCCTAGACTGCGTAGGGCCTTGAATGTAAGAACCAAAACCTTAAGCCTGATCTGGAATTCACTTGGGAGCCAGCTGAGTTGTTGACATGTAGGCCGTATGTGGGATCTCCATGATGTATTGGTGAGGATCCTGAACCAGTTGTAGTTTCCGAATCAAGGATAAGGGTAGGCCTGCGTAGAGCGAGTTGCAGAAGTCTAGTTTAGAGATGACTGTCGCATGGATCACTGTGGCAAGTGGGGCGCCAAGTGGGGTGCTTGGCTTGGCTTAGCTTGGCTTAGCATAGGTGGTAGAAAGCCTGCCACGCTACTGTCAGGAGAGGGAGGTGTCAAGGATCACACCCAGGTTTCTGGTGGAGTGGGCTAAGGCTAGATGCACTCCGTCAAGGTTGGGTAAGCATGCTTCCTCGCTTGGTCCCTTCCTACCCAGCCATAGGACCTCCATCTTTGAAAGGTTGAGCTTCAGACAACTCTGCTTGAGCCACATTGTCACTGCTTCCAAGCATCTGGCTAAGAGTTCGGGGGGGGGGGGTTTGTACCCCTAAATATCTTGCTCCATACAACACCAGATACGTTCCGGCAGATTATCTCCCTATTAGAAGCCAAACATTGTAGGACAGCCTTCTCATTAGGAAGGGGATCAGCCCCACCACCCTCTGTGGTCTTGGAAGGATGTAAGTGCCAAGAGCTGAAATACTCTATCCTTGCAACTCTGTGGCAAGAGAGTCCCTTGTATGTATGATCCTCAAGTGCCCCCTCTACATAGCTGCAAGAACTAGCAAATTCTACCTCTGATTGAAAACTCGCTCAGTTGTACAGGCGAAGAAAAAAATTAAACTTCTCCTATTGAAAAGTAAAACCTCCAGTGTAATTAAAACAGTAAAATCACCACTGTTACACAAGTTGCCAAATAATGCATCCAAGTATATGGTGTTCAAAAAGCTTAGTTAAGGATCTATAAAAGGTGACAAAGAAGCCTCTTTTACCTTTTGTTTACATGCTTTTTAATATTAACATTGTTTTAACCAGCTATACAATTTTAGAAACTGTTAAACCTATTTTCCGTTGTAATGCTATAGCATATAGCAAAATGTTTGTATTATATTTTATTCTGAATACATTCCACCATCTAATACCTATTTACAAACTTTATCTGACCAAAGTGCCATACAGAATAAACTAAACCTTTCCTAGCATTATTGAGTCTTGTTATATTAAAATGCTTTATTATTTGGATAGAACAAAGCAATCCAGGCCTATTATTGTTATTGTTTATTATTATCATCACATTAAATTAAACCAGCTCAAAAGTTAAAAACTGTAATTTAAACAGTATCAGACAGCATCAAACAGAGCCAGCTTGGTGCAGTGGTTAGGAGCCCCAATATAATGTCAGTTAAAATTTGCTCTCATGAGGTCCAGCCTCTATGTGTGACTACATACAGCCTTTCTCTTCCCCAAGATCATGAAGTCCAAAATCTCACCACGTGCACCCACGACTTTTACCTTGTCAACCAGTTCTTCCCTGTTGGTGAGAATCAAGTCTAAACCAGCAGAGCCCCTGGTTGCCCCTCCCACTTCCTGGGAAATGAAGGTGTCAAGAATTCACTGGACTTTTCGTTTTTAGCAGAGTTGCTCTTCCAACAGATATCTGGGGAATTGAAATCTCCCATGACCACTAGGTCCCGTCTCTCTGAGAACTTTCTGTTCTAGAAGCACCGAATCCTGGAGTTCTATAGCAGACCCCCCCCCATAATAGTTAATAGTTCCTTCCTTATGTGCCATTCCCTCTAAATCTGCAGTGTTCCTATCTTCAGTTATCGTCATTGAGCTGGGCTTTGAATTATGTCTTAGTTTAATTTAGTTTAAGGCCCTCCTCACCAGGTCCACAAGGCTCTTTGCAAAAACATTTTTTTCTCACCATCGTAAGGTGCAAACCATCTCCCAATAGAAAAGCCTCATCATGGTCTAAAAACCGAAACCTTTCCTGATGACACCAATGACATAGCCAGGCATTTATCTGCATCATTTTTGTTCCCTTCTGTGGCTTCCAAACCTCTTGTGAATGTAATTGGCGGGGAGTCAGGGCAGCCATCCATCAGGAGATAAAGCTGCGAGTCATTCGTATATTGGTGACAACCCAGCCCATAACTCCGGACCAGCTCGGTTCATGAGGATTTTAAACAATGTAGGGGAGAGTATTGCCTCCTGTGGCACCCTGCGGGGGATTTGATAGGGCCATGACAGCTCCTCCCCTATTGCTGCCCTCTGTGTCCTGTCCAGTTCCGGAGAAAGGAGTGCAGCCATTGGAGGGTTTCTCTCTGAATTCTGGGCTCAGTGAGCTGGTGGGGCACTATCTTGTGGTCAACCACATGAAACACGGATGACAGATCGAGGATCACGCCCCGCCCAGTTGGCACCAGGGATTCTTCATCAGGGCAACCAGCACTGTCTCCATCTCATGGCTAGGAAGGAAGCCCAACTGTCACGGATCAAGCCCCAAAGCTTCCTCCAAACAGCAGCAGCAAATGGCTAGATAGCCGTATCCGAACCTCCTGCCTCATTTCCCAGTTAGCCATGAGCAGGATGGTATTGTTGGTCCCTTGTCTGTTAAAATGTGGGGCATCTGAAACTGGGGTGGGAGGATTTGGAGCCATGCTTATAGAAGGCTGCTCTCTCCATCAAACTGGGGAACGGGAGCAGAAATGAAGAAAGGGCATGCTGCAGTTTTCTACATTTTTGGGCTGCCTCGGTGGGTCTCTGTATAGCAAAAGAGCTAGATTTTGCTAAAATTTAAAATACTGAATTGTTTAAAATGGCCCCAATCCAATCAAACACACCCTGTGTCAATCCAAAGTACCCTGTGACAAAACTGCACACGTGCAATGATCAGCACTGATGTGGAAGAACGAGTTCGGCTTGCTTTGGCCCTGCCCATGGCCTTGCCGGCACCTGCTCAAGCCACATGCTGGCCAAGCAGCCCCCCCGCCCCCGCTCATCTGCGCTTCCTTCCTCTTCCGCTCACAGCTAGTCCGAGAAGCACCGTGAGAGTTGCAGTGAGATGCAGCAGGGAGCTCCTACAGAGAAGGCAGCTGGGGGCCCCCATTCGTCTCTCAGAGGGGTAAGTTTTCTTTTAAGTACAAACAGCTGGGCAAAAAGTAGGCAGGGCCAGGTCTAATGGGCATCAAAAGTTCTTGGGAGGGATAAAGTGACAGTTAAACATTTTTGTTGGAGCAGCTGAAGTGTGTCTCTGTTTGCACTTCCTCTCTGTCTTGCAATGCAATAGCTTAACCACTTTCCTCTGTTGAAGACTCAGTGGGGGCCTTCCTTTGAAGGGGAGAGTGCTGGCCTTTAAAGGACATTAAATAGAGTCTTGCCTGCCAACTGAATTGACATGTCGCTTGAGACTAAGCGTCACATTTTAGGAGAAAGGGACAAGAAGACTGTGCTAGGAGAGAGATTTGCAGCGAAGTCACAAAGACTACTCTTGGATGAATAGATTTAGAGGCATAATTGCAGTGCATTTGGGGTTATTTTTCCATTTTTATATAGATGTTTGTTACATTTCTAGTCCACCACTTCAGGGAAGAAAACGGGGGCAGTAAGATGTAATATTTCTGTGTCCACCGAATGAGGAAAACAGTTTGAATGTAAAATGTCCATGGACTACAATTCCCATGAACCCCTGCCAGTGTTTGCTGATGGGAATTGTAGTCCATGAACATCTGGAGGATCACAGGTTGACTACCCCTGCTCAGAAGGACTGAAGGAAAATCAGCATAACTTCTGTAAAGGCAAGTCCTGCCTCACCAGTCCTGCGGAGTTCATTGAGCAGATTAACAAGCCTGCAGGCAAGGGCAATCCGCTAGACGTCAGACTGATGCTTCCAAAAGGCCCAGGTAGAAAAGGTACAGGGGGCCTGATGAAGTCATGGAAAGGGAAGAGTACAGGTCCCATTAGGTATGTCAAAATACTCAAAAGAGTAGGAATAAATGGACCAATGGGAGGAAAGTGGGCAGTGGGATCCCACAAGGATTGGGACTAGGACCAGTGCTATTTCCTTTGACTATATAGAATTTGAAATATGGAGTGGGCAGGCTCATGGCCGAGTTTGCAGATGATATCCATCCGTGCCTTAGAATCACTGAGTTTGATGTATTCCTGTTTAGTTCTATGCGAACCACCCTGAGCCTTAGCGGGGGGGGGGTGGTGGTATGCAAATATAATATATAAAAAATAAGTCAACAAATGGTGGAGAATGAAATGGATTGTGAAGATCTACATGATCTCTCCAACTGAGCTAGTTGGCAACAGCTTGCTCAATGAAGCATGGGGCCGTTAAGGGTCAGGTGATGCCAGGGCTGGATTCCAGTCCGCAGGCACAGGCCCAAAATGGTCCCCCTCATCCCTTCCATAAAACAGCCGATATTGTGCCTTCATAGAAGGCCATGATGTGTCCACATTTGGAATACCATGTACATTTCTGGACACCAGATCTCAAAAAGGACATTGAAGAGCTGGAAAAAACACGGACAAGGGCAGTTAAGACAATCAAGGGGTTGGAGCACATTTTCTGTGCAAAAAAAGATGAAAAGTATGTGAGGAGTACCCCACCATATGTCATCGGTGGTCATCCTCTCCCTGATTTTTCCAGCAAGGTGGGTGGGTTGGTTGCCACTGGTTGTTCATAGTTTAATTGTTGGTTTTAGTGGAAATGGGGATTTTAGGGGATTATACTGTTTTATTTTGTAACCCGCCATGAGCTGGCTTTGCCGAGAGTGGTGGGTTAATAATAATAATAATAATAATAATAATAATAATAATAATAATAATAATAATAATAATAATAATAATAATATAATTAGAGAAAAGACAGCGTAAGCAGGGATGTGAAAGAGATTTATAAAATTATGCATTGGATTTGTTGTTGTTGTTAGTTGTGAAGTCATGTCCGACCCATCGCGACCCCATGGACAATGATCCTCCAGGCCTTCCTGTCCTCTACCATTCCTCAAAATCCATTTAAATTTGCACCTACTGCTTCAGTGACTCCATCCAGTCACCTCATTTTCTGTCGTCCCCTTCTTATTTTGCCATCAATCACTCCCAGCATTAGGCTCTTCTCCAGGGAGTCCTTCCTTCTCATGAGTATCTGAGTATACTTCTCAAAGTATCTGAGTTTCATCTTAAGGATCTGGCCTTCTAAGGAGCAGTCAGGGCTGATCTCCTCTAGAACTGACCAGTTTGTTCGCCTTGCAGTCCAAGGGACTCGCAAAAGTCTTCTCCAGCACCAGAGTTCAAAAGCCTCAATTCTTTGACGCTCGGCCTTCCTTATTGTCCAACTCACAGCCATACATTGCAACTGGGAAGACCATAGCCTTGAGTAGACGCACTTTTGTTGGCAGAGTGATGTCTCTGCTTTTTAGGATATTGTCTAGATTTGCCATAGCTTTCCTCCCCAGGAGGAAGCGTCTTTTAATTTCTTTGCTGCAGTCCCCATCTGCAGTGATCTTGGAGCCCAGAAAAATAAAATCTGTCACTACCTCCATTTCTTCCCCATCTATTTGCCAGGAATTGAGAGGGCCGGATGCCATGATCTTCGTTTTCTTGATGTTGAGTTTCAAGCCAACTTTTACACTTTCCTCCTTCACTCACATCAAAAGGCTCTTCAGTTCCTCTTCGCTTTCTGCCAGTAGAGTGATATCATCTGGATATCTGAGGTTGTTGATATTTCTCCCTACAGTCTTGATCCCAATTTGTTACTCATCTAACCCCGCCTTTATCTTGATGTGCTCCACATACAAGTTAAATATGCAAGGCGACAGTATACAGCCTTGCCAAACTCCTTTCTCAATTTTGAACCAATCAGTGATTCCATGCCCGGTTCTTACTGTTGTTTCTTGACCTGCAGATAGGTTTCTCAAGAGACAGATAAGATGCTCTGGTATTCCCATCTCTTTAAGAACTTGCCACAATCAAAGGTTTTAGGATAGTCAATGAAGCAGAAGTAGATATTTTTCTGTAACTCCCTAGCTTTCTCCATGATCCAACCTATGTTGGCAATTTGATCTCTAGTTCCTCTGCCTCTTCGAAATCCTGCCTGTACTTCTGGAAGTTCTTGGTTCACATATTGCTGGAGCCTAGCTTGTAGGATTTGTGTGTGTGTGTGTTTGATTTTTTTTTCAATTCAAATATTTTATTGTGATATCAAACAAAATATCCATACCCATCACTAATCCATAAATTCACCAATCTAACATTCAATCACAAATATACATTCAAGACTTCTCTCCTAGTCCTAACAAATGAAATAGTAAACCTAAATCTGTGACATAACTATGCTTAGAACCTGCTGTCGCTATCTTAAATTTTACAAATCTTTGCAAAGTCTGGATAGTTAATCCAGATCTTGAGATAATTATCTTGAAATAAAGTCTTCTGACAGGAAATGTAAATGTCTAAGTAATTTACTTTTTTAACAATTTCAAAACCTGATTTTTTGATAAAACATTTTTTGCTTGATCAGTCATATTTTGTAGGATTTTGAGCATAACTTTGCTAGTATGAGAAATGAGTGCAATGGTGCGGTAGTTTGAACATTCTTTAGCATTGCCCTTCTTTGGGATTGGAATGTAAACTGACCTTTTCCAATCCCATGGCCACTGTTGAGTTTTCCAAATCTGCTGGCATATTGAGTGAAGCACTTTTACTGCATCATCTTTTAAGATTTTGAATAGTTCTGCTGGAGTGCTGTCACCACCACTAGCTTTATTGTTGCTCAGATTTCCTAAGACCCATTTGACTTCACATTCCAGGATGTCTAGCTCCAGGTCAGTGACTACCCCCTTGTGGTTATCAGGGATGTTAAGCTTGCTCTTGTATAGTTCTTCTGTATAATTTTGCCATCTTTGTTTAATCTCTTCTCTTTCTGTTAAGTCCCTACCATTTTGGACCTTTATCATACCCATCTTAGCACGAAATGTTCTCTTCATATCTCCAATGTTTTGAAGAGATCTCTGGTCCTCCCTATTCTATTGTTTTCTTCTATTTGTTTGCACTGTTCATTTAAGAAGGCATTCTTATCTCTTCTAGCTTTTCTCTGGAATTCAGCATTCAGTTGGGTGTACCTTTCTCTTTCTCCCTTGCCTTTCACTTCCCTTCTCTCCTCAGCTATTTGTAAAGGTTCCTCAGACAGCCATTCTGCTTTCTTGCATTTCTTTTTCTTTGGGATGGTTTTAGTTGCTACCTCTTGTACAATGTTGCGAACCTCCGTCCATAGTTCTTCAGGCACTCTGTCTATCAGATCTAATTCCTTAAATCTATTTGTCACCTCTACTGTATATTCGTTGGGGATATGATTTAGTTCATACCTGAGTGGCCTAGTGCTTTTCCCTACTTTCTTCAATTTAAGCCTGAATTTTGCAACAAGAAGCTGATGATCTGAACCACAATCGGCTCTTGGTCTTATTTTTACTGTATAGAACTTCTCCATCTTTGGCTGCAGAGCACATAGTCTTCTCTTGGGTTGTTGGAAAAGAGTATTTGCTATGACCATTGTATTCTTTTGACAAAATTCTACCAGCCTGAGTCCTGCTTCATTTCGTACTCCAAGGCCAAACTTGCCTGTTATCCCGGTTATCTTTTGGCTTCCTATTTTAGCATTCCAATCCCCCATGATGATAAGCACATCATTTTTTGGTGTTGCTTCTAGGTGTTGTAGGGCTTCATAGAACTGGTCAACATCCTCTTCAGCAGCAGTGGTTGGGGCATAGACCTGGATTACTGTGATGTTGAATAGTTTGCCTTGGATTCGAACTGAACTATGCATTGGATAGGGTAAGCAAAAAGAGTCAACCCCCCTCTCCTAATATTAAAATATTAACAATGTAGTAGACAATAGGTAGGTACAGGAGAGACAAAAAGAAATCTCCTTTATTTAGCAAGTCATTAAATTATGAGAGGGAAAGTGACATGTTCGGAATCCAAGGAGGGACAGTCCTGATGCCACTGCAGAAAAGGGAAATGGCAAACTACCTCTGCTTTCCCCCCCCCTGAATGCACTTGGCTGGGGTTCCCAAAAGGTAGCCTTGACTTGACGGCACTTCATACATGATTAAATTGTGGAATTCACCGCCAATGGAGATAGCAATTGCCATGAGCATAGATTGCTTTAATAGGAAGTTACATAGATGATCAGAGAATACGTCTATCAATGAACATCCATGTCCAGAGATCCTTTAGAAGCTCCCTGGATGCCCATCCATCTGGGCAGATGATCTTTCCCGAGGCTAGTAGGTGGTCTGAATGGGAGCTGAACTGCGGGTTGGGAGGGAACAAATGGGAATATTATATCATTTTATACTGTTTTATGGGTCTTTTACCTGTAAACTGCCTGTAAACTGCCTCAAGCCAGCATGGCCGGGAGCAGCGGTCAATAAATTGAAATTAATATAAACTAGAAACTAAGCCCACTGTATTGTAAATACAGTGGGCGCTAGTGGGGATGTGAGTTGGGCGGGGTGCCTCTCCGGCTTCCTGGGCCCCGTCCTTGCACCCAAGACCGGCCATGGGCCTGTCTATGAGCCTCCGACGCCACCTCCTTCCCCCCCCCAGTGCCGCTGCCTACCTAAGTCGGGGTGCGCGAGGCAGCAGATAGTGGTGGGAAAGCTGGAGGCCAGGACACAGCTGATGCAAGCGGTCTTCTGCAGCTGGCGTCTCCGCCATAGCGGCGGGGGGGCCGGGGCTCCCGGAGGTTCCACCGCTGGCCGCTCCTCAGTGCGTGGGCCGGCGGGCAACGTGTCGTGGTGGGGTGTGATGTGGCTGCTGCTGCTGGTGTGGCTGGCGCTGGTGGCACCACTGCCGCCGCTTGCGCTGCTCCCAGCAATGTCTGCTCGTCGCCGCGTGGTCCGGCATGCGACCTGTGCTTTTAGCGGGAGGCGGTGCCACCGCTGCCGCATCTGGCTGTGCAGGCCGGCAGCAAGGCGTCCTGTTGGGGGCCGCAGCCGCAGACGTCGTCGCACCGGCAGTGTCGGCTGCTGGATGCGAGGCCATGTGATGACCTGCCCTCTCCACGGCGAGGCAGGTAATGGCGGTGATCCGCTTCGCGCCTCCCGATTCATCAGTCCTCCGGCAAGGGACCAATTGCGAGCATTTGGTCCCTTGCCGGCAGACTGACAATTGGAGGGCCCAGTCGACAGGCACTTTGCGCCTACTGATTGGCCCCCCCCCCAATTGTTAGTCTGGGGGAAGGGGCCTATCGGCACCCTTCCTCATCCCGGACAGGGCCCGCCTTTGGTGCCCTTACTGTTTTATTCTATCCGCTCTGCGGGAGCAGTTAAAGATAAATATAAATAAAAACTAACTGAATAAACTTCAGGCTGAGTCCTAGAATTTCATGAGGGGGGGTGGCCTCTATACCCTGTTCATTGACTCTGCAGGGCAACTGGTTAGCCACTAGGTAAACAGGATGCTGGACTGGATAGTCTCATCTTTCAGGGTTCTAATATTTATACAAGAATACCAGGATTTGTTTTAGAGCTGGGCTGTGTGTCAGGTCAACAATCCTGTCATATTAATAAAGTTGTGGCTTCTCTTATCCATGTTTGCAAGAACGTGCTGTTTGCTTGTTGCGCAAACTTAAACTTGAGCTCAAAGGGATGGAGGGCCTGTGTGTATTCCTTTTTTAAATGAAGAAGCTAGTTGTTCATATGAGTAGATCCTAGTATATTCAATAGCGTAAGTAAAAGAGACAGGACTGCTGTCATGACCCATGGGAAACTCATCCAGGAGTTTACCTCCTGACCCAACAAAGCAAAGTCCCAGAACATCAGGCACTTGTTCAAAGTTAGTTTATTAGAAGGAACATACAAGAACAGGATTCAGTGGAGTTACATCAGAGCAAGGAAACTGACAAAGACAATTTGAACAAAGGGACTGTGGGACTGTTTATAGGTTTAGGCTCCCGGCCCTATGGTCAGGTGGGAAACAGATTCTCTGTAAATCATTTGAAACTCAGAGCTGCGAATATTGGTGCCAGCCAGGTTGAGTTTTCTCCCCAGCTGGCCTTCTACTCCTAGTCACTACAAGGGTTGTTTAACGTTTTGAAGGGGAACGCAGCCCTCTCGCAGCCAGGCAAGGCATAAACAGGAAGTTAACAGAAGAGAGACCACAAGTGTTTACCTTTAATACTCCATTTTGATGAGATGGATCTTTCTTCTTGCTGTTTGGTTTTTCACGTGCCTGAGAAGTATATAAAATGACCATCCACCTACTATAGGAAAACAGTGGTGGGATGGGCACCACTTAAGAAGACCATGATCAGTAATTGGGGCACTCCTAGAATCTGCTCTGTCAGGAACTTCTTCCTGATGTTTAGATGGAATTTCCTCTGAATTAATTTCATCTCATTCCTTCTGGTCTGTCCCTCTGAGAGAACTACGCTCCATCCTCTATATTAGAATCATAGAATCATAGAGTTGGGAGGGGCCATAAAGGCCATCTAGTCCAACCCCCTGCTCAACGCAGGATTAGCCCTAAGCATCCTAAAGCATCCAAAAAAAGTGTGTATCCAACCTTTGCTTGAAGACTGCCAGTGAGGGGGAGCTCACCACCTCCTTAGGCAGCCTATTCCACTGCTGAACTACTCTGACTGTGAAAAATTTTTTCCTGATATTTAGCCTATATCGTTGTACTTGAAGTTTAAACCTATTACTGCATGTCCTGTCCTCTGCAGCCAACAGAAACAGCATCCTGCCCTCCTCCAAGTGACAACCTTTCATATACTTAAAGAGGGCTATCATGTCCCCTCTCAACCTCCTTTTCTCCAGGCTGAACATTCCCAAGTCCCTCAACCTATCTTCATAGGGCTTGGTCCCTTGGCCCCAGATCATCTTCGTCGCTCTCCTCTGTACCCTTTCAATTTTATCGATGTCCTTCTTGAAGTGAGGCCTCCAGAACTGCACACAGTACTCCAGGTGTGGTCTGACCAGTGCCATATACAATGGGACTATGACATCTTGTGATTTTGATGTGATGCCCTGTTGATACAGCCCAAAATGGCATTTGCCTTTTTTACCGCTGCATCACACTGCCTGCTCATGTTTAGTTTACAATCCACAAGTACCCCAAGGTCTCGTTCACACACAGTGTTACCTAGAAGCGTATCCCCCATCCAGTAGGCATGCTTTTCATTTTTCTGACCCAGATGCAGAACTTTACACTTATCTTTATTAAATTGCATCTTGTTCTCATTTGCCCATTTTTCCATTGTGTTCAGATCTCGTTGAACTCTGTCTCTATCTTCCGGAGTATTTGCCAGTCCTCCCAATTTGGTGTCATCTGCAAACTTGATGAGTAGTCCCTCCACCCCCTCATCTAGATCATTAATAAATATGTTAAAAAGTACTGGGCCGAGCACCGAGCCCTGAGGTACCCCGCTACTCACCTCCCTCCAGTCTGATGAAACACCATTGACAACAACTCTTTGAGTGCGGCTCTCTAACCAATTCCCTATCCACTTAACTACCTGAAAATCCAGATTGCATTCCTTCAATTTATCCATCAGAACATCATGGGGAACCTTATCAAAAGCTTTACTAAAATCCAAGTAAATGACATCAACCGAATTTCGATGATTCAGCAAACCTGTTACGTGGTCAAAAAGAGAAACCAGATTGGTCTGGCAAGACCTGTTGGAGACAAATCCATGATGACTTCCTTGGATCACCAAATTGTCCTCCAGATGTTTGCAGATCGCTCCCGTTAATATCTGCTCCGTTATCTTCCCCACAACAGAGGTCAGACTCACTGGTCTGTAGTTTTCCGGGTCATCCTTCCTCATTTTTTGAAGATCGGAATAACGTTTGCTCTCTTTCAGTCCTCCGGGACATCTCCAGTCCTTAAAGAGGTCCCGAAGATGATGGACAAGGGCTGTGCAAGTTCTCTGGAAAGTTCTTTGAGCACTCTCGGGTGCATTTCATCCGGCCCAGGGGATTTGAACTCATCCAGTGCAGCTAAATGCCTCTCTACAATCTCTCTGTCCATATCAACCTGCTACCCAGACACTATCTCTTGGCTACTGCCATCTCTAGATGTGCCTAAGCCGTTTGACCTGTGGGAAAAAAACAGATGTAAAATAGGCACTAAGCCTTTCTGCTTTCTCTGCATCTTCTGTTAGAGTTTGTCCATCCGCACCCAACAGTCGGCCTATTGCCTCCTTTACATAACTGTAAAGCTTTACATAAAGTGTGATCCTCACATAACTGAAAAATCTTTTCTTGTTACAATGTGCTTCCCTGGCCAATCTTAGCTCACTCTCAGCTTTGGCCTTTCTGATTATTGATCTGCAGTGCCTAGTAACCTGTAGGTATTCTTCTTCAGAGCTCTGTCCTTCCCTCCATTTCCTTAACATTTTCCTTTTCTTTCTTAGTTCATCTTGAAGTTCTCTGTTCATCCAAATAGGCTTCTTAGAGCTCCTGTAGTGTTTTCGTCTTTCTGGGATAGTCATTGATTGAGCATGCAATAGCTCTTGTTTGAGTAGCGCCCACCCTTCACATACTCCCTTCCCTTCCAGCATTCTCGTCCATGGTATGACACTCATCATGCCTCTGAGTTTATTAAAGTTTGCCCTACGAAAATCCAATATCCGCATCTGGCTACAACCTTCCTTGCCCCCCCCCATCTCAAAAGGAATTCTATGAGGACATGGTCACTTCCCCCTAGGTTCCCACCTCCTTCACCTCATTCACCAACTCTTGCCTGTTGGTCAGTATTAAGTCCAATATGGCTGAACCTCTTGTGGGTTCATCTACCATTTGATAAATGAAATTGTCAGCCAGGCAGGTCAGTTGCATGACTCAGGACGCTTTGCAGAGTTTGTTTCCCAGCACACATCTGGGAAATTGAAGTCACCCATGATTACAAGGTCCTGCCGCTTGGATATTTTCTCAAGCTTCTCACAAAGTGCAGCATCCACATCCTCTCGTTGGTCAGGCGGTCAGTAGCAGACACCAACCACCACACTGTTTGTTTTCCCCTCGCTTATTTTCACCCAGATGCTTTCCACTGTAGATATGCTCTCCTTCAATAGAATTTCCTGACAGGTAATCCCTTTCCTCACATACAGTGCCACTCCTCCACCTCTTTGATCTATTAGTGATCCCCAACCCGTGGGCCACGGACCACATGTGGTCCGTCGACTAATTGGAGGTGGGCCGCAAAGGATGCCTTCTTCCCCCCCCCCGGCCCTTTACTTCATCCCCCCCCCCCCCGGCCCTTTACAACACACTTCGGGTGTCATTGTCTCCCATCACTCCCAGATGGGACTATCTTGTTGCAGAGAAACAAGCTCAGGGTTCCCATTGATTTGTCATTGTCATGAGTTAAAATTTCCATGAAAATAAAATGTTCCTTATGTTCATTGTTGTGGCGTGTCTGTATCTTATTTTGAAGGGATGTTTAAACATTACCATAGCGACCAGAGTCAGAGAGCGTTAGGGCAGTGGTTGAGAGTAGAGGAGTAAACTACCCCCCCCCCCCACAAGGCCTCAGTAAAATCGTCAAGCGTTGCGTGGTCCCCGGTGATAAAAAAAGTTGGGGACCACTGCTCTATATGCCAGCCTTTTAAATACTTTTTAAATGCTTGAAGTTGGCTATCAGATCCCCTCTCAGTCGTCTCCTCTCCAGGCTCAACAGACCAAGCTTCCCCAACTTTTCTTCATACGTCTTGGTCTCCAAACCTTTGTTGTCCTCCTCTGGACATGCTCTAGTTTGTCTCCATCCCTCTTCAGCTGGGGTGCCCAAAACTAAACAGTACTCCAAGTGAGGCAGAGCAGCTTCAGAGCAGCGTAAAGTGGTACCATCACCTCCCGTTATCTGGACATGATACTCCATTTGATACAGCTCAAAATCTAATTTGCCTTTTTAGCCACCAAGTCACACTGCTGACTGATGATCAATGCATGGTCTGCTAAGAGTGCTAGATCCTTTTCGCACATCTCCCCCATCCTATATTGGTGTATTTGGTTTTTCCTACCTAAATGCAGAACTTTACATTTGTCCCTATTGAACTTCATTTTATTCAGTTTAGCCCACTTCTCAAGCCTTTCAAGATCATCCTGTATTCTGATTCTGTCTTCTGTAGTATTTGCTACTCCTCCCAGTTTAGTATCATCTGCAAATTTAATAAGTATCCCCTCTAATCTCCTATCCAAATCATTTATAAATATGTTGAACAACAAGGCCCCAGGACAGATCCCTGGGGAACTCCATTTGTCATTCTTCTCCAAGAGGATGCTGAACCATTAACAAGCACCCTCTGGGTACGATTTGTCAACCAGTTATTGATCCACCTGACAGAATTAGGATCCATACCGCATTTTACCAACTTGTGAACAAGAATATCATGTGGAACTTTATCAAAAGCTTTACTGAAATTCCATCTTTTCTTCTCAGAGGAATTGTTTGTGATTGAGCCTTCAGTATTTCACTTTTAAGGAACTCCCAGCCCTCTTGGACTCCCATCTCCTTAAGTCTTTCTGACCACGGGACTCTACCCAACATGCCTTTAAGTCTGTTAATATCTGCTTTCCTGAAGTCCAGTCTATACGTACGACTACCTAAAGGTTTACTCTTTCCCACAAGTGTAAATTCCAGATTCACATGGTCACAAATACCAAGTATGCCCACTACTTATACCTCATTGACCAGTTGGTGACAATCAAGTCTAAATACCACAATGACTGCAAACTTAGAATGGAACAGGGATAAATGTGTTTTATTCATTAGTTTGTTTTACTGCATTCCTTAAAGCCATAGCAAAACAATAAGAAGTAGACAATCACAGTATCAAATAAAACATAAAATATTAATTAAAATGTTGAATACATAATAAGCATTTAAAACATGAACTCTATAGGTAAAAGAAGTATACCTAATAATAACTTATTATTCCTATAATCAGTGGTCCCCAACCTTTTTATCACTGGGGACCACTCAACGCTTGACAATTTTACTGAGGCCTTGTGGGGGGGGTAGTTTACTCCTCTACTCTCAACCACTGCCCTAACGCTCTCTGATTGCTATGGTAATGTTTAAACATCCCTTCAAAATAAGATACAGACACGCCACAACAATGAACATAAGGAACATTTTATTTTCATGGAAATTTTAACTCATGACAATGACAAATCAATGGGAACCCTGAGCTTGTTTCTCTGCAACAACATAGTCCCATGTGGGAGTGATGGGAGACAATGACACCCGAAGTGTGTTGTAAAGGGCCGGGGGGGGGGGGAGAAGGCATCCTTCAGGGCCCACCTCCAATTAGTCGACGGACCACATGTGATCTGCGGCCCACAGGTTGGGGATCGCTACCTATAATAATACAAGTGATCTCATTTCACAAGAGCATTAAGATTGTACCTTTATAATCCAGAACATTATTAGCCTAACTGTAAAAGAAAATTTGTTTGCATATTTATTTAAATAGTTTTAGGGGGTTCATGAATCTCTATGAAGCAATTCATTTGGTTTAATATAACTGGAGACATGATTGCTGGAGAAAGATTGCAACATGGAATGTCACAAGGGAAATTGGATATTGTGAAATCAGAAATGACCCGACTTAACATCAGTCTATTTGGCATCAGTGAACTACACTGGACAGACAATGGCCACTTTCCATCCGAATACTTCACAGTCTACTATTCTGGTCACAACAGTATCAGAAGAACTTGTGTGGCCTTTATTGCTGATAAGATAACAGCTCATGCAGTGTAAAGTTACACAGCAGTAAATGACCGAATTATGTCCATCCGAATTCGGGGAAAGCCAATGAACACAACTGTTGTGCAAGTGTATGCACCAACCATGGCTGCTCATGAAAATGAAATCGAAGCTTTCTATGCGAAAGTGCATGAAACAATTGAACAGGTGCCTCAAAAGAACATGATATACATTATGGCGGATTTCAATGTCAAAGTTGGAAATCAACAAGAACAGGTCAACTGTGGTAGGTTTGGACCAGGTGAGCAAAATGAAGCTGGTGACGGACTTATCCAGTTCTGTCATTAAAACAAACTGACTTTCACTAGCACCCTCTATGAACAACCAAAACACTGTTTATACACCTGGGCATCTCCAGATGGCCTACACGGCCATTGCCGACCTTTCCTCTCCCCTCCGCAGACACCCTGTATGCTGCCCTAGCTGGCCACACCCAGGGGCAGGAGCTGCCTGGGCTGCAGAGCGTAGCCAGGGTCCACACCGGAGCAAAGTCAAAGTCCAGTCTGAGTCGTTAGGAATCAAAGCAAGCAGAGTTAAGGGCGAGGGAAAGATGCCTCTTGGGAAGAGCCTGGCTGCTTTCCCCTGCTGCACATTCAGAGGCCTCTCTCTCTCTCTCTTCTGCCAGAGCTGGCTCAGCTGCAGGCCCTGTTGCTGTGGCTACTCCTGGGAGACGGGAGGTGGCAGTGGGGGCAGGACACCCTGTGAGGGGGGTGGGGCTGAGAGAGCTTTGAGAGGACTGTAGCTGGGGAGGGAAAACTGGCACTGGATGGCATGCCACCAGTCAAGCTCAGCAGCAAGCACACAGCCACCATCAATGCTCATCTGGTGAAATTGAAAGGAAGCTCTAATCCAGCCAACCAAGTATCCCCAAATACCCAGCCAGCCTCCCATGTGCTCTGCCTGTGAGCTCATTCTTTTTGCTTTCACAGCAAACTGGATTTACAGAATTTGGATCTAGCAAGTGAGGAAATGCCTCCAAGCTCCTTTTTGGAAATCGTCAGGGATGTCATCAGCCGTCTGAAAGCTTTGCCCATGAGGCTGGGAGTTCAATCCCAGCAGCCGGCTCAAGGTTGACTCAGCCTTCCATCCTTCCCAGGTCGGTAAAATGAGTACCCAGCTTGCTGGGGGGTAAACGGTAATGACTGGGGAAGGCACTGGCAAACCACCCCGTATTGAGTCTGCCAAGAAAACGCTGGAGGGCGTCACCCCAAGGGTCAGGCATGACTCGGTGCTTGCACAGGGGATACCTTTACCTTTACCTTACAGGGATGTTATGCTGGAGGATTTCTTTTTTCCGCCTCCCCTAGCCATCTCCCCTCGTCTTCCTTTTGCCTCTCCAGTCCCTGACTGCATGTAGATCGGATGCTTGTGTGGCAATGAAAGAAGAAGGCCTGGTGGAGCTGTCTCCCAGTCAGTATCAGGTCCCCACAGGACCTAAAACAGTTCTGCAGAGTCGGAGCTGTTCCACTGGGCCTATGGTCGAGACCTACAGAATACCATCAATTGCAAGTCTCCCTCCCTTCTGAGCTGCAAGGGAGGGCAGTATATAAGTGTAATAAAATTTAAAAATGCGTAAAAAGATCTGTACACCACTTGGTCAGAAACATCGCAGCACTTTACACACACTTCTCCATTCAAAAGGAAACAATGAGCTTCTAAGATTTTTATGCTAACTTGTTTTAATGTTAAAATCTTTCATATTTGTTTCACTGTTGATATGTCGTAAGCCACCCTGAGCTTTCAGGGAAGGGCAGCATATAAATTACAAAATAAATAAAAATAAAGAAGACCTGGGAGTCTCAAAGCAACTTACAAATGCCTTTCCCTTCCTCTCCCCACAACAGATATCCTGTGAGGTAGGTGGGACTAAGAGAATTGCTCTGTAAGAACACCTCTAAGAAAACTGTGACAATCCCCAGGTTACCCAGCTAGCTGCATGTGAAGGAGTGGGGAATCAAACCTCATTCTCCAGATCAGAGTCTGCCACTCTATAACTACTATACCATGCTGTTGTAAGGGAATACAGAGGTTGCAAAAAGAAGGGAAGGCAGAGGGTGGTGACTCTCTTCCATTTTTCACAGTGACCAATAATACAACAGAATCATAGAATCATAGAATCATAGAGTTGGAAGGGGCCATACAGGCCATCTAGGCCAACCCCCTGCTCAACGCAGGACTAGCCCTAAGCATCCTAAAGCATCCAAGAAAAGTGTGTTTCCAACCTTTGCTTGAAGACTTCCAGTGAGGGGGCGCTCACCACCTCCTTAGGCAGCCGATTCCACTGCTGAACTACTCTGACTGTGAAAAACTTTTTCCTGATATCTAGCCTATATCGTTGTACTTGAAGTTTAAACCCATTACTGCGTGTCCTCTCCTCTGCAGCCAGCAGAAACAGCATCCTGCCCTCCTCCAAGTGACAACCTTTCAAATACTTAAAGAGGGCTATCATGTCTCCTCTCAACCTCCTTTTCTCCAGGCTGAACATTCCCAAGTCCCTCAACCTATCTTCATAGGGCTTGGTCCCTTGGCCCCAGATCATCTTCGTCACTCTCCTCTGTACCCTTTCAATTTTATCGATGTCCTTCTTGAAGTGAGGCCTCCAGAACTGCACACAGTACTCCAGGTGCGGTCTGACCAGCGCCGTATACAATGGGACTATGACATCTTGTGATTTTGATGTGATGCCTCTGTTGATACAGCCCAAAATGGCATTTGCCTTTTTTACCGCTGCATCACACTGCCTGCTCATGTTTAGTTTACAATCCACAAGTACCCCAAGGTCTCGTTCACACACAGTGCTACCTAGAAGCGTATCCCAACCGGCAAGGCCAGCTCATAGGGAACCAAAAGTAAAAGGATTCAGATGTCTTTATACTAACGCCCGAAGCATGGGCAATAAAAAGGAAGAGCTGGAACTTCTCATGCTGATGGAAAGGTATGATCTAGTAGGCATCACAGAAACTTGGTGGAATGATTCTCATGACTGGAATGTAATGGTGGATGGATATGAACTGTTCAGAAAAAACAGAATAGATCGAAGAGGTGGAGGAGTGGCACTGTATGTGAAGAAAGGGCTTACCTGTCAGGAAATTCTAGTGAAGGAGAGCATATCTACAGTGGAAAGCATCTGGGTGAAAATAAGCGAGGGGAAAACAAACAGTGTGGTGGTTGGTGTCTGCTACCGACCGCCTGACCAACAAGAGGATGTGGATGCTGCACTTTGTGAGCAGCTTGAGAAAATATCCAAACGGCAGGACCTTGTCATCATGGGTGACTTCAATTTCCCAGATGTGTGCTGGGAAACTAACTCTGCGAAGCGTCCTCAGTCATGCAAGTTTCTGACCTGCCTGGCTGACAATTTCATTTATCAAATGGTAGATGAACCCACAAGAGGTTCAGCCATACTGGACTTAATACTGACCAACAGGCAAGAGTTGGTGGATGAGGTGAAGGAGGTGGGGACCCTAGGGGGAAGTGACCATGTCCTCATAGAATTCCTTTTGAGATGGGGAGCCAAGGAAGCTTGTAGCCAGACGCGGATGTTGGATTTTCGTAGGGCAAACTTTAATAAACTCAGAGATATGATGAGTGTCATACCATGGACGAGAATGCTGGAAGGGAAGGGAGCACGTGAAGGGTGGGCGCTACTCAAACAAGAGCTATTGCATGCTCAATCAATGACTATTCCAGAAATACGAAAACACTGCAGGAGCTCTAAGAAGACTATTTGGATGAACAGAGAACTTCAAGAGGAACTAAGAAAGAAAAGTAAAATGTTCAGGAAATGGAGGGAAGGACAGAGCTCTAAAGAAGAGTACCTACAGGTTACTAGGCACTGTAGATCAATCATCAGAAAGGCCAAAGCTGAGAGTGAGCTAAGATTGGCCAGGGAAGCCCATTGTAACAAGAAAAGATTTTTCAGTTACGGATGGACAAACTGTAACGAAAGATGCAGAGAAAGCAGAAAGGCTTAGTGCCTATTTTACATCTGTTTTTTCCCATAGGTCAAAGTGTTTAGGCACATCTAGAGATGGCTGTAGCCAAAGGATAGTGTCTGGGTGGCAGGTTCACATGCTCCCTACTAGATGCCTACTAGATCATACCTTTCCATCAGTATGAGAAGTTCCAGCTCTTCCTTTTTATTGCCCATGCTTCAGGCGTTAGTATAAAGACATCTGAATCCTTTTACTTTTGGTTCCCTATGAGCTGGCCTTGCCGGTTGGGATACGCTTCTAGGTAGCACTGTGTGTGAACGAGACCTTGGGGTACTTGTGGATTGTAAACTAAACATGAGCAGGCAGTGTGATGCAGCGGTAAAAAAGGCAAATGCCATTTTGGGCTGTATCAACAGAGGCATCACATCAAAATCACAAGATGTCATAGTCCCATTGTATACGGCGCTGGTCAGACCACACCTGGAGTACTGTGTGCAGTTCTGGAGGCCTCACTTCAAGAAGGACATCGATAAAATTGAAAGGCTGCCTCCGATTGTTTTCCTTCCATACACTCCCTATGTTGATCGTCTCCTTCCCCTTGTGGCTTTAGTTTAAAGCTCTCCTGATGAATCTCCCCAGGTTCCTGCCAAACACATTCTTCCCCAGTTTCGATAAGTGCAGTCCATCAGGTGCTAGTAGGCCTTCCTCAAGAAAGCCTATCCCATGGTCCCAGAAACCAAATCTCTCCTGCCAGCACCAACTACGCAGCCAGTGATTCACCTCTATTATCTTCCTCTCCCGACGCATTCCTCTTCCCTTGACAGGCAAGATTGAAGAGAATACCACTTGTGCCCCCATTTGAGAATCCACTAGAGCAGTGGTCCGCAACCTTTTACAGGCTGCGGACCGGCGGCAGCAGGGTGGGCGATTGCCCGGCTGCACATTCCGTGCATGCACGACCAGGCTGCGCATGCACACATATGCCACGCGCGGCCAAAAACGTGCATGTGTGCACGAAAGCGCCGCGTATGCGTACACGCAGCCCTGCTTCCCTCTCCCCCCCTACAGTAAGAAGCTTGCCGGGCCGCAAGCTTGCGGCCTGGGAAGTTTCTTACTGTGGGGGGGCGGGGAGAGGGAGCCACGGCCCGGTGCCAGAGCCTTTATGGCCCGGCACCAGGCCACGGCCCGGTGGTTGGGGACCACTGCACTAGAGCTTGCCTATAAGAAAAGAGCTTTGCAGCTACTCTAGTCAATTTCAAAAATAGTGTGGTCAATTTCAGGATTTATAAAATACTTTGCCAGTGTTCCTTTGTGTTCTGTTTCATTTAAGGAACTGGACTATAAGTACTTAAATGGAAGGCACTTACTTGATGCTACTGTGCAATTGCATAATTTTGTTTAAGTTGGATACCCCCCCCCCCCACACACACATAATTAGGGACATCATAAACTGCAGTTTTGGCTTGCAGCTGCAGAATAAGTACCCTGGAGAAAAAAGAAGGGTGCTTGCAGCAGACCCAGAGCCTGGAACTGCCTGTCTGGATCCTCTTGTGCCTTTATACTCGTCCTGCACTCCTGAACGAAGGTGTGCACAGACTCCAGTGAGCTGAAGCAGCCCCTCCCTAAGCAATTATTTGCTGTGCCTCAAGTCTAAGGATCAGGATTTTACAGATTACTCTGTTTGCCTTGGGTGGGCCTATTTTTTTCTGTTTTATACAAATAGGATCAGACACTTATGTGATTCTTACACTAGGCGAAATAATAGTCATGGGAAAGGAAAATATTATTTCTTGGGTCTGTGTTGTCCAACCTGTGGAAATACATCAGTACAAAGTTTTGCTGGGTGTTTTGCGTATTTTTAAATGATCAGGCAAATTTTACTCAAATCTTATACGATTTTCTGTATGGAAAACATGGACTTCAGTAATAGTAGCAACAACCATAAAGTTTATTATACCACCAACAAGCCTTTCTGGAACTCAATCAACAAGATGGACTTTAGGAATTACACATGTTTGATTTGTACGTGTTCTTTCAACAACCAGGATGTCGTCTCTGTGGCTAAATTAAGTGAGCCACTTTTTCATGGATATGTACATTCTCCCCATCAAACAAACAAAAGAAGAGTAACTAGTTATAGGGACAAAGGCTTTTTATCACTATTCATGCTAACCTTGTTCAACTCGTGTATCCATATTCCTCACTATGTATTTTATTTGTGATAATAATATGACTGCAAGATATGGCATTGCAATGGAACTTTGAGTTTGACTCCCTGTCCTTGGGAAGTGACCAGCAATCCCCTGGCAGGAATGTCTCACAGCTGTATGGAGCAAGCAACATGTGGGGAGGTGAGAGCCTTTGATCTCTCTACCAGCAACACTTTGGTTTCTCTTTGTAAAGTACACTGAATTCTCGGGGACTGATTGGCTGTTTTGACAAAGGATTATCATTGGCTGTATCTGGTTGTGACACAGTCTACTGATGTAACAGAACTGATTTTTGCTATATATTTCCTGTCAAAGATCATAGTCTGAGGAAGGGTGCTTGCACTCGAAAGCTCACACCTTGATTAAATCTTTGTTGGTCTTAAAGGTGCTACTGGACTGTGATTTTATTGTAGTTATTCTGCTAAATAGCCTGATGGGACAGACAAGAGCACATCATTTCTGATTCTTATATAATAATTACAAAAGGGCAGGTGATGGGTTAGGGGTTTCAGTTAGAGGCTCCAAACTTTCAGTGTAGCTTCTAAATACCCCCTCCCCAAGTTTCAATAAAATTGGAGCAGAGGGTCCAATTCTAGAAGAAGAAGAAGAAGAAGAAGAAGAGGAAGAGGAAGAGGAAGAAGAAAGAAGAGTTGGTTCTTATATGCTGCTTTTCTCTACTATGAGTCTCAAAGCAGCTTCCAGTCACCTTCCCTTTCCTCTCCCCACAACAGACAACCTGTGAGGGAGGTGAGCCTGGGAGAGCCCTGAGATTACTGAAGAAGAAGAAGAAGAAGGAGAAGAAGAAGAAGAAGAAGAAGAAGAAGAAGAAGAAGAAGAAGAAGAAGAAGAAGAAGAAGAAGAAGAAGAAGAAGAAGAAGAAAGAAGAGTTGGTTCTTATATGCTGCTTTTCTCTACTATGAGTCTCAAAGCAGCTTCCAGTCACCTTCCCTTTCCTCTCCCCACAACAGACACCCTGTGAGGGAGGTGAGGCTGGGAGAGCCCTGAGATTCCTGCTCCATCAGAACAACTTTATCAGTGCTATGGTGAGCTCAAGGTCACCCAGCTGGTTGCATGTGGGGGAGTGCAGAATCGAACCCGGCTCGCCAGATTAGAAGTCTGCATTCCTAACCATTCCTAACTACTACACTAAGCTGGCTCCTCTATGGGTACCCAAAGGGTACCCATCTGGCCTTAATTGTAGTCAATGGAGTGAAAGTAGAGAGACTAAATTCCCACCATAGGATACAATGGGGTGGAATGGGGTGTCCGTAGAATTGGACCCCCTGATCCAATCTTCTTGAAACTTGGAAGGTCTGTAGAGCAGAGGGTCTTCAAGCTACACTAAAGGTTTGGCATCTCTAACTCAAATCCCTCCCCACCCCAGCCCTCAGAGAAGACGGAAATGGCAAAATTCCCATTGACTTTCATGGTGCCATTGACTTTAATGGCTGAATTGCTTTGGAGAAATCCAAATCAGACGGCTGTAATTTGGCCATACAAATGGTGTTTGCTGCTTTGGACTGTATTCTGCTGATCTGTATTCAGCTGAAGTAGTGTGAAGTGTACATGCCTAGCTACTACATTACTTTCACCAAGTTCCAGATCATTTATCAATAAATCAAATACTACCTGCCCCAATACCGATCCTTGTGGGAACTCACTGCTTACTTTTGCCCATTGTCAGAACTGTCCATTGATTCCTGTCATTTAACCAGTTTTTAATCCGTAAGAGAATCATAGAATCATAGAGTTGGAAGAAACCTCCAGGGTCATCTAGTCCAACTTCCTGCAGACTGTAGGAAATTCACAACTACTTGCCCACCACAGTGACCCCAATTCTATGCCCAGATGATGTACTTCTCCCTACCCACTTACAATCTGTCTAAATTCAAAGAATTAGCATTTCTGTTGGCTAGACCTCTGCTTAAAAACTTCCAAAGAAAGAGTACCCACAACCTCCTAAGGAAGCCCTGTGTTATTCAACATATTTATAAATGATTTGGATGAAGGAATAGAGGGGATGCTTATTAAATTTACAGATTATATTAAACTGGGACAATCAAAAAGCCCCAGCTAACCAACAAGACATCTCACCTCCTGCCCCCCTTGCCAACTTCTTTCAATAATCAATCAGTCTGGCTCAATTCCACATTCTTGGCTGAATGTCATAGTCATCACTATCTTTAAGAAAGGAAAACCTGATATTCTGGGGAACTATCGACTCATTACTGGAAATCATAGGTAAGCTATATGCCAGATTCTTGGCCCAAATATTGACCACCTGGAGCAATGCAAATGGCATAATGAGACCTGAACAGATTGGCTTCAGAAAAGGAAACTCCATTTTAGATCATTGTTCAGTATTTGCCTTCTTGAGAGAAAAATATACAAGACCTGCAAAAGGGAAACATTGTGCAGCATTCATTGATTTAAAATCAGCATTCAACTTTATCCGTAGGGAATATCTGAGAGAAGCTAGATTTTCTAAAAATAGATCGAAGACTCCTATTTTTAATAAAACAACTTCACAAATGGCATGTGACAAATCCGGTATACAGCAGAAGGTGCACTTACAAATAAAGTAAACATCATTATTATTTTATTTATTACGGTCATTGACCAGCATTAAAGTATCTACAGACATACATTATTACAGTGTTTTAACAGGACATTCGGCATCAGGGAGTTAACAAAGGCACAAAACATTAATACAGCATTTTGACAGTCAGGTCATTCAGCATCAACAGTAGTCAAAGATTTCCGCACTCTACTGGCAGTATAGCAAAACTTTGCCACCATGTAAGAAACAGAATTATCTTTATCTGCAAGCAAGATGTTAATTAGATGATCATCTGTAAGTCCAGGAAACCTTGATAGCAAGGGCAAGATTAAACGGCTTCTGACAACCTTATAAAAGTCACAGTATAATATAATGTGGGCAATTGATTCAATTGTACCTGAATTGCAAGGGCATAATATGGGCACACGCTGCAGTCTTCCACTTAGCAGTGCTGATGGAAATGCATTGAACCGGGCCCTCGAAAAAGCCCATCGAAATTTAGTAAAGGTGATGTATGTTAGATATGGTGCAGTAGAAAATCCCTCCCAGGACTTTAGTAACCTATATGGGCTTGGGAGTAGGGCCATCTCATTTTGCAGCTCAATATCCATAAGTCATTGATAGACCAGATGTTTTGCTTGCCTGTGCCCCGTTTCTAATAGATGATCAGGGGCTAAACCTATTTTAAGAAGTTTATTAATTATTTCTGTACACCAAGTGGGTTGTGGGTTAACTGACAAGAAAGAAGGAATAAGGCCTACAGGTTGAAGATGAATTTTTAGCCAATAGTTAATTATTGTTATCCATGCCCTGGTCTCTACTTTTGTCAACCCTGCCTCCTGCCGGAGAACTACATTGGCTGTACACCTTGGAACATTAAAGAGGGCTCTTAGGAAACCTGCTTGAATTTTCTCTAAGGGAGCAAAATTGGAATAAGGGCCTAACTGGGCACCATATATAAGTTGAGCCAGTGATTTGGCTGAAAACAGTTTGATTGCAGCAGGAATGAAGCCACCACCCTTAGTTCGATAGAATCTTAAGATAGCCGCTGCACTCTTCTGAGCAGCGTCAGCTACTGAGTGAATATGAGCAGTTTGCTTTCCGTTATACTGGAAGATCGCACCAAGATATTTGAAGCATTTAACTTGCTCAACACAATGTTGGTCAATATGCCAAGTAAAAAATTTTGCCCTGTTGTTAAAGCACATAATTTTTGTTTTGGCATAATTGATAACTAGGTGTTCCTCCTGGCAATGCAAGGCCAAAACTTCCAAAGTCCTTTTCAGGCCTATTCTGGTCTGTGAGAGAATTACTACATCATCAGCATACATAAGTATGGGTAACCTTTTGTCTGCAAGTTTAGGGCATGAATGTCTGAGTTCTTTAGATGTTTGATTAATGCATCAATATAGATATTAAATTAAAAAGGAGCCAGAATACAGCCCTGTCTTACACCTTTCTGTGTAGGGATCGAGTTGGTTAAATGACCCTTTGGACTGAATCTGACACGAAGACTTGTATTTTTGTGAAGTTTATAAAGTAATAGCAAAAGCCGTTTATCAATTGTTGAGTTGGATAATTTTGACCATAGAAGATCTCTAGATATTGAATCGAATGCAGATTTAAAGTCAACAAAGGCCACAAAAAGTGATCTCTTACCAGAATGCACATACTTGTCAATTAAGTGCTGTAAGACTAAACAATGATCCATAACTGATCTGCCATGTCTAAAGCCAGCTTGTTCTTCTTCTAAGAAACCTTCCTGATCAAGCCAATCACACAATCTTAAATTAAGGTGTTTAGAGTATAATTTACTGATTGTGCTAAGGAGACTTATGGGTCTATAATTGGCCGGTTCTTCTCTACTGCCTTTCTTAAAAGATTGGAACTATGACTGCAAGACCCCAGTCTTGGGGAAACTGAGCTGTCTGGTCAATGTACGTGAATAAGAGGGCTAAAATTGGGGCCCACCAATCTACGTTTGATTTCAATAAATGGGGAGGGATGAAGTCACTGCCTGGGGCTTTCCCACTCTTTTTTCTTGAGATGCTACTGGTGGCCATTGTGGTAAACAATTAGCCGGAAAATCTAGTTGAGTATGTAATTGATGTTCACTATACAGGCTAGAGAAATAAAGTTCCCAAGTCTCAGCTGTGATTGTATTTTCCATATGACTTATTGCAAAGTCAGAGCAGGTAGATGTTAATTTCCAAAAGCCCACAGAGTCCTTGTTCTTGACAGATCTAATGATAGATGCCCAATTCTCATGGACTGCTGCTTTCTTTTTGTCCCTTAAAAGAGTTTTGTAGCCTCTCTTTTTTTATAACTTCTAATTTAGCAAGGTGAGATTGCTTAGCTTTGAAAGCAGCAAAGGATAAAAGAAGATCTTTCTTAGCATTTATACAATCCTGATCAAATCACTTTCTTGAGGGTACCTTTACAGCAGTGGAGGTTGAGCCAGGCCTAGATAGTAGTGGTTTCAGAGTCTGAATGAGTTCGTTATATACATTAAGGATGTCAAAACTGTTGTCTAGTTTTCCTAAAAATCTGGAGTGCATCTCTATGCCGTGCTCTGAATTAACCCACTCATTTATAGCATTATTTAACTGCCAATTCCATTTAACTTTTAGTCTCCCTGATTCTACTGAGCCATCAAGATGGCTGTAGACAGAAGTTCTAAGAGAAGGGGCCTCAAGGTTACAGAACAGAGTAAGAGGGAGGTGGTCACTTTCCGGTCTTGGGGCAATTACAAAATTTGTTATCCTTGTTGCCAGATCATGGGATACCATTACATAGTCTATAGTAGACAGTTTAGACCCAGACAAGAGGGAGAATTGGCCAGGGCAATCGCCTGGAGCAGCTCCATTCAGTATAAATAAGTTTAATTTATTGGCTGCCTGAGCTAAGCAAAAACCTGCTAAGTTGCTCAAAGAATCTAAGGAACCACGAGGGGGAAGAGTTGCTCACCCTCTGTGTCAAAAGGCCAAGAGGAGAATTTGTCTGCAAGTAGTGTGTTGTTGTATGGTGTGTTGTATGTATGGCTGCGAAAGTTGGACCATAAGGAAGGCCGAGCATCAAAGAATTGAGGCTTTTGAACTCTGGTGCTGGAGAAGACTCTTGCGAGTCCCTTGGACTGCAAGGCGAACAAACCGGTCAGTCCTAGAGGAGATCAACCCTGACTGCTCTTTAGAAGGCCAGATCTTGAAGATGAAACTCAAATACTTTGGCCACCTCATGAGAAGGAAGGACTCCCTGGAGAAGAGCCTAATGCTGGGAGTGATCAAGGGCAAAAGAAGGGGACGACAGAGAATGAGGTGGCTGGATGGAGTCACTGAAGCAGTAGGTGCAAACTTAAATGGACTCCGGGGAATGGTAGAGGACAGGAAGGCCTGGAGGATCATTGTCCATGGAGTCGCGATGGGTCGGACACAACTTCGCACATAACAACAACAACAAAGTGTGTTGTTATACCCCATCCTTAATAGTGCGGACTTCTAATCTGGTGAACTAGGTTTGATTCCCTGCTGCTCCTCCACATACAGCCGGCTTGGTGAACTTGGACTTGCTACAGCACTGATAAAGCTTTTCTGATTGAGCAGTAATATCAGGACTCTCTTAACCTCAGCTAACCCCCAGGGTGTCTGTTGTGGGGAGAGGAAAGGGAAGGTGATCATAAGCCGCTTTGAGACTCCTTCGGGTAGAGAAAAGCGGCATCTAAGAACCAACTCTTCTGATTTTATGGTGGGGGATTCTCTGCTCTACCCCGATCTCTAACAAGTCCCTGATGTGTGCCTGTGCCTCTCTAGAGAGAGAGAGAGAGAGAGAGAGAGGAGGGCTATGGAGATGGTGAGGGGTTTGCAGACGAAGTTGTGTGAAGAAAGGTTGAGGGAGCTTGGCCTGTTCAACTTGGAGAGAAGATTACTAAGAGGTGACATGATCACCGTCTTCAAATACTTGAAGGGCTTTCGTATAGAAGATGGAGCAGAGTTGTTTTCTGTTGCCCCAGAGGGTTGGACCAGAATCAATGGGTTAAAATTAATTCAAAAGAATTTTTGGCCAAACATCTGGAAGAAGTTCCTGACAGTTAGAACGCTTCCTCAGGGGAACAGGCTTCCTCAGGAGGGGGCAAGTTTTCCTTCTTTGGAAGTTTTTAAGCAGGGGCTAGATAGTCATCTGACAGAAATGCTGAGTTTATGAACTTAGGGAGATTGAGTGGGTGGGCAGGTAGTTATGTGTTCCTACATTGTGCAGGGGGCTGGACTAGATGACCCTGGAGATCCCTTCCAACTCTATGATTCTAACTAATGGAAGAAGTTCTTCTTGGTCTCCTTGCACCCAAATGGACTAGTGAGAGGCACCCCAATAGAACAAGTCAAAACATTTAAGTATCTAGGTGTTACCTTCCAATATAACCAGAACAGGCGCTCCCACTGCCAACGAGCTCTCAATCTGGCCAAATCCTCATCTTCCTTGATAAAACAGTTCTTTTTCTCTGTGAATGGTAACCACTTTATTCCTGCAGCAATTAAAATGTTTAATGCCAAAGTGATGTCCCAGCTCCTGTTTGGATGCCCCTTATGGGTTCCTGCCTTTAATAAATCTATTGAGGGTGTTCAATCTGTTTCCTATAGGCAAATTGCAGGGGTTCCCAATTGTGTCTCCTACCATGCCATTTGCGCAGAATTTGGCCAAATTAGGGTAGAGACAAGGGCCTGGATAGCTACTTTTAAATTCTGGGTCAGACTCTGACAGCCTTTTAACTTGTCTAAAAAGTGACCCTCTTAAATTTCAATGGTTCCAGGCTATTGAACAAAAATTAGTCTCCGTTGGCATCGATCTGAACTCCCTACTACCTCTGGAAGAAAAATGTATCTTCCGGATTCTTAAACAGAGAATACTAGACCATGAGCAGCAGGAACTCATACCTACCTAACATGGATAGAGAGGTTGTCGAGAGGCATTTAGCTGCACTGGATGAGTTCAAATCCCCTGGTCCGGATGAAATGCACCCGAGAGTGCTCAAAGAACTTTCCAGAGAACTTGCACAGCCCTTGTCCATCACCTTTGGGGCCTCTTTAAGGACTGGAGATGTCCAGGAGGACTGGAAGAGAGCAAGCGTTATTCCGATCTTCAAAAAAAGGAGGAAGGATGACCCAGGAAACTACAGACCAGTGAGTCTGACCTCTGTTGTGGGGAAGATAATGGAGCAGATATTAAGGGGAGCGATCTGCAAACATCTGGAGGACAATTTGGTGATCCAAGGAAGTCAGCATGGATTTGTCTCCAACAGGTCTTGCCAGACCAACCTGGTTTCTTTTTTGACCAAGTAACAGGTTTGCTGGATCGGGGAAATTCGGTTGATGTCATTTACTTGGATTTTAGTAAAGCTTTTGACAAGGTTCCCCATGATGTTCTGATGGATAAGTTGAAGGACTGCAATCTGGATTTTCAGATAGTTAAGTGGATAGGGAATTGGTTAGAGAACCGCACTCAAAGAGTTGTTATCAATGGTGTTTCATCAGACTGGAGAGAGGTGAGTAGCGGGGTACCTCAGGGCTCGGACTGGTACTTTTTAACATATTTATTAATGATCTAGATAAGGGGGTGGAGGGACTACTCATCAAGTTTGCAGATGACACCAAATTGGGAGGACTGGCAAATACTCCGGAAGATAGAGACAGAGTTCAACGAGATCTGAACACAATGGAAAAATGGGCAAATGAGAACAAGATGCAATTTAATAAAAATAAGTGTAAAGTTCTGCATCTGGGTCAGAAAAATGAAAAGCATGCCTACTGGATGGGGGATACGCTTCTAGGTAACACTGTGTGTGAACGAGACCTTGGGGTACTTGTGGATTGTAAACTAAACATGAGCAGGCAGTGTGATGCAGCGGTAAAAAAGGCAAATGCCATTTTGGGCTGTATCAACAGCGGTATCACATCAAAATCACAAGATGTCATAGTCCCATTGTATATGGCACTGGTCAGACCACACCTGGAGTACTGTGTGCAGTTCTGGAGGCCTCACTTCAAGAAGGACGTAGATAAAATTGAAAGGGTACAGAGGAGAGCGACGAAGATGATGTGAGGCCAAGGGACCAAGCCCTATGAAGATAGGTTGAGGGACTTGGGAATGTTCAGCCTGGAGAAAAGGAGGTTGAGAGGGGACATGATAGCCCTCTTTAAGTATTTGAAAGGTTGTCACTTGGAGGAGGGCAGGATGCTGTTTCTGTTGGCTGCAGAGGAGAGGACACGCAGTAATGGGTTTAAACTTCAAGTACAACGATATAGGCTGGATATCAGGAAGAAATTTTTCACAGTCAGAGTAGTTCAACAGTGGAATAGGCTGCCTAAGGAGGTGGTGAGCTCCCCCTCACTGGCAGTCTTCAAGCAAAGGTTGGATACACACTTTTCTTGGATGCTTTAGGATGCTTTGGGCTGATCCTGCATTGAGCAGGGGGTTGGACTAGATGGCCTGTATGGCCCCTTCCAACTCTATGATTCTATGATTCTATGATTCTATACCCAGCCTCGAGTCTGCTCACCAGCATTCTTTGGCATCGCTATGTAGAGAAATACTATGCCTACATATTTGCATCTCCTTGATGTCCCACCCCTGAGAAGAGCTTTTCTCCTGGCACGAATGAATGCTTTCCCCTCAAAGGTCTTAGAGGGAAGATTCCACCATACCCTATACCATGCAAGACTCTGTCCGTGTGGTTCTGGCTGCCCTGACTCTGTCTCACACATTTTGTTAGACTGCCCCTTATATGAGCAGTGTCGGGATGACAGCTTTGTTGCCTTGCTGGGAAACAAGCCTTCTGTAAGTAAATCTATGACCTTGCAATTTCTGCTCTCTGACAAAGACCCAGAGGTAACCATTTTAGTTGCCAGAGTTTTAACTAAGATGTTTTTATAATATGCTGCTTACCTTGTATTTTATCTTTTATAGTTTATTTAATCATTTTAAGATCTGTTTGGTTATGTAAGCCTATTTTATTATTTTGTTGAAATTTTAAACCCTATTTTTATATGTCTTATACATATTTTATGCCAATAAAAGGTTACTGACTGACTGACTTAATTAAAGAGTTGTAGAGCCTCTTGTGGCGCAGAGTGGTAAGGCAGTCGTCTGAAAGCTTTGCCCATGAGGCTGGGAGTTCAATCCCAGCAGCCGGCTCAAGGTTGACCCAGCCTTCCATCCTTCCGAGGTTGGTAAAATGAGTACCCAGATTGCTGGGGGGTAAACGGTAATAACTGGGGAAGGCACTGGCAAACCACCTGTATTGATTCTGCCATGAAAACGCTAGAGGGCGTCACCCCAAGGGTCAGACATGACCCGGTGCTTGCTCAGGGGATACCTTTACCTTTATAGAGTTGTAATTAAATTAATTAAGAGGAGGTGGCTAAGAGATTAGTTGTTTAGAGGGGTTCTTACATGCTCTTCCTTTCATACTCAGATTTTGTTCCAGAATTATCAACTAAATGTCATCTTTCTCCAATGCTTCTGTGATTACAACGGTAAAGATGAATCGACACTCTACTTCCCCTGGCCCACAAGAAGATCAAGGAAAGAGCAAAGTAGAGAATGAAGAGTCAGGAGCTCAACTGAACATTTACACAAAAGCACAGGAATTCTTTCAGATTTGTGATGTGGAAGGCAAAGGGTTTATAACTCGCCACAACATGCAGGTAAAACAACACAATCTTAATTTATCTTGAAATTTTAATTCTAATTAACTTTGATGTCAACTTTGGTCCAAAATTCTGTTCAATTTTCTCCGTGCAGGAAGAATGTATTGTACACAATCTCTAAACAGAGCCCTGTCTGAGAGATATAGGATGATAGCTATGGCGTAGCTTGATATATAGAATCATAGAATCCTAGAACTGGAAAGGCCATACAGGCCATCTAGTCCAACCTCTGCTAAATGCAGGATCAGTCTAAAGCATCCAGCCACTGCTTAAAGACCGCCAGTGAGGGGAAGCTCACCACCCGCTTTCCCCCGTTATTTTTATTAATAATTGCAATACAAATAAAAGAAAGAAAGAAAAATAAAAATAGAAATATAATAAAGGGAAAAGAAAATACTAAAAGTATAAAATACAGACATATCAAACTCATTACAATTAGCTTTTATTCTAGTCTTCCATATCATAAAACATCACTTGTTAATTCAGATTTATCTTTTATATCTGGGTAACTTTGCAATTCTTGTGGTAATTATCATTCTTATTAAGTAAAACCACAAGTCATCAAATCTTTTTTGATCTCTGTGTTGCAGGAAGTCCATAAGAGGCTTCCAAAGGAAGTTGTTGATTTCTCTCTGATCAATGATGTGTTTAGCCATTTCTGCAAGTTCTCTCAGTTTAATCAACCAGTGAAATTAGGAATCTTTTCAGTTTTCCAGTTCTGAGCATTTAATATTTGCACAGCTGTTATCATATAAAAGAACATAGTTCTTTTCTAAATTTTTGTCAATCAAACTTAGCGAAACGACTGGTTTCATTTGAAATTTAATCTTTAAGAACATGCATATATTTGTATCCAAAATTTCTTTGGTTTATACCAAGTCCACTATGTATGATAAAATGTACCTGGTAATTGTTCACATTTCCAATATTTATTTGGAACATTTTAATAAATTTAACCTAATCTATTCGGCATCATATACCACCTATACATCATCTTATCAAACTTCTCTTTAAGATTGGAACATAGTGTAAATGTAATCCACTTCAAACATACTCTTTCCCATTGTTCAAACTGTATATTATATCCAAAATTACTCTGACTTTACCTGTTCCTCCTCTAGATCACATTTCAGCAACAGTTTACCTTTTCCTTTGCCTGTTCCTCCTCTGTATCACATTTCAGCAACAGTTTATACATTTTTGCTATGAGATGTTTGTCAGTTGTCCATAACTCTGTCTCCAACACAGATTTAGAATCTTCCATACATTTAAAATCTTTCAAAAATTGCACAGAAAAAATGACAGTTGTAACCTTTGTCTTTTAAACTCTAGATTTCATTTTACATTCTTCTTGAGAAAATTCTAGAATATCACAATAGGTTAACCACTTTCATTAATATTTCTCTTCTATAAAAGAGAAATCCACATTGATGTTTTTACATAAAACCTGTTCTTATGCTTGTTCCAAATCCAACATTAACTTTGGCTTTATCATATACCCATGGCAACCAAATCAATGCTATCCACTTTTTTAACCAAACCAAAAATATAAATTTAAAATATAAATTCAAATTAGGCAATGCCAATCCTCATCTTTTTTTAACATCTTGGAAGATTTTAAGTTTAACATACATTTTTCCTGCCAGATAAATTTTGATAAATCTCTGCCATTGTGTAAATGGAACATTGGAAATCATTACAAGAATTTTCTGAAGCAGAAATCATATTTTAAATAAAGATATTCATTTTAATCACTACTATTCTTCCCCACAAAAATAATTTCAGTTTATCCCATTTTAACAAATCTTGTTTAATCTCATTCCATTTGAACATAATTTATATTCTGAAATAAAATTCTTATTTGTCAATGAAATACTCTGGTATTTTGTTTCATTTTCAATCTTAAAACCTGTTTTATGCATCAATTTTATTTGAGCCTACATATTAATATTTTCCCCCTTCAAGGATCGCTGCCTTGTTGTGGCAAGGGGGCTTGCGTAGTTCAGTGAAGCTATGAGCTATACCGTGCAGGGCCACCCAAGACGGACAGGTCATAGCTGAGAGCTCTGACAAAAGGGGATCCACTGGAGAAGGAAATGGCAAACCACTCCAGTATCTTTGCCATGAAAACTCTATGGACAGTTCCAATAGGCATAACGATATGACGCCGGAAGATGAGCCCCTCAGGTCGGAAGGTGTCCAATATGCTACTGGGGATGAGCAGACGGCTAGTACGAGTAGCGCCAGAATGAATGAAGCGGCTGGGCCAAAGCCGAAAGGACGCTCAGTTGTGGAAGTAACTGGTGGCGAAAAGACAGTCCGATGCTGTAAAGATTTTTATTCCATAGGAACCTGGAACGTCAGATCCATGAATCAAGGCAAGCTGGACGTGGTTAAACAAGAAATGAGAAGACTGAACATCGACATTTTAGGAATCAGTGAACTAAAATGGACAGGAATGGGTGAATTTAATTCAGATGACCATCAGGTATACTACTGTGGACAAGAATCTCACAGAAGAAATGGAGTAGCCTTCATAATCAATAAGAGAGTAGGAAAAGCAGTCTTGGGATACAATCCCCAAAATGACAGAATGATCTCAGTTCGAATCCAAGGCAAACCATTCAACATCACAGTGATCCAGGTCTATGCCCCAACCACTGCTGCTGAAGAGGATGAAGTTGATCAGTTCTATGAAGCCCTACAACACCTTCTAGAAGCAACACCCAAAAATGATGTGCTTATCATCATGGGGGATTGGAATGCTAAAGTAGGAAGCCAAAAGATAACCGGGATAACAGGCAAGTTTGGCCTTGGAGTACGAAATGAAGCAGGGCACAGGCTGGTAGAATTTTGTCAAGAGAATACAATGGTCATAGCAAACACTCTTTTCCAGCAACCCAAGAGACGACTCTACACATGGACATCACCAGACGGTCAACACAGAAATCAGATTGACTATGTGCTCTGCAGCCAAAGATGGAAAAGTTCTATCCAGTCAATAAAAACAAGACCAGGAGCTGATTGTGGTTCAGATCATGAGCTTCTTGTTGCAAAATTTAGGCTTAAATTGAAGAAAGTAGGGAAAAGCACTAGGCCACTCAGGTATGAACTAAATCATATCCCCGACGAATACACAGTGGAGGTGACAAATAGATTTAAGGAATTAGATCTGATAGACAGAGTGCCTGAAGAACTATGGACGGAGGTTCGCAACATTGTACAAGAGGTAGCAACTAAAGCCATCCCAAAGAAAAAGAAATGCAAGAAATCAAAATGGCTGTCTGAGGAAGCTTTACAAATAGCTAAGGAGAGAAGGGAAGTGAAAGGCAAGGGAGAAAGAGAAAGATACACCCAAATGAATGCAGAATTCCAGAGGAAAGCTAGAATAGATAAGAATGCCTTCTTAAATGAACAGTGCAAACAAATAGAAGAAAACAATAGAATCGGGAGGACCAGAGATCTTTTCAAGAAAATTGGAGATATGAAGAGAACGTTTCATGCAAAGATGTGTATGATAAGGGACCAAAATGGTAGGGACCTCACAGAAGCAGAAGAGATTAAACAAAGGTGGCAAAATTATACAGAAGAACTATACAAGAGCGAGCTTAACATCCCTGATGACCACAGTGGGGTAGTTACTGACCTGGAGCCAGACATCCTG